>NC_138300.1:94897500-95265000 GCF_965601325.2 Salmo salar
AAATGCACATAGAACGCCCACCCAATGTAACACCCTGGCCTAACCAAAATAAAGAACAAAAACCCTTCTCTATGGCCAGGGCGTTACAGTAACCCCCCCCCCCCCCCCCCCCCCAAGGTGCGGACTCCGACCGCAAAACCTGACTCTGAAGGGGAGGGTCCGGGTGGGCCTTCTTACAGCGGCGGCTCAGGTGCGGGACGTGGCCTCTGCTCCACCCTCGGCGTCGCCCTCTTAGGTGGCGCACCTGGCCGCGCCGAAGGTCTGGTGGGCGACCCTGACGGGCGGCGATGGCTACGCCCGGCTGGCGGGCGATCCTGGTTGCGCCCGGCTGGTGGTTGGTGATGGTTGCGCCTGGCTGGCGGGTGACCCTGGTTGCGCCCGGCTGGCGGGCGGTGATGGCTGCGCCCGGCTGGCGGGCGGCAATGGCTGCGCCCGGTTGGCGGGCGTCCCTGGCTGCACCCGGCGACCCTGGCGGCTCCGGCCGCTCCGGGCTGGCGGGCGGCTCCGGCGGCTCCGGGCTGGCGGATGGCCCTGGCGGCTCCGGGCGGCTCTGGCGGCTCCGGGCTGGTGGGCGGCTCTGGCGGCTCTGGCCCAGGATTCACCAGGCTGGGGAGACATGAAGGAGGCCTGGGCGCAGGCACAGGACTCACCAGGCTGGCGGGCGGCTCTGGCGGCTCCGGCGGCTCCGGGCTGGCAGGCGGCTCTGGCGGCTCTGGCCCA
This sequence comes from Salmo salar, assembly GCF_965601325.2. Taxonomy (NCBI): domain Eukaryota; kingdom Metazoa; phylum Chordata; class Actinopteri; order Salmoniformes; family Salmonidae; genus Salmo; species Salmo salar. Next base: position 94,898,221 of record NC_138300.1, read on the forward strand.
GGATTCACCAGGCTGGGGAGACATGAAGGAGGCCTGGCCCTGGGCACAGGCACAGGACTCACCAGGCTGGGGAGACATGAAGGAGGCCTGGCCCTGGGCACAGGCACAGGACTCACCTGGCTGGCGGCAGCTCTGGCGGCTCCGGACAGGCGGGCGGCTCTGGCTGCTCCAGACAGGCGGGTGGCTCTGGCGGCTCCGGACTGGCGGGCGGCTCTGGCGTCTCCGGACTGGCGGGCAGCTCTGGCGGCTCTGGACTGGCGAGACCCACTGGAGGCCTAGTCCTAGGAGGCGGCACAGGACGGACCAGGCTGGAGAGATCCACTGGAGGCCTGGTCCGAGGAGGAGGCACAGGCTTAACCAGGATGGGGAGACCCACTGGAGGCCTAGTCCTGGGAGGTGGCACAGGACGGACCAGGCTGGAGAGATCGACTGGAGGCCTGGTCCGAGGAGGAGGCACAGGCTTAACCAGGATGGGGAGACATGCAGGAGGCCTGGTTCTGGGCGCAGGCTAGACCGGGTCCTGAAGACGCACTGGAGGTCTAGAGCGCACGGCCTGCACAACCCGTCCTGGCTCGATGCCCAATCTCCCCAGGCAGATGTTAGGAGCTGGGATGTAACGCACCGGGCTCTCCACGCGTACTGCGGACACCATGCCTTTTACTGCATAACACGGTGCCTGACCAGTACTACGTTGCCTCCTGTAAGCACGGGGAGCTGGCTCAGGTCTCCAACCTGACTCTGCCACACTCCCCGTGTGCCCCCCAAAAATTTTTTTGGGGGGCTGCCTCCCAGGCAGGTTGTCACAGTGGTTCAGCAATTGCTCCCATGTTCAATCAATCCTTGACTCCAACACCTCCAGCGACCAGGATGCCATCTCCTCCCGAGCGCGCTGCTTCCTATAGTCCTCCTTGACTTCCATCTGCCCTCTTCTCTGCTGCATGGTCTTTTTGTGGTGGATAATTCTGTAACAGCTGTCGTGAGAGAGAGTAGACCAAGGTGCAGCGGAGTTAGTGTTCATCATTGAATATTTAATAGACGAAAGAACACTATACAAAAATAAGGAAACCGACAGCCAAACAGTCCTGTCAGGTGCAAAACACTAACAGAAACAATTACCCACAAAACCCCAACGGAAAAACAGGTACTTATGTGTGACTCCCAATCAGCAACAACACTCTACAGCTGTGCCTGATTGGAAGCCACACGGACAAAATCAATGAAACAAACCAACATAGAAAAATGCACATAGAACGCCCACCCAATGTAACACCCTGGCCTAACCAAAATAAAGAACAAAACCCTTCTCTATGGCCAGTGTGTTACACCCCTGTAGGTATAAAAAATATATTAAGCAATTATTTGATGAAACATTGAATTTGGCCTTACTGCTATTAGCCCATAGTAATGCACTGAATTACAGATTCATAAATAGGAAAACAGTTAGTCCAAAAATAAATCACAAGGAAGTATGTTTTGAAGTGTCTGTCCTATATCTGAGAGATATAAGAAAGCTCAGAAAGACCTTTGAGTTGGAAATGCCCCATTCACTTCCATAAATGCTTGGTTACCTTCAGATGAGTCCCATGACACTTGCGGGGATGGTAGAGTCAAATGGAGAACAGCATCGTGTTTGTGAGTCTCATCTTTCTATAGAGGTCATATTAGCAACTTGCTCTCACAGTCTCATGTCAGAATTAGACGTTCGTCCATGTTTCTCAAACGTCGAATTTCGAAGTTGTTGCAAAAGTCTAATTTTGAAGTATTTAAGGTTAAGTTTAGGCATACCTCCAAATATTTAAGGTTAGGGTTAGGTTTAGGCATGAACTCAGAATTCTTAAGTTTAGGCATTAACTCTGAATGGTTGAGGTAAGGGATAGGCTTGGGACAAAAATATAAGAAACAACTTTCTATCGCTGGATTCAAACTTAAAATCTTTGGAATCAAATGGCATACATTTTCCTTTACTCATCTTTTTTCTATTCATTGTATATGTGGTGCACAACATCTCAAGGTTGCCAGAATTGTAACATCAGGGTGTCTTATGGGTGTCTTATGTAAGAAGAAAGAAGTGCAAGGTTAGATATTAAGTGGACGCATTCTCAGGACACCTACAGTAGAGCTGGGATGATAAACTGAAAATTCAGGCACTGACATTTGCTACTCCAAGCAATTTTGCTTCTGTCAGTAAATTATAGGGTAATTATGCTACGCAATGTTCCTGCATAATTTGTGGTTCTAAAACCATGTTTTTGTCAACAGTAATGGGCATTAACTTTCTTCCTAAAATGAGCATATCTTCCCTGACCCTGTTTCGCTGCCGGCTCTCAATCGCTCCCCCTTTATGCAAGGAGTGAAGGGAGACATGCATTCAGATCATTGGTGTAGGTAAAAAGAGGTACAAAGAGACAGCGACCAAGATGGCCGACCGTTGTTTTCGACGCAATCTAATTGCGTTCACATATGCCATTTCATGGCAGCTGCCATCTTGCTAGTTCCGGTTTTACTGGGACTAATCCGCTTGCGCTCTTGTACCAGAGCAGCATGAGCATGAGAGCGAGCAGCAACATCATCACAAGCATGAGCGCAGGAAGCTCATTGGGGATGGGAAATCTGCTTTTGCACCACCACCAGTGGGGGAAGGGAAATATGCAGGCACCACAGTTACCACAACCACTCTAAAAATGAAAGGTCATTTTGTGTATGCAAATAACAGGAGTGCAACTTTCACTGGGGAAGGGGGGGACATGACCCCCCCCACATTCTGAAATAGCATTTTACCACCCCCCCAGTTTTATCATTGCACTGTGATACAAAAAGCAGCATCGGTCTGCTTTAGGACCAGGCGGACGCCTCAGAGCGATCGGGTAGGCTGCTTAGTGGTTTTAGCGGACTGGATTTAGGACCACTCGGAACATCACAGATCATGCAAACAGAGGCAGCTGTTTGTCTGTGTGTGTTATGATTTTTCTCTGAGTTGTAAAAACAAGCAGAGAAGAAACTGGCTACTCTTTAGTTGGCTGATGTAGCTGGCAAGGTAACAGCTGTTTGACTTGACTGAAAAAATATATAATTCCCAGTGCAGAGCTAGTAGTGTAACGGACATGTAATGTCAGTGAATGTTTCATCCCCTCTCAACTGAAGTTCTGTCTGATGTGAACTAGCTAGCTAGCGAGTAGCTACCACAGCCAGATCAGCTCTAGCCTCTAGCTATCTGTCAGGTAGCAGTATCTAACAGCTGGTGTGTGTATGTAAATGTTTTGTAGCCTTTGTTTTGTCTCGTTTTAACAGAAGTATATTAACTTGGGTAGTTTTCGCCAGTTGATGTACCATAGAGCTAACCAAAAGTTGGCTAATATTAGATATTATTTTTTGTAACGTTATTGATTTGTCGGTTTCCCTAGCTAATTCCATACTTTTCACACTGACACGGTACAAACAGCTCTACAGGCTTCACTGTCATGGTGTACAGTCAGTACACAACACTATGCAGCTGAGGTGTGGGAACATTGCCTGGTGCCGTCAGTGGCCTGCAGCTCCTCTGTAGTCAGCCAGTTAGCTCTCTGGAAGAGGGAAGGAACACACAAGGGAAATTGGATAAATGGGATGCGATTAACGCTAGCTGGATCACACAGGAGGACCTAAGGTAAGTGGCATGTGAAAACAAACAGTAAATGACACTCACACCAATAAAGAACTACAGAAAGAATTGTGGGCAAACTGGGATAGGGAGCGTGGGTTTGTCAGTATTGGATTTGGATTTGGTAAGAATCAGCAGCGGCAGCAGCGTTGCTTCGAGACTGAAACACACAGGAGGACCTCAGGTAAATGGCTTGTGAACACTGCGACGTCCTGCCAATGCAGATAGATATCAGCCAATTCCAGGCCGCCAGGTGGGTAGTGCTGCCGCAATGCTACAGAGTCAGGACACCTGAATATAGCAAAACATAACAGCACACCCAGTGGCACACAGTAACAGTAACTCTGGAGAAGTATTCATAAACTCAGTAAAAAAGAAACGTCCTCTCACTGTCAACTGCATTTATTTTCAGCAAACTTAACATGTGTAAATATTTGTGGGGGGGACAAAATCAAAAGCAACAATCAGTATCTGTTGTGGCCACCAGCTGCATTAAGTACTGCAGTACATCTCTTCCTCATGGACTGCACCAGATTTGCCAGTTCTTGCTGTGAGATGTTACCCCACTCTTCCACCAAGGCACCTGCAAGTTCCCAGACATTTCTGGGGGGAATGGCCCTAGCCCTCTCCTTCCGATTCAACAGGTCCCAGACGTGCTCAATGGGATTGCGATCCGGGCTCTTCGCTGGCCATGGCAGAACACTGACATTCCTGTCTTGCTGGAAATCACGCACAGAACGAGCAGTATGGCTGGTGGAATTGTCATGCTGGAGGGTCATGTCAGGATGAGCCTGCAGGAAGGGTACCACATGAGGGAGGAGGACGTCTTCCCTGTAACGCACAGCGTTGAGATTGTCTGCAATGACAACAAGCTCAGTCCGTTAATGCTGTGACACTCCACCTCCAAATCGATCCCGCTCCAGAGTACAGGCCTCGGTGTAACGCTCATTCCTTCAATGATAAACGCAAATCCGACCATCACCCCTGGTGAGACAAAACCGTGACTCGTCAGAGAAGAGCACTTTTTGCCAGTCCTGTCTGGTCCTGCGATGGTGGGTTTGTGCCCATGGTGACGTTGTTGCCGGCGATGTCTGGTGAGGACCTGCCTTACAACAGGCCTACAAGCCCTCAGTCCAGCCTCTCTCAGCCTATTGAGGACAGTCTGAGCACTGATGGAGGGATTGTGCATTCCTGGTGTAACTCGGGCAGTTGTTGTTGCCATCCTGTACCTGTCCCGCAGGTGTGATGTTCGGATGTACCGATCCTGTGCAGGTGTTGTTACACGTAGTCTGCCACTGCGAGGATGATCAGCTGTCTGTCCTGTCTCTCTGTAGCGCTGTCTTAGGCGTCTCACAGTACGGACATTGCAATTTATTGCCCTGGCCACATCTGCAGTCCTCATGCCTCCTTGCAGCATGCCTAAGGCACGTTCACGCAGATGAGCAGGGACCCTGGGCAGCTTTATTTTGGTGTTTTTCAGAGTCAGTAGAAAGGCCTCTTTAGTGTCCTAAGTTTTCATAACTATAAGCTGTTAGCATCTTAACGACCGTTCCACAGGTGCATGTTCATTAATTTGTATGGTTCATTGAACAATCATGGGAAACTGTGTTTAAACCCTTTACAATGAAGATCTGTGAAGTTATTTAGATTTTTTCAAATTATCATTGAAAGACAGGGTCCTAAAAAATGGACGTTTCTTTTTTTGCTGAGTTTAGTTCAATGTTCGTAGTTCAATTCACAGTCATTGTCCAATAACTACTCATTCAGTCATGTTAAATAGTTAGGTTGCAGCTGTGACAGCCAAAGCACCTGGATCCATAAAAGTTCTGCAGAAGGAAGAGAGAAAGGGTGCACACACACACCAGTGGAGATTCCTAGAAAGCTCATGGTTCTCACCCCCTTCCATTGACTTACACAGTAATTATGGTACCTTCTGGAGGACGTCCTACAACCTATCAGAGCTCTTGCAGCATGAACATGTTATCCACCCAATCAAAGAATCAGAGAATGAATCTAGTACTGAAAGCATAAGCTACAGCTAGCTAGCATTGCAGTGCATAAATAGGGTATGTGGGACGAAATCGTCCCACCTAGTCAACAGCCAGTGGAATCGAGTGGCGCGATATTCAAATACCTTAAAAATGCTATTACTTCAATTTCTCAAACATATGACTATTATACACCATTTTAAAGACAAGACGCTCCTTTATCTAACCACATTGTCCGATTTCAAAAAGGCTTTACAACGAAAACAAAACATTAGATTATGTCAGGAGAGTACCCAGACAGAATTAATCAGACACCCATTTTTCAAGCTAGCATATAATGTCACAAAAACCAAAACCACAGCTAAATGCAGCACTAACCTTTGATGATTTTCATCAGATGACACTCCTAGGACATTATGTTATACAATACATGCATGTTTTGTTCAATCAAGTTCATATTTATATCAAAAACCAGCTTTTTACATTAGCATGTGACGTTCAGAACTAGCAAACATACCGAAAACTTCCAGTGAATTTACTAAATTACTCATGATAAACGTTCACAAAAAACATAACAATTATTTTAAGAATAATAGATACAGAACTCCTTTATGCAATCGCGGTGTCAGATTTTAAAATAGCTCTTCTGCAAAAGCACATTTTGCAATATTCTGAGTAGATAGCTCGCCATCACGGGCTAGCTAATTTGACACCGACCAAGTTTGGCGTTCACTAACCTCAGAATTACTATAAGAAAAATTGGATTACCTTTGCTGTTCTTCGTCAGAATGCACTCCCAGGACTTCTACTTCATCCACAAATGTTGTTTTGGTTCAAAATAATCCATAGTTATGTTCAAATATCCTCTGTTTTGTTCTTGCGTTCAAGACACTATCCGAACGGTGACGCGCAGACGCATGTCGTGACAAAAAAATTCAAAATATTCCATTACCGTACTTCGAAGCATGTCAAACGCTGTTTAAAATCAATTTTTATGAGATTTTTCTCATAAAATAGCGAAAATGTAAAATGGACTCTTCACGTGCATGCGCACGCCCGTCTCATTGTTCTCAGATCGACCACTATCCAAATGCGCGACTGTTTTTCAGCCAGGGGCTGCAAAGTCATCATTCAACATTCTGGCGCCTTCTGAGAGCCTATGGGAGCCTTAGAGAGTGTCACGTTACAGCAGAGATCCTCTGTTTTCGATAAAGAGGGTATAGAAGGCCAAGAAATGGTCAGAGAGGGCACTTCCTGTACAGAATCTTCTCAGGTTTTGGCCTGCCATATGAGTTTTGTTAAACTCACAGACACCATTCAAACAGTTTTAGAAACTTTAGGGTGTTTTCTATCCAAATCAAACAATTATATGCATATTCTAGTTTTTGGGCAGTAGTAATAACCAGATTAAATCGGGTACGTTTTTTATCCGGACGTGAAAATACTGCCCCCTACCCTAGAGAGGATAACATGTGGTGAGTAGTTGACTCAAAGAGAGAGAAAGACAATAATTGAACAGTTTTGAACAAATTCATTTCTTACAAAATTAAGGAGACGCATCAGAAAGAGAGAAAGCGAGAGAGAGATCCAGCTATATTTATTTTTATGATTTTCACTTTCACTTTCACTTACTAAGCTAGCTAATGCAGCTAGCTAAAAGCCTAATCAAACGTCTGGCTCAAACAGAGAGGAATGTTGTTTATGTTAGCTAGCTGGCTAAGGCTACCCACTACTGGAACTCTTCCAAATCAATGTAATCTTTCGGTTTTATAAATGTATTGCCAGCGGGGCCCGCGGGTGTAACTGCTAAACTGCTAGTTGTACACTGTACTGCGTGATTGTAGCGGGTTTACTAACGCATTAGTTCTACTAGCTATGTTAACTATGAGGTTAGCTGATATTTTGACAATGATGTAGGCTGTGCATAGCGGTTAGCGGTTATGGTATGAAGAATTGGCTTGGAGAGGTTATTTTGCCTGGTCACAGACAGCTGTTGTGTTGTGCACTGAAGTACACAAGTGAAGGGAAAAGCTGAGAGGAGGAGAGCGCATAGATGTGAGAAGGAATTATACAACAAGGAAAGTGATGATGCTGTTTGTATGTGGCTGCTATGAAAGTGAACTGTGTGTGCGGGTGATCAGGGGGTATTCATTCTGCCGATTCTGCTGAAAAACTTTTCTTAAACGGAAGCAAACGGAACAAAATGGGGATAGACCTTTTTGAATTTGTCTAATGGAAACTCTTGTTTGGATTAATGATTACATCCTAGATCAGCTAGATGCAGGCAAGCGTGTGCAAGGCTGTATTGAATGTGTCACTATCTGTCATCTTGATTTTTCCAATTTGTCTCTACATGTGCACCTACATTGTAAACTGTCATTCATAGGCTAGGTTGTAGCAACCTAAACCCATGTAATAGCATAAACCTATCAGTGTTACATTGAGTTGGGTGAATAGGATATGAATGACAGTCATCCAATATGCTGTAATAAAATTAAGGCCATGCTCATAAAAATAAAAATGTGTCACCGACCACCACTGACAAACACAGATGGTTTTTTGAATGGCCTGTCTTGGTTTTGTCACGACTCCTACCGAAGGTAGCTCCCCTTCCTGCTCGGGTGGAGCTCGGCGGTCGTCGTCACCGGCCTACTAGCTGCCACTGATTCCTTTTCCCCATTTCTGTTTATTGGTCTCACCTGTTTTGCTGATTCGTTGGGTTATTTTAGCCAGTAGGCCCGCCTGCTCTGTGTGCGGGATTATTTGTGTGTTGCTACTATGCACGCTTGTGTTTTTCGTGTGTTCGGTTGTGGGCTTTTCTCCGGACTGTTTTAGTCCCCAGTGTTTGGGGCATTTGTTTTGTGTGCCTATTAAAGCACTACCCGGTACTCTCTGCTTCCTGCGCCTGACTTCGCACCCACTACACCCAGAGCCTTACAGGTTTAAAGCCCACTCACCACTTCAAGGTACGAGTGGGATGTTAGTATGACAATACAAAGACGATATTAGTTAAGAGCATATTCACACTGAAAGCAAGCAGACAAACATCCTAGACGAGACAAGTCAAATAACAATGATGTAATAAAGGAGGAAAAAACTGCAACTCTACGTGTTAATTTTTACAGTTGTTGTTAAAGACAAAGACTGTTTGTTTAGAAGCGTATTTACACTGAAATTACACACACACACACACACACACACACACACACACACACACACACACACACACACACACACACACACACACACACACACACACACACACACACACACACACGCATACACACACCAAAGAAAACAATAATATAATTACAACAATGGTAGGACATTTTGTGAAAACCTGAACAAATGTGCTTAAACTCAAGTAGAAGATACACTATATAAACAAAAGTATGTGGACACCCCTTCATATTAGTGGATTCAGCTATTTCAGCCATACCCGTTGCTGACAGGTGTATAAAATCAAGCACACCGCCATGCAATCTCCATAGACAAACATTGGCAGTAGAATGGCCTTACTGAAGAGCTCAGTGACTTTCAACATGGCACCGTCATAGGATGCCACCTTTCCAACAAGTCAGTTTGTCAAATTTCTGTCCTGCTAGAGCTGCCCCGGTCAACTGTAAGTGTTATTATTGTGAAGTGGAAATGTCTAGGAGCAACAACGGCTCAGCCACGAAGTGGTAGGCCACACAAGCTCACAGAACAGATCATCATGCTCAATGCCAAGTGTCGGCTGGAGTAGTGTGAAGCTCGCTGCAATTGGACTCTGGAGCAGTGAAATCACGTCCATCTGGCAGTCATACGGACAAATCTTGATTTGGCTTGGAGAGGTTATTTTGAATGCATAGTGCCAACTGTAAAGTTTGGTGTAGGAGGAATAATGGTCTGGGGCTGTTTTTCATGGTTTGGGCTTCTTAATTAACGCAACAGCATACAATGCCGTTCTAGACGATTCTGTGCTTCCAACTTTGTGGCAACAGTTTGCGGAAGACGCTTTCCTGTTTCATCATGACAATGCCCCCGTGCACAAAGTGAGGGCCATACAGAAATGGTTTGTCGACTTTGGTGTGGAAGAACTTGAAGGCCTGTGCAGAGCCCTGACGTCAACCCCATCGAACACCTTTGGGATGAATTGGAACGCCGACTGCGAGCCAGGCCTAATCGACCAACATCAGTGCCCAACCTCACTAATGCTCTTGTGGCTGAATGGAAGCAAGTCCCCGCAGCAACATCTAGCGGAAAAGCCTTCCCAGAAGAGTGGAGGCTGTTGTAGCAGCAAAGCGGGGGACCAACTCCATATTAATGTCCATGATTTTGGAATGAGAAGTTCGACGAGCAGGTGTCCACATACTTTAGGTCATGTAGTGCACGTTTTTACATAAAATTGGACCCTGGTTTGTCATAATCCAATTTTTAATCAGTGACGTCTTGACACACCTTTACCATTGCACTCTACCTTCTCTAATCTGACACGTCAGAACCTCAGAGATTTACAGAAAACAGAGATGAGTAGATATGGAGCTGAACATCACAAGGCCATCATCATTGCAACATTGAGCTGTAAAATAAATGAGAGAGAACAGATATGAAGCCAGTAGTTGAAATGTGTGACCCACCAGCGGACAGAGATCTTGGATCTTCAATTCAATGGCTTTAGTCATAAAACTGAGCATTCTACTGGCTCTTCTAACACAGCTTACCAATGTAACAGGGTTATATTGGTGATTCCCCTTGCCACTTTATTGTTAAGCCAATGGGTTTTTGGTTCTATTTTTGCCTTGCTGTCACCTACTCAACATGGCATCTTATTGGCTGGTTTGCGTAGCTTGCTTACGAGGGAGGATGTTTCAGTTAGAATCGTCCCAGTGAACAAGCACCAAACCAGCGGTAGGTTGTTTGTTGCAAAGCACTGTACGTCAAAAGTGATTTTTATAATCCCAAGTGATGATTTTAATGTACAATTTAAATACATTTGTTTGTAAATGTTATTCGAACATCACACATAAGATGCAGCGTTTTTTGGTGAATATTTGTTGTCCATTTTGTTGTAGAGAATTCCAGCTAATACTAGCTAGCAACTTACTGTGTCTGGTGGGGGGGTTGTATATTTTGTACAGTGCGTGAGTGCAGAGTTGGATGGTGAGCTGTGCATTGCATGACATGCAATTTTGTACTGTTCCTATCAGGTACATTGTTAAAGATATTATATTGTAATTGTATTATTTTGGTAACTACATTGCCCAGTGAACAAGCACCAAACCAGCGTGCGTGAGTGCAGAGTTGGATGGTGAGCCGTGCATTGCATGACGTGCAATTTTGTGCTGTTCCTATCAGAATAAAGCTCCACGACTGGTGTTACAAGTTGGAGTTCGTGTCGATGATTGATTGTACACAACGCAAGAAGAGTACTGTTACACCAACAATATGGCAGTATTCTAACAGAAGGACTACCGTTTGATCTTCAGATCTGAAGCTGAAGAGAGCCTGCTGCTGTGGAGCACTTCTAACCTATCTCCTGAGAATTTCACACTGACTGCAAGCTTAAGGGATCGACTAAATGAGGGATCAACTTTTAAGGGATTGACTTTCCGGATCCTCAATGTCACTCAGTCAGACTCTGGGTGGTAAACGGTAAAGTTCTGGACGGCACTTGTTGAAATAGTATTTGGACTTTGATACTGTAATAGGCCTACTGTATGAGACAAAAAAAACACAATAGAGACCTGCAAGACCTGTAAGATACACAGTTTGATATAGTTTGATATACTCTTTTAGTTTATTCAACTTTTATTTCCAATAGTGCTGATTGCTCTGATTGTCCAACTTCTCTCTCTCTTTGTTTCTTTCTCTCCCTCTCTCTCCCTCCATCGCCCTCTCTTCTTGACTGACTGCAATTAAAATATACAACCATTAGGGCCGACACAGGAAACAATGATTAAAAGTGATTAATTTGGGGAATGTAGAAACGGACACACAATCTCCTTCTCCCCTCTCCTTTCTCCTCTCCCTCTCCCGTTCTCCCCTCTCCCTCTCCCGTTCTCCCCTCTCCCTATCTTCTTCTCTTCTCCACTCTCCTTCTCCCCTCTCCTTTCTCCTCTCCCTCTCCCGTTCTCCCCTCTCCCTCTCTTCTTCTCTTCTCCACTCTACTTCTTGCCAGTCCATCTCCTTATCCCTCTCCTTCCCTCTCTGTAAGTTACTTGAGATGGTTGATAAACTATGAGAAATATGTAGTGAGTTTAGTATGGGGAGGTCTAGGGACCACAGGCAGCGCTCCACAACCAGCTACACTAATGTATCTAGAGGGGAAACTCTGCCCCATAGCAGGGCTGATACAGATCAGAATGTCGACACTTAGAAAGTATATTGGGGAGGATAGAGATAGAGGATGTGAGAGAGAGAAATATAAAGATGAAACATTAGTGAAATCTGATCTGTGTTTAGAGTGACGGAACCTTTCAGAGTACGATCTGAAAAGTCGACATATGCAACTTTAACCCTCCTTGGATAGAATCAGATGACGCTATACAGTGCATTCAGAAAGTATTCAGACCAGATTTTCCTCATTTTATGTTACAGCCTTATTGTAAAATGTATTACATTGTTTTTCCCCTCATGAATCTACACACAATACCCCATAATGACAAAGCAAAAACAGGTTTTTAGAAATGTTAGATAATTTATATATTTTTTTTAATCTGAAATGTTGCATTTACATAAGTATTCAGACCCTTTACTAAGTACTTTGTTGAAGCACCATTGGCAGCAACTACAGTCTCGAGTATTCTTGGATATGGCACCACAAGCTGGGCAAACCTGCATTGTGGGAGTTTCCCCATTCTTCTCTGCAGATCCTATTTTCAGGTCTCTCCAGCGAACAGGTTCAAGTCCGGGCTCTGGCTGGGCCACTCAAGGACATTCAGAGACTTCCCAAAGCCACTCCTGCATTGTCTTGGCTGTGTGCTTTGCTTAGGGTCATTGTCCTGTTGGAAGGTGAACCTTCGCCCCAGTCTGAGGTCCTGAGCAATCTGGAGCAGGTTTTCATCAAGGATCTTTCTGTAATCTGCTCCATTTATCTTTCCCTCGATCCTGACTAGTCTCCCAGTTCCTGCCACTGAAAAACATCCCCACAGAAAGGTGCTGCCACCACCATGCTTCACCGCAGGGATGTGGCCAGGTTTACTCCAGATATGACACTTGGCATTCAGGCAAAAGAGTTCAATCTTGGTTTCATCAGACCAGAGAATCTTGTTTCTCATGGTCTGAGAGTCCTTTAGGTGCCTTTTGGCAAACTCCAAGTGGGCTGTCATGTGACTTTTACCGAGGAGTGGCTTCCGTCTGGACACTCTACCCTAAAGCCCTGATTGGTGGAGTGCTGCAGAGATGGTTTTCCTTCTGGAATGTTTTCCTATCTCCACAGAGGAACTTTTGAGCTCTGTCAGAGGGACCATAGGGTTCTTGGTCACCTCCCTGACCAAGGCCCTTCTCCCCCAATTGCTCAGTTTGGCCGGGCGGCCAGCTCTAGGAAGAGTTTTGGTGGTTCCAAACTTATTCCATTTAAGAATGATGGAGGCCACTGCGTTCTTGGGGACCTTCAACGCTGCAGAAATGTGTTGGTACCCTTCCCCAGATCTGTGCCTCGACACAATCCTGTCTCAGAGCTCTACGGACAATTCCTTCGACCTCATGGCTTGGTTTTTACTCTAACATGCACTGTCAACTTTGGGACCTTATATAGACAGGGGTGTGCCTTTCCAAATCATGTCCAATCAATTACATTTTTCACAAGTAGACTCCAATAAAGTTGTGGAAACATCTCAAGGATGATCAATGGAAACAGGATGCACCTGAGCTCAATTTTGAGTCTCATAGCGTCTCAATTTTGAGTCCTCTCTGCCTCTAGACACTGTGCTGTAGGCTGTGGCAGTCCTCTCTGCCCCTAGGCACTGTGCTGTAGGCCAATCCAAGATGGCGTAGCAGTCAGACGTCTTTTGTCCTCGTCTTGTCGTGTCCCGTGTATATATCTTTTTTGTATTTTTCTTCGCATATCTTAAAAAAAAAAAAAATCTTCTAAAAACTCTACTTCGAAACACTCTCCTGCAACCCGCCTCACCCAATGTGGTGCGTATCTGTTTTTTTCTGAAGTATTATTCACCTCGAATCCGAAATCACCAACAGAAGTTAGCCAGCTCACTAGCCACTAGCTAACGTTAGTATTCCGCTAACGGACATCAGCTATCCTTTAGCTCGGAAAGCTCTCACCAGTTTTGTACAACGCGACTCAAACCAATTAGCCCGGAGCCAGCCCATGTTAGGCTGATCTTCCGGGCTAGCTGAAGAATTCCATCAGCCACTCCTGGGCTACAATCACCTATCCGGACCCGTTTTTCTGCCGGTGCGGAGCCCCACCGGGCCTTCACGACTGGACTACCGACGTTATCTGCCCGAGGGGGTATTCAACTGGCCACTCCATCGCGACGTAACCTGAACGCCCATCTGCTAACTGCGGCCCGCTAATCGTTAGCTGTCGAGAGCATATTGGCTGCTAGCTGTATAGGTCCATTGGACAATTTTCTTGGGCCACCATAACTAGAACTATTTTGCCAATTGGATTGGTCCCCCTCTACCACACGGAACCCCACTAATCTACCGACGGAAACGCACGAGGAGGCTATAAACAGACCTCCTCCATCTTCTGCTAGCTTGCTACCCCTGGCCCGGCTAGCTGTCTGAATCCCCATGTCCCCAACCAACCTCACTACTCACTGGACCCTTATGATCACTCGGCTAAGCATGCCTCTCCTTAATGTCAATATGCCTTGTCCACTGCTGATCTGGTTAGTGTTTATTGTCTTATTTCACTGTAGAGCCTCTAGCCCTGCTCAATATACCTTATCCAACCCTTCAGTTCCACCATCCACACATGCGATGACATCACCTGGTTTCAATTATGTTTCTAGAGACAATATCTCTCTCATCATCACTTAATGCCTAGGTTTACCTCCACTGTATTCACATCTTACCATACCTTTGTCTGTACATTATGCCTTGAATCTATTTTATCGCCCCCAGAAACCTGCTCCTTTTACTCTCTGTTCCGGATGTCCTAGACGACCAGCACTTATAGCTTTTAGCCGTACCCTTATCCTACTCCTCCTCTGTTCCTCTGGTGATGTAGAGGTTAATCCAGGCCCTGCAGTGCTTAGCTCCACTCCTATTCCCCAGGCGCTCTCTTTTGATGACTTCTGTAACCGTAAAAGCTTTGGTTTCATGCATGTTAATATTAGAAGCCCCCTCCCTAAGTTTGTTTTATTCACTGCTTTAGCACACTCTGCCAACCCGATGTCCTTGCTGTGTCTGAATCCTGGCTTAGGAAGACCACCAAAAACCCTGAAATCTCCATCCCTAACTACAACATTTTCAGACAAGATAGAACGGAAAATGGGGACGGTGTTGCAATAAACTGCAGAGATAGCCTGCAGAGTTCTGTTCTACTATCCAGGTCTGTACCCAAACAATTTGAACTTCTACTTTTAAAAATCCACCTTTCTAGACCCCCCTGCCTCATTGCTTGCATCCGTAATGGGTCTGTGGTTAAACGACCTCCCCTCATCACTGTCAAATGCTCCCTGAAACACTTCAGCGAGCAGGCCTTTCTAATCGACCTTGCCCAGGTATCCTGGAAGGATATTGACCTCATCCTGTCAGTAGAGGATGCCTGGTTATTCTTTAAAAATGCCTTCCTCACCATCTTAAATAAGCATGCCCCATTCAAAAAATGTAGAACCAAGAACAGATATAGCCCTTGGTTCTCTCCAGACCTGACTGCCCTTGACTAGCACAAAAACATCCTGTGCCATTCTGCATTAGCATCGAACAGCCCCCGTGATATGCAACTTTTCAGGGAAGTTAGGAACCAATATGCACAGGCAGTTAGAAAAGCCAAGGCTAGCTTTTTCAAACAGAAATTTGCTTCCTGCAACACAAACTCCAAAAACTTCTGGGACACTGTAAAGTCCATGGAGAATAAGAGCACCTCCTCCCAGCTGCACACTGCACTGAGGATAGGAAACTCTGTCACCACCAATAAATCCACTATAATTGAGAATTCCAATTAGCATTTTTCTACGGCTGGCCATGCTTTCCACCTGGCTACCCCTACCCCGAGCAACAGCCCTGCACCCCCCACAGCAACTCGCCCAAGCCTCCCCCATTTCTCCTTCTCCCAAATCCAGATAGCTGATGTTCTGAAAGAGCTGCAAAATCTGGGCTCCTACAAATCAGCCGGGCAAGACAATCTGGACCCTTTCTAAAATTATCTGCCGAAATTGTTGCAACCCCTATTTACTAGCCTGTTCAACCTCTCTTTTGTGTCATCTGAGATTCCCAAAGATTGGAAAGCAGCTGCGGTCATCCCACTCTTTAAAGGGGAGGACAATTGACCCAAACTGCTACAGACCTATATCTATCCTACCATGCCTTTCTTCGAAAGCTAAGTTAACAAACAGATTACCGACCATTTCGAATCCCACCGTACTTTCTCCGATATGTAATCTGGTTTCAGAGTTGGTCACGGGTGCACCTCAGCCACGCTCAAGGTCCTAAACGATATCAAACAATACTGTGCAGCCGTTTTCATCGACCTGGCTAAGGCTTTCGACTCTGTCAATCACCACATCCTTATCGGCAGACTCAACAGCCTTGATTTCTCAAATGATTGCCTCGCCTGGTTCACCAACTACTTCTCCAATAGAGTTCAGTGTGTCAAATCGGAGGGCCTGTTGTCCGGGACTCTGGCAGTCTCTATGGGGGTGCCACAGGGTTCAATTCTTGGGCCGACTCTCTTCTCTGTATACATCAATGATGTTGCTCTTGCTGCTGGTGAGTCTCTGATCCACCTCTACGCAGACGACACCATTCTGTATACCTCTGGCCCTTCTTTGGACACCCTCCAGACGAGCTTCAATGCCATACAACTCTCCTTCCGTGGCCTCCAACTGCTCTTAAAAACAAGTAAAACTAAATTCATGTTCTTCAACAGATCGCTGCCCGCACCTGCCCGCCCTTCCAGCATCACTACTCTGGACGGTTCTGACTTAGAATATGTGGACAACTACAAATACCTACTTGTCTGGTTAGACTGCAAACTCTCCTTCCAGACTCACATCAAACATCTCCAATCCAAAAGTAAATCTAGAATTGGCTTCCTATTTCGCAAACAAAGCATCCTTCACTCATGCTGCCAAACATACCTTCATAAAACTGACCATCCTGATCCTCGACTTCGGCGATGTCATTTACAAAATACAAAATAGCCTCCAACACTCTACTCAACAAATTGGAAGTAGTCTATTACAGTCCCATCCGTTTTGTCACCAAAGCCCCATATACTACCCACCACTGCGACCTGTACGCTCTCGTTGGCTGGCCCTCGCTTTATACTCGTCGCCAAACCCACTGGCTTCAGGTCATCTACAAGACCCTGCTAGGTAAAGCCCCGCCTTATCTCAGCTCGCTGGTCACCATAGCAGCACCCACCCGTAGCACGCTCTCCAGCAGGTTTATCTCACTGGTCACCCCCAAAGCAAATTCCTACTTTGTCCGCCTCTCCTTCCAGTTCTCTGCTGCCAATGACAGGAACGAACTACAAAAATCACTGAAACTGGAGACACTTATCTCCCTCACTAGCTTTAAGCACCAGCTGTCAGAGCAGCTCACAGATCATTGCACCTGTACATAGCCCATATGTAAATAGCCCAAACAACTACCTCTTCCCCTACTGTATTTCTTTATTTATCTTGCCCCTTTGCACCCCAGTATTTCTACTTTGCTCATTCATCTACTGCACATCTACCATTCCAGTGTTTAATTGCTATATTGTATTTACTTCGCCACCATGGCCTATTTATTGCCTTACCTCCCTTATCCCACCTCATTTGCACACATTGTATATAGACTTTTTTTTCTACTGTATTATTGACCGTATGTTTGTTTACTCCATGTGTAACTCTGTGTTGTTGTATGTGTCGAACTGCTTTGCTTTATCTTGGTCAGGTCGCAGTTGTAAATGCAAACTTGTTCTCAACTTGCCTACCTGGTTAAATAAAGTTCAAATTAAAAAAATAGCAAAGGATCTGAATACTTGTGTCAATTTATTTATTTTATTTTACTTATTTGACATTTATTTAACCAGGTAGGCTAGTTGAGAAAAAGGTATCATTTACAACTGCGACCTGGCCAAGATAAAGCAAAGCAGTGCAACACAAACAACAACACAGAGTTCACATGGAATAAACAAGTTTACTGTCAATAACACAATAGAAAAAAAGAAAGTCTTTCTACAGTGTGTGCAAATGGCGTGAGGAGGTAAGGCAATAAATAGGCCAGAGTAGCGGAGTAATTACAATTTTGCAAATTAACACTGGAGTGACAGATGAGCAGATGATGATGTGCAAGTAGAAATACTGGTGTGCAAAAGAGCAGAAAAGTAAATAAAACAATATGGGGATGAGGTAGGTAGATTGGGTGGGCTATTTACAGATGGGCTATGTGTCACGTCCTGACCAGTATAGAGGATATTTTGTTGTAGTTTGGTCAGGACGTGGCAGAGGGTAGTTTATTTATGTATTACGGGGTTTTTTGGTCACTGGTTTATGTTTGTAATTCTATGGGTATGTTCTAGGTTAGTTTTCTATGTGTAGGTTGGGTGCTGGACTCTCAATTGGAGGCAGGTGTTTCTAGTTGCCTCTGATTGGGAGTCCTATAAGTAGGTGTGTGTTTTGTTTGTTCACTTGTGGGTAGTTGTTTGAGAGCACTGCTTCTGTTGAGCCTGCTTCTCTGTTCCTGTCGGTAGTTTGTTTCTTGTTTTGCCCGTGTGAGCCTGACAAGACTGTTTTGTTGTTCGTGCGTTCTTTGTTTGGTTATTTTGGTGTTCTCTTGATTTAAAATATAAATACAAGATGAGCATCCACATTCCTGCTGCATTTTGGTCCTCCATTCCCGACGACAGCCGTGACAGAACTACCCACCTTACCAGGACCAAGCAGCGGAAGAAGGAGCAGGTCACGAATTACATGGACTATGGCGAAGAATGGACTTGGGAGGAGATTCTGGACGGGGCTGGACCTTGGCATCAGGCTGGGGAATACCGTCGCCCACGGGAAGAGATTGAGGAGGCGAAGGCTGAGAGGCGGCGGTATGAGGCTATGAACGCACTGGCGAGGAAGCCGGAGAGGCACCCCCAATATTTTTTTGGGGGGGGGCACATGGGTAGTTTGGCTAGGCCAAGGAAGAGCCATAAGCCAGCTACCCGTGATTATGTGGAGGAGCGTAGGGAGTGGAGGGCGCCATGTTTCGCTGAGGTGCGCACTATCTCGCCTATACGCACGCACAGCCCAGTCCGCCCTGTACCAGCACCCCGCTCGTGCAGGGCTACTAGTTCCATCCAGCCAGGACGGGTTGTGCAGCCGGTGCGATCACGGCCACCTGTGCGCCTCCATGGCCCAGTCTTTCCGGTTCCTGCCTCTCGTGCTATCCCGGAAGTGAGTACCTCCAGTCTGGCACGACCAGTACCAGCAACCCGGACCAAGCTTCCCGGTAGTCAGCCTAGTCCTGTTCAGCCTGTTCCCGCTCCCCGCACTAGCCCTGAGGTGCGTGTGCCCAGACTGGCACATCCCGTACCAGCCCCACGCATCAGGCTTCTAGTGCGTCAGCCCAGCCTCGCCAGTCTGGAGCCGCCAGAGCCGCCCGCCAGTCAGGAGCAGCCAGAGCCGCCCGCCAGTCAGGAGCTGCCAGGGCCGCCCGCCAGTCAGGAGCTGCCAGGGCCGCCCGCCAGTCAGGAGCTGCCAGGGCCGCCCGCCAGTCAGGAGCTGCCAGAGCCGCCCGCCAGTCAGGAGCTGCCAGGGCCGCCCGCCAGTCAGGAGCTGCCAGAGCCGCCCGCCAGTCAGGAGCTGCCAGAGCCGCCCGCCAGTCAGGAGCTGCCAGAGCCGCCCACCAGTGAGGAGCTGCCAGAGCGGCCCGCCAGTCAGGAGCTGCCAGAGCGGCCCGCCAGTCAGGAGCTGCCAGAGCGGCCCGCCTGTCCGGATCTGCCAGAGTGGCCCGCCTGTCCGGATCAGCCATCGCCGCCCGCCAGCCGGGCGCAGCCAGGGTAATCCGCCAGTCCGGCGCAGCAAGGGTCACCCGCCAGCCGGGCGCAGCAAAGGACACCCGCCAGCCGGGCGTAGCCATCGCCGCCCGCCAGCCGGGCGCAGCCAGGGTCGTCTGCCAGCCGGGCGCAACCAGGGTCGCCTGCCAGCTGGGCGAAGTCAGGGTCGCCCACCAGTCCTCCGGCACGGCCAGGGGCAGCACCTAAGTGGGCGACGTCAAGGGTGGAGCGGAGTCCACGTCCCGCACCTGAGCCGACTCCAATATAGGTGGGTTGGGGAGAGGGGGTGTAGCACAGTGCCATTGTTGACGGCAGCCACCCTCCCTTCCCTTTAGTTTAGGGGGATTTTTTCTGTTTGTTTTGGGGGTTTTCTGTGTTTTGTGTAGGTGCATCCGGGGTCTGCACCTTTGGGGGGGGGGGGTACAATCACGTCCTGACCAGTATAGAGGATATTTTGTTATTGTTTATTGTTTTTCCGTGGTGTTCGCATTTTTGTATAATAAATATGTTGAGCACGCAACCCGCTGCGCCTTGGTCCCATTCTCTCTTCAACGACAGCTGTGACACTATGTACAGCTGCAGCGATCAGTTAGCTGCTCAGATAGCTGATGTTTAAAGTTAGTGAGGGAAATATAAGTCTCCAGCTTCAGCGAATTTTGCAATTCGTTACAGTCATTGGCAGCAGAGAACTGGAAGGAAAGGCGGCCAAATGAGGTGTTGGCTTTGGGGATGACCAGTGCAATATACCTGCTGGAGCGCGTGCTATGGGTGGGTGTTGTTATCGTGACCAGTGAGCTGAGATAAGGCGAAGCTTTACCTAGCATAGACTTATAGATGACCTGGAGCCAGTGGGTCTGGCGACGAATATGTAGCGAGGGCCAGCCCACTAGAGCATACAGGTCGCAGTGGTGGGTGGTATATGGGGCTTTAGTGACAAAGCGGATGGCATTGTGATAGACTACATCCAGTTTGCTGAGTAGAGTATTGGAAGCTATTTTGTAAATGACATCGCCGAAGTTGAGGATCGGTAGGATAGTCAGTTTTACGAGGGTTTGTTTGGCGGCGTGAGTGAAGGAGGCTTTGTTGCAAAATAGGAAGCCAATTCTAGATTTGATTTTGGATTGGAGATGTTTAATGTGAGTCTGGAAGGAGAGTTTACAGTCTAGCCAGACACCTAGGTATTTGTAGTTGTCCACATATTCTAAGTCAGAACCGTCCAAGGTATTGATGCTAGTCGGGCAGGCGGGTGCGGGCAGCGAACAGTTGAAAAGCATGCATTTGGTTTTACTAGCATTTAAGAGCAGTTGGAGGCCACGGAAGGAGTCTTGTATGCCATTGAAGCTTGTTTTGAGGTTAGTTAACACAGTGTCCAAAGAAGGGCCAGAGGTATACAGAATGGTGTCGTCTGCATAGAGGTGAATCAGGGAATCACCCGCAGCAAGAGCGACATCGTTGATATATACAGAGAAAAGAGTCGGCCTGAGAATTGAACCCTGTTGTACCCCCATAGAGATGGCCAGAGGTCTGGACAACAGGCCCTCCGATTTGACACACTGAACTCTGTCTGAGAAGTAGTTGGTGAACCAGGCGAGGCAGTCCTTTGAGAAACCAAGGCTGCCGATAAGAATACAGTGATTGACAGTGTCGAAAGCCTTGTCCAGGTCAATGAAGATGGCTGCACAGTACTGTCTTTTATTGATGGCGGCTATGATATCGTTTAGTACCTTGAGCGTGGCTGAGGTGCACCCGTGACCAGCTCGGAAACCGGATTGCACAGCGGAGAAAGTACGGTGGGAATCGAGATGGTCAGTGATCTGTTTATTAACTTGGCTTTCGAAGACTTTAGAAAGGCAGGGCAGGATGGGAATAGGCCTATAAGTCTAGAGTGGGTCTAGAGTGTCACCCCCTTTGAAGAGGGGGATGACCGTGGCAGCTTTCCAATCTTTAGGGATCTCGGACGATACGAAAGAGAGTTTGAACAGACTGGTAATAGGGGTTGCAACAATGGCGGTGGATGATTTTAGAAAGAGAGTGTCCAGATTGTCTAGCCCAGCAGATTTGTACGGGTCCAGGTTTTGCAGCTCTTTCAGAACATCAGCTATCTGGATTTGGGTGAAGGAGAAGCTGGGGAGGCTTGGGCAAGTATCTGCGGGGGTTGCGGAGCTGTTGGCCGGGGTTGGGGTAGCCAGGAGGAATGCATGGCCAGCCGTAAAGAAATGCTTATTGAAATTCTCGATTATCGTGGATTTATAGGTGGTGACAGTGTTTCCTAGTCTCAGTGCAGTGGGCAGCTGGGAGGAGGTGCTCTTATTCTCCATGGACTTTACAGTGTCCCAACACATTTTGGAGTTAGAGCTACAGGATGCAAATTTGTGTTTGAAAAGGATAGTCTTTTGACCGCGGACCCATAGCGGATGCAGGCAATGAGGCAGTGATCGATGAGATCCTGATTGAAAACAGCAGAGGTGTATTTGGAGGGCAAGTTGGTCAGGATAATATCTATGAGGGTGCCCATGTTTACGGATTTAGGGTTGTACTTGCTGGGTTCCTTGATAATTTGTGTGAGATTGAGGGCATCTATCTTAGATTGAAGGACTGCCGGGGTGTTAAGCATATCCCAGTTTAGGTCACCTAACGGAACGAACTCTGAAGATAGATGGGGACAATCAATTCACATCTGGTATTTAGGGCACAGCTGGGAGCTGAAGGGGTTCTATAACAGGCGGCAACAGTGAGAGACTTATTTCCGGAGAGATTCATTTTTAAAATTAGAAGCTCGAACTGTTTGGGCATAGACCTGGAAAGTATGACAGAACTTTGCAGGCTATCTCTGGAGTAGATTGCAACTTCTCCCCCTTTGGCAGTTCTATCTCGACGGAAAATGTTCTAGTTGGGTATCGAAATCTCAGAATTTTGGTGGCCTTCCTAAGCCAGGATTCAGACACAGCAAGGACATCAGGGTTGGCGGAGTGTGCTTAAGCAGTGAGTAAAACAAACTTAGAGAGGAGGCTTCTGATGCTAACATGCATGAAACGAAGGCTTTTTCTGTTACAGAAGTCAACAAATGAGAGTGCCTGGGGACACGCAGGGCCTGGGTTGACCTCCACATCACCCGAGGAACAGAGGAGGAGTAGGATGAGAGTACGGCTAAAGGCTATCAAAACTGGTCGCCGAGTGCGTTGGGGACAGAGAATAAAAGGAGCCGATTTCTGGGCGTGGTAGAGTAGATTCAGGGCATAATGTACAGACAGGGGTATGGTGGGGTGCAGGTACAGTGGAGGTAAACCCAGGCACTGAGTGATGATAAGAGAGGTTGCACCTCTGGACGTGCTAGTTATGCTGGGTGAGGTCAAGGCATGTGTGGGAGGTGGGACAAAGGAGGTATCTGAGGCATGTTGAGTGGGACTAGGGGCTCCGCAGTAAACCAAAACAATGATAACTATCCTAAACAGCAGTATACAAGGCATATTGACATTTGAGAGAGACATAAAGCATTTGAGAGAGACAAAGTAAATAAGGTATTTCTGTTTTTTTATTTCTAATAAATTAGCAAAAATGTCTATAAACCTGTTTTGACATTGCCATTTTGGGGTATTGTGTGTAGATTGATCAGGATTTTATTTTTATTTTATCAATTTTAGGATAAGTCTGTAACGTAGCAAAATGTGGGAAAAGGGAACAGAGTGGGATAGCTGTGCAAGGAAAAAGAGGAAGAGAAGGCAGAGAAAAGAGAGAGAAAGCGAGAGACATGGAGACTGTGGGAGAGGATGAAAGAGCATCTAGATGTCTAGATGTATTGTGCATTCGTCACAGTGTGGTACATTCACCACAGTGCTCTTTTGAGGGACATGGGCTGAGGGATGGTTTTAAGTTTATTTATATACTGAACAAAAATATAAACACAACATGCAACAATTTCAGAGATTTATACTTAGTTATAGTTTATATAAGGAAATCAGTCAATTGAAATAAATTCATTAGGCCCTAATCTATTGATTTCACATGAATGGGCAAGGACACAGCCATGGGTAGGCCTGGGAGGGCATAGGCCCACCACTTGGGAGCCAGGCCCACCCACTGGAGAGCCAGGCCCTGCCATTCAGAATGAGTTTTTCCACAGAAAAAGAGCTTTATTACAGACAGAAATACTCCTCAGCACCACCTCATACGATCCTACAGTTGAAGAAGACGGATCCCGCAGGTGAAGAAGCCGGATTCTCTGTCAACAGCTCTGGTGGACATTCCTGCAGTCAGCATGCCAATTCAAATAAAATCAAATCACATTTATTTGTCACATACACATGTTTAGCAGATGTTATTGCGGGTGTAGCGAAATGCTTGTTTCTAGCTACAACAGCACAGTAATATCTAACAATTCACAGCAATACACACAATACACACGACCTAAAAGTAAAATAATTGAATTAAGGAATATATAAATATTAGGATGAGCAATGTCGTAGTGGTATAGACTAAATACAGTAGAATAGAATACAGTATACATATGAGATGAGTAAAGCCAATTTAAACATTATTAAGCAAATGTAAACCTTATTATTAAGCCGCCTAGTGATGGCCATTTAACAGTCTGACAGCCTTGAGACAGAAGCAGTTTTTCAGTCTCTCGGTCGCAGCTTTGATGCACCTGTACTGACCTCGCCTTCTGGATGATAGCGGGGTGAACAGGCAGTGGCACGGGTGGTTGTTGTCCTTGATGATCTTTTTAGTTGTTCTGTGACATCGGGTGCTGTATGAGTCCTGGAGGGCAGGTAGTTTGCCCCTGATGATGTGCTGGGCAGACCGCACCAACCTCTGGAGAGCCCTGCGGTTGCGGGTGGTGCAGTTGCATGATCCCTCAAAACTTGAGACATCTGTGGCGTTGTGTTGTGTGACAAAACTGAACATTTTAGATTGGCCTTTTGATCATGCTGTTTAATCAGTTTATTGATATGCCACACCTGTCAGGTGGGTGGATTATCTTTGCAAAGGATAAATTCTCACTAACAGTGATGTAAAAAAATGTGAGCACAATATTTGAGAGAAATAAGCTTTTTGTGCATATGGAACATTTCTGTGATCGTTTATCTCATGAAACATGAAGCCAACATTTACATGTTGTGTTTATATTTTTGTTCAGTATAGATTATTGCTGATAGAGAACTGGAGTCAGATGCAAAAATACTTTCCATCTTTAACGCTACAAGTATTGAATCAGTTTATCAATGCTATGTTTTTCGTCTTAGGTCGCTCTTTACGTAGTGTTGTGTTGTCTCTCTTATCGTGATGTGTGTTTTGACCTATATTTCTTTTCTTATATTTTTTTTCTTATCCCAGCCCCCATCTCCGCAGGAGGCCTTCTGCCTTTTGGTAGACCGTCATTGTAAATAAGAATTTGTTCTTAACTGACTTGCCTAGTTAAATAAAGGTTAAATAAAAATCAAGGGAGGATAGATCTTTGTGATAACCTACTGTAACAGCTGTGTCTTAACATGCATGCAGGCACACACACACACACACACACACACACACACACACACACACACACACACACACACACACACACACACACACACACACACACACACACACACACACACACACACACACACACACACACACACACACACACTCACACACACACACAGGGAGTGGGAGAGGATGTTCTTCTTAATTACATTTGAGTGGAACGCTAAACTGATTCCCTCCTTCATGGTTTTATCTTACTCCTAGTAAAAGAATGAGAGAGAGAAAGACAGACAGAGAGAGAGACAGATAACAATTGGATAATCAGATCATTTCAACAGATGTTTATGTCATTATGCAGGAATGTAACATTCATCAGGATTTGAAACAGAAGCAATGCCATAGAGTCCAGACTGTAAGAAAGAAATGCAAAGCATTTACAGTATGTGATTAAATGATATCAGACGTGAAGCTTCCATATTACTAAATTAATACTTGATTTGATTATGAAATGAGGAAACAGGACAGGAGGTTTTCTGGAGGATGGAAAGCCTGAGGACTGGCACCAGACTACTGCCAGCTGGATGACAAGACTCTTCAGACAGAAAGATTCTACTGAAACTATTTCCTAACATCTTCAACAGGTCAGGGCTACTGTAGATAATACTCATCCATTTCCCAGGACAGATACTCCCTTCCTTTCTCCCTCTCTCAGGCCCTTCCATTACTTTCTCCCTCAATCACCCTCTCCCTAATCATGCTCTTCCTCTCACTTGATCCCTCTTTTCCCCTCCCCTTCTGTCTTCTCCAATTCTATCTCTCTTCTCCTCCATTCCTCTCTTCCTCTCTTCCCCTCCTCTAACTCCTCTTCCTTTCCTCCCTTAAAGTAGAGGAATGAAATGTTAAAGAGATAATGATACTGATATTGGCAGCTGATCCTGAAACAATTATTGTAATAATAGTCAAGACACGTGTGGTTTCTGTGGTAATTTATCAAACAATGACTAGTCATTATAAAGCAACGAACACAATTGCATTTTAATAAATGGCAATTTGAATGGACAGAGATAACGTGACGATATCCTGAGGCCCATTGGCATGCCATTCATCTGCTACCATCACCTCATGGTTCAGCATGATAATGCACGGCCAATATCAAGCAACTTCGCACAACCATTGAAGAGCAAGGTGACAACATTCCACAGACCAAAATCAACAGCCTGATCAACTCTATGCAAAGGAGATGTGTTGCGCAGCATGAGGCAAATGGAGGTCACACTAGATACTGACTGGTTTTCTGATCCATGCCCCTACCTTCTTTTTAAAGGTATCAGTGACCAACAGATGCATACAGTTGAAGTTGGAAGTTTACATGCACTTATGTTGGAGTCATTAAAACTCGTTTTTCAACCACTCCACAAATTTCTTGTTAACAAACTATAGTTTTGGCAAGTCGGTTATGACATCAACTTTGTGCATGACACAAGTAATCTTTCCAACAATTGTTTACAGACAGATTATTTCATTTATAATTCACTGTATCACAATTCCAGTGGGTCAGAAGTTTACATACACTAAGTTGACTGTGCCTTTAAACAGCTTGGAAAATTCCAGAAAATGATGTCATGGCTTTAGAAGCTTCTGATAGGCTAATTGACATAATTTGAGTCAATTGGAGGTGTACCTGTGGATGTATTTCAAGGCCTACCTTCAAACTCAGTGCCTCTATGCTTGACATCATGAGAAAATCAAAAGAAATCAGCCAAGACCTCAGAAACAAAATTGTAGACCTCCACAAGTCTGGTTCATCCTTGGGAGCAAATTTCCAAACGCCTGAAGGTACCATGTTCATCTGTGCAAACAATAGTACGCACGTATATACACCATGGGACCACACAGCCGTCATACCGCTCAGGAAGGAGCCGCGTGCTGTCTCCT
Organism: Salmo salar; assembly: GCF_965601325.2. Classification (NCBI taxonomy): domain Eukaryota; kingdom Metazoa; phylum Chordata; class Actinopteri; order Salmoniformes; family Salmonidae; genus Salmo; species Salmo salar. The sequence continues at coordinate 94,925,390 of NC_138300.1, forward strand.
AGAGATGAACGTACTTTGGTGCGAAAAGTGCAAATCAATCCCAGATCAACAGCAAAGGACCTTGTGAAGATGCTGGAGGAAACAGGTACAAAGTATCTATATCCACAGTAAAACAAGCCCTATATCGACATAACCTGAAAGGCCGCTCAGCAAGGATGAAGCCACTGCTTCAAAACTGCCATAAAAAAGCCAGACTACGGTTTGCAACTGCACATGGGGACAAAGATCATACTTTTTGGAGAAATGTCCTCTGGTCTGATGAAACAAAAATAGAACTGTTTGGCCAGAATGACCATCATTATGTTTGGAGGAAAAAGGGCAAGGCTTGAAAGCCGAAGAACACCTTCCCAACCATGAAGCACGGGGGTGGCAGCATCATGTTGTGGGGGTGCTTTGCTGCAGGAGGGACTGGTGCACTTCACAAAATAGATTATGTGGATATATTGAAGCAACATTTCAAGACATCAGTCAGGAAGTTAAAGCTTGGTTGCAAATGGGTCTTCCAAATGGACAATGACCCTAAGCATACTTCCAAAGTTGTAGCAAAATGACTTAAGGACAACAAAGTCAAGGTATTGGAGTGGCCATCACAAAGCCATGACCTCAATCCTATAGGAAATGTGTTGGCAGAACCGAAAAACCGTGTGCATACACCCAGTCACTACAAAGACACAGGCGTCCCTCCTAACTCAATTGTCGGAGAGGAAGGAAACCACTCAGGGATTTCAACATGAGGCCAATGGTGACTTTAAAACAGTTACAGAGTTTAGTGGCTGTGATAGGAGAAAACTGAGGATGGATCAAGAACATTGTAGTTACTCCACAATACTAACCTAATTGAGAGACTGAAAAGAAGGACGCCTGTACAGAATAAAAATATTCCAAAACATGCATCTTGTTTGCAACAAGACAATAAAGCAGGGGCGAAAATCTCATATCCACTTTGGAGGGGACAATTACATGAAATTTTCTCAAGAGCAATTCCTGAGGGGGACACCAAAAGTAGTGCTGTAACACATTGTAATATGGTAAATGTATATTGAGGAACCAAAGAAATAAGGTGTTTGCCGTACTCCTAACTACCGGTACCCAAAACTACACAACTAATCACAACAGCAATACCATTGCCTTTAACAAATCTTAGTTCAGTCACCAGTTTAAGTTGAGAGTTGGGGTATCCATGGCATTTTCCAATTATGTTCCTATTTTACAAGTCAAAAAATTTAGAACCTTTCATAATGTTGCCAAACAAAGACTCAACAAACTTACCTGAGACTCCCTGTCTCTGCCAGTCTGTCCCTGCATATCTGTCCCCAACTCTGCTGTCTGTGTGCCATCTGTTGCCTGCTCTGCCTAATGACATCATTGTGAAACATTTCCATTAGAATTTCATTTCTTTCTTATGAACATTTTATCAACTAGTCTTTGAGATATTAGGCTACTAGGGTTCTTACTATGCGTTTTGGTGTATTGAAAAATACTCTGATGTCCGTCTTTTATTTTTCTGCCATTTTTCTACCTGGCTGGCTGGCTGGCTACACACACAGTGTGTAGGTTATTTACAGTAGGAGATGGGCTTCTATCATCTTCAATCATTCTATATGGGCTTCGATCTAAAAGGTAGCTAGCAAATGTGAAACGGATTGCAGTGACAAGAGTTGACAGCTGTATGAGTTCACCATTTACACAACATATGTTGCAACCTTTTGTAATTTTTATAGTTTGTTTCATATTGGCTGGCTTCCAACAATAGCTGAATTTGCAAAGCTAGCGAGCACCAATTCAGTTTCGGTGGGTATGCTAGTTCTGAACGTCACATGCTAATGTAAAAAGCTGTTTTTTGATATAAATATGAACTTGATTGAACAAATCATGCATGTATTGTATAACATAATGTCCTAGGAGTGTCATCTGATCATCAAAGGTTAGTGCTGCATTTAGCTGTGGTTTTGGTTTTTGTGACATATATGCTTGCTTGAAAAATGGCTGTGTGATTATTTTTGGGAGGGTACTCTCCTGACATAATCTAATGTTTTGCTTTCGTTGTAAAGCCTTTTTGAAATCGGACAATGTGGTTAGATAAAGGAGAGTCCTGTCTTTAAAATGGTGTAAAATAGTCATATGTTTGAAAAATTGAAGTTTTTGCATTTTTTAGATATTTGTAATTCGCGCCACGCTATACCATTGGATATTGGTGAGGCGTTCCGCTAGCGGAACGTCTGTCCCTAACAGGTTAAAGTTAAAGGGAGTGCTCCTAATCTCAGTTTGTTACCTGTATAAAAGACACCTGTCCACAGAAGCAATCAATTAATCAGATTCCAAACTCTCCACCATGGCCAAGACCAAAGAGCTCTCCAAGAATGTCCGGGACAAGATTGTAGACCTACACAAGGCTGGAATGGGCTACAAGACCATCGCCAAGCAGCTTGGTGAGAAGGTGACAACAGTTGGTGCGATTATTCGCAAATGGAAGAAACAAAAGATCTGTCAATCTCCCTCGGCCTGGGGCTCCATGCAAGATATCACCTCGTGGAGTTGCAATGATCATGAGAACGGTGAGGAATCAGCCCAGAACTACACGGGAGGATCTTGTCAATGATCTCAAGGCAGCTGGGACCATAGTAACCAAGAAAACAATTGGTAACACACTACGCCGTGAAGGACTGAAATCCTGCAGCGCCCGCAAGGTCCCCCTGCTCAAGAAAGCATATATACATGCCCGTCTGAAGTTTGCCAATGAACATCTGAATGATTCAGAGGACAACTGGTGAAAGTGTTGTGGTCAGATGAGACCAAAATGGAGCTCTTTGGCATCAACTCAACTCGCTGTGTTTGGAGGAGGAGGAATGCTGCCTATGACCCCAAGAACACCATCCCCACCGTCAAACATGGAGGTGAAAACATTATGCTTTGGGGGTGTTTTTCTGCTAAGGGGACAGGACAACTTCACCGCATCAAAGGGACGATGGACGGGGCCATGTACCGTCAAATCTTGGGTGAGAACCTCCTTCCCTCAGCCAGGGCATTGAAAATAGGTCGTGGATGGGTATTCCAGCATGACAATGACCAAAAACACACGGCCAAGGCAACAAAGGAGTGGCTCAAGAAGAAGCACATTAAGGTCCTGAAGTGGCCTAGCCAGTCTCCAGACCTTAATCCCATAGAAAATCTGTGGAGGGAGCTGAAGGTTTGAGTTGCCAAATGTCAGCCTCGAAACCTTAATGACTTGGAGAAGATCTGCAAAGAGGAGTGGGACAAAATCCCTCCTGAGATGTGTGCAAACCTGGTGGCCAACTACAAGAAACGTCTGACCTCTGTGATTGCCAACAAGGGTTTTGCCACCAAGTACTAAGTAATGTTTTGCAGAGGGGTCAAATACTTATTTCCCTCATTAAAATGCAAATCATTATATAACATTTTTGACATGCGTTTTTCTGGATTTTTTTGTTGTTATTCTGTCTCTCACTGTTCAAATAAACCTGTCATTAAAATTATAGACTGATAATTTTTTTGTCAGTAGGCAAACATACAAAATCAGCAGGGGATCAAATACTTTTTTCCCTCACTGTATCAACCCACCTCCTCTCTGGTAGCCCCAGGCTACTGCCGGCATAGCCCAACCAACCAGAGTGCCGTGTAAACTGCCCTACACAACCATCAAAGCACAGTGTAAACAACTGCCTGACCTGCTGGAAACAAATAAATAATCGTATGCTCAGACGCTCGCCAATCTCTAACTAAACACATTCGCAAATAAACTTCTCCCCGTCCCTCCCTCCCTCCCTCCCTCCCTCCCTCCCTCCCTCCCTCCCTCCCTCCCTCCCTCCCTCCCTCCCTCCCTCCCTCCCTCCCTCCCTCCCTGACCTGCTGGAAACAAATAAATAATCGTATGCTCAGACGCTCGCCAATCTCTAACTAAACACATTCGCAAATAAACTTCTCCCCGTCCCTCCCTCCCTCCCTCCCTCCCTCCCTCCCTCCCTCCCTCCCTCCCTCCCTCCCTCCCTCCCTCTCTCTCTGATTACATGTTCTTCATGGAGTGTGTGTGTGTTTTTTGTTTTTGTTGCTTTTACTATCCTTATGGGGACCAGAAGTGGGGACATTTCGCCGATCCCCACAAGGAAAATTGACATTTTTAGGCTTAGGGGTTAGGTTCATGTATAGGGTTCGAATTAGGGTTGGGGTTAGGTTTATGTATAGGGTTAGAATTAGGGTTAGGGGTTAGGTTTATGTATAGGGTTAGAATTAGTGTTAGGGTTAGGGGTTAGGTTTATGTATAGGGTTAGAATTAGGGTTAGGGTTTAGGTTTATGTATAGGGTTAGAATTAGGGTTAGGGTTAAGGGTTAGGTTTATGTATAGGGTTAGAATTAGGGTTAGGGTTTAGGTTTATGTGTAAGGTTAGAATTAGGGTTAGGGTTAGGGGTTAGGTTTATGTATAGGGTTAGAATTAGGGTTAGGGTTTAGGTGTAGGTTTACTTTTAGGGTTAGGGAATAAATGTGTTGGTCCCCACAAGGATAGTAAAACAAACGTGTGTGTGTGCGTGCGTGTGTGTGTTGACCAGGCATAAGCACTATTACAGGAAAGCAATTGGTTAGACATCAACCCTAATAATAACTGGATAACCCATCTGTCTTTTGCTAAAACGTGAGTAAACGTTCCATTCTGCATGACCCACACAAAAGTCACATTTCTGCCTTCGGATGTCTAGTTAGTATTGGGGTGCCAGTGACTTTCATATGTTTTATTGGTTGTCAGATCACAGCCAAGTCTTCATGTTATGCCACTTTACAGCCTTAGCCGTATCAGGCCCTCTTAAACAAAATCCCCCATTCCCTTTTATCAAATCTTCATCTAATATAATGACTTGATTTTCCATTGGCCGATCAGAGTGGGTGGCGTGTGTTTGTATTTGTCTGTGTGCATGTGTGTGTGTGACTTACGGAGCTCGTCAAAGTGTGTGTCCACACCGTCGGGTCCAGGGATGGAACACACCAGTCTGGCTTTGAGGAACGTCATCCACTTATTGGCCAGAATCCTCAACCCTCCCACGTCCTTCTGAAACACAACCACAACACCATGTGTGTGTTCTACAGTACTCCAACATTCCCAAATGCTCTGGGGAGTCTCAACCAGCCCCTGGCACTGACTAGCTGAGACCTAATTATTAATCTTTATTCTAATCATTGATAAGAGATTATTATTGTGCTGCAGCTGTAGCAGAGCTCTGGGAGCCTGTTGACTTGTATGGTCTACTAATATCATGATTACCTATATAATTGTTAGTGTGTTAGTGATAATGTATTTCTCTTGGGTGTGTTGTGTGTTTGTGTATTTTTGTGTATGCGTGTGTGTGTGTGTCGTGTGTGGTAAGTGCTCTTTTTGGATGATGTTCTCTTTACACGGCAGATCTACTACACGATTAGTATAGAAGCAGAAATTACTCACAGATTTCACAACTTTTTAATTTAGCTCTCTCTCTTTCGGTGTGTGTGTTAGTTGTGTGTGTGTGTGTGTGTGTGTGTGTGTGTGTGTGTGTGTGTGTGTGTGTGTGTGTGTGTGTGTGTTCCACTGTCCCATAGGACAGGAATAAGCATTTACTGACTGGAATACAATCCAGGAAAACACACTCTCTCACTAACAGAACATTCCTGCTTGGTTCCATTTTGGGTCATGTGTCATCATCTCAACTGCTTTCATCTAACCATCTAACCATTCATCCTGTAGATCTATGATAAGTGAAAGGATAGGATCTAGGAATGGAAGAATAGGGGATAAGGAACAAAATGGAACTCTGCCACTGATATAGGTCACACTAGATTGCCCATGCCCATAGCATGTTAGTGATGAATAGATGCTATTCCTATTCAAAATGCTTCTAATCCTACTGATGGAGACCTGATATGGTATTGTTATATACCGTAAATTCCGGACTATAAGCCGCAACTTTTTTCCCAGGCTTTGAACCTCACGGCTTAAACAATGACGCGGCTAATATATGGATTTTTCCCGCTTTCAATTTTTTGTCTCCCAAAAAAACACATTCTGTGACGTGCTCAGTTTTTTGGCGGCATGAAGCTTTCATTAGACCAATGAAATTGCCGAACGGGTTACGGTCAAACAACTTTTTTGTTTACTGTTTAGATTAAATCGAGCGCTCTCAAACTTCCCATCATTCTGATTACGGTAGTCATTTTGTCACCCTCATCATGGCAAATACACGGAGAAATGCATATGATGCAGCTTTCAAGTTGAAGGCGATTGATCTGGCTGTTGGAAAAGGAAATAGAGCTGCTGCACGGGAGCTTGGTCTTAATGAGTCGATGATAAGATGTTGGAAACAGCCGTGTTTCGTTAAAGCCTATTTATTTTTGTTACAAGCCGTTTTTCGTTAAAGCCTATTTATTTTTGTTACAAGCCGTCTTTCGTTAAAGCCTGTGTAAAGTTCATTTATTTCAATGTACCGGTAGGCATCTGCGGCTTATAAACATGTGCGGCTTATTTATGTTCAAAATAATATTTTTTTTTTTATTCAGTGGGTGCGGCTTATATTCAGGTGCGCTTAATAGTCCGGAAATTACAGTAGTATAAGCTACATGTGACTTAACAGTAATTAGGCAGCAAGTTTTTTAGGATTTGTTTTATAACGCCTTCATGTTGAAATGAAATCCCGACTATTTTGCCAGATCTTTTCTCTATTACTCAATGTGTGTGTGTGTGTGTGTGTGTTTCACCACTGTCATGTGAGTGGCATAACATCAATGACACACTCATATGCACACACGCATCCCCATAACCTAGGGAACCGTGATGATGTATGATGCGTTGACATGAGGAAGCGCAGGGGCTTACACACATCCTCCCCTAACACACACATGCACACAGCAGCACATACACACCCTTTCAGAAATGTCAGCGCCAGTGAGGGGAGGACACAGTTCTGACTCACCACACCTGTCTCTGACCCTAAAACAAATAACACACACCTCACTACCTCAAAACAAACCTTCTTCACATGGCAAGTTAAATCTAACCTCGCCACACCTCCCAAAAGCCTGCCAAAGTATTGTGTGTGTGTGTGTATTTGTGAGACTATATCGACCAAATGTAAAACATTTAGTGTGTGTATCTGTGAGACCCAAAAGATGCCTCTGTGTGTGTTTGCCTGCACCACCCCTGCTGATGCCTGACAAAATATATACCTCAGTGTGTATGTCAAGTTACGGCACCCCAAGAAAACCCAGTGAACCAGGAAGACAGACAGGCCAAAGACAGGCCACTGAGGATCTCCTCCCTAACACAGCTGTTATCTCTAACCTACACCTCTGAGTGAGACAGGGAAGACTGCAGGAATACACTTTGTAGAATATGTGGCTGAGGAACATGCTAGAATGGATGAGACGATGTGGCTTGGCGCTGGACATTCCATGAATTCATGTTCCCACTTTCCTTCCGTTATTGCTTTTATTTGATTGTCTACATGTTGCCGAATTTATGTCCACATATTTGCTATTAGGCCTATGCTGTAGAATTACCCCAGTAATTACCAAAGAATTACCCCAGCATGTCTGTTCTTCCAGTGGAGGATTTGGATGGGATTAGCTTTACCAAACTGCACAGGTAATTGTTTTGTTTTTCTCATTCAAAATGGACCGTTATGATGGTAGCTTGTAGGCTCTTCTAGGCATGAAGATATTTCAAATGTCTAAGCATAGCTTAATATTGGCATAATGGCCTTCAGTTCAGAAAAAGTCAAAATAATAAGGCATATCAGTAAGAAACATGAACTGTAACCTATGCACAAATGTAACTAACTGACGTGTTTGGCGAAAGAGAAATAAATAGGCACATGTTCTAACCCAAACTGGTTGCAGCACCTGTTCAATTCTGAAATTAAGCAATAAGGCCCGAGGAGGTGTGGTATATGGCCAATATACCACGGTTAAGGGCTGTTCTTATTAGAGGTCGGCCGATTATGATTTTTCAATGCCGATACCGATACCGATTATTGGGGGGCCCAGAAAAGCCGCTGCCGATTAATCGGCCAATTTTTTTATTCATTTGTAATAATGACAATTACAACAATACTGAATGAACACTTATTTTAACTTAATATAATACATCAATAAAATCTATTTAGCCTCAAATAAATAATGCTGTTTGAATGAATGATTACGAGCCTGCTGGTGCCTACCACCGCTCAGTCAGACTGCTCTATCAAATACAAAGACTTAATATCAAAGACTTAATTATAATATAATAACACACAGAAATACGAGCCTTAGGTCATTAATATGGTTGAATCCGGAAACTATCATCTCAAAAACAAAACGTTTTTCCTTTCAGTGAAATACGGAACCGTTCCGTATTTTATCTAACGGGTGGCATCCCTAAGTCTAAATATTCCTGTTACATTGCACAACCTTCAATGTTATGTCATAATTACGTCAAATTCTGGCAAATTAGTTCGCAACGAGCCAGGCAATGAACGCAAGAGCAGTGACACAATTTCATGTTAGCAGGCAATAGTAACTAAATATGCAAGTTTAAAAATATACACTTGTGTATTGATTTTAAAGAAAGGCATTGATGTTTATGGTTAGGTACATTGGTGCAACGACAGTGCTTTTTTTGCAAATGCACTTGTTAAATCATTACCCGTTTGTCGAAGTAGGCTGTGATTCGATGAGAAATTAACAGGCACCACATCGATTATATGCACCGCAGGACACGTTAGATAAACTAGTAATATCATCAACCATGTGTAGTTAACTAGTGATTATGTTAAGATTGATAGTTTTTTATAAGATAAGTTTAATGCTAGCTAGCAACTTACCTTGGCTTCTTTCTGCCCTCGCGTAACAGGTAGTCACTCGTGAAGTGCAATGTAGGCAGGTGGTTAGAGCGTTGGACTAGTAACCAGAAAGTTGCAAAAACGAATCCCCGAATCCCCCCTGAACAAGGCAGTTAACCCCTGTTCCTAGGCCATCATTGAAAATAAGACTGTGTTCTTAATCTGACTTGCCTAGTTAAATAAAGGTGTAAATAAATAAATAAATAAATAAATAAATAAATAATCGGCATATCGGTGGCCAAAAATACCGATTACCGATTGTTATGAAAACTTGAAATCGGCCCTAATTAATCGGCCATTCTGATTAATCGGTTGACCTCTAGTTCTTAAGCACGACAGAACGCGGAGTGCCTGGATACAGCACTTAGCTGTGGTTGTCACGTCCTGACCAGCAGAGGGAGTAGTTGTTTAGTATTTTGGTCAGGACGTGGCAGAGGGATGTTTGTTTTGTATGGTGGTGGTTTTGTGTGTGTTGTAGAGGGGTGTTTGATTTAGTTGTTCCTGGGTTTTGGGTGTATGTTCTAGGTTAGTATGTTCTAGGTTGTATTTCTGCATTCTGTCTAGTTTAGGTTTTCTATGTTTAGGTTTGGGTGCTGGAATCTCAATTGGAGGCAGGTGTTTCTAGTTGCCTCTGATTGAGAGTCCTATATAGGGGTGTGTGTTTGTTTGGTAGGTTGTGGGTAGTTATCTTTTGCATTGCTGTCTGTTCAGCCTGTGAAACTGTCATCTGTCGTGGTTATTGTTTTTTCGTGTACATCATAGTTAATAAAATGATGTGGAGCACGCAACCCGCTGCGTATTGGTCTGACAGTGATTTTGAAATATCTTCAGATGAAGGAGAATATCGTGACAGAACTACCAACCACAACAAGACCAAGCAGCGGAAAAAGGAGAAGAGGAACACTAATTATATGGACTATGCTGAGAGAATGGACTTTGACATGGACAATCGCGAGAGGTGGAGTTGGGAACAGATTCTGGCCGGAGAGGGCCCGTGGAAGAAGGCTGGTGTGGACCAGGAATGCTACCGGGGGACACGTCTGGCGTGGAAGCCGGAGAGGCACCCCCAAGAAAAATGTTTTGGGGGGGGCATACGGGTAGTTTGGCTAGGCCTAAGAAGAGCCATAAGCCATCTACCCGTGAGTATATGGAGGAGCGTATGAGGTGGAGGGCGCCATGTTTCGCTGAGGTGTGCACTATCTCGCCCATATGCATGCACAGTCCGGTGTGCGCCATTCCAGCCCCTCGCAGATGCCGTGCTAGAGTGGGCATCCAGCCTGGTAGGAGGATGCCTGTGCAGCGCATCTGGTCGCCGGTACGCCTCCTAGGACCAGGCTACCCTACTCCCGCTCTACGCATGGCAACCATCAGGCCCCTGCACAGCCCAGTTCGCCCTGTACCAGCACCCCGCTCGTACAGGGCTGTTAGTTCCATCCAGCCAGGACGGGTTGTGCAGGCGGTGCGGTCACGGCCACATGTGCGCCTCCATGGCCCAGTCTTTCCGGTTCCCGCCTCTCGTGCTATCCCGGAAGTGAGTTCCTCCAGTCTGGCACGACCAGTACCAGCAACCCGGACCAAGCTTCCCATGAGTCGGCCTAGTCCTATTCAGCCTGTTCCCGCTCCTCGCACTAGCCCTAGGGTGCGTGTCTTCAGCCTGGTACCACCTCTACCAGCCACACGCACCAGGCTTCCAGTGCATCGGCCCAGCCTCAAGAGCCCGGCACCAGTGTGCAGTCCAGAGTATCCGGCACCAGTGTGCAGTCCAGAGTATCCGGCACCAGTGTGCAGCCCAGAGTATCCGGCACCAGTGTGCAGCCCAGAGTATCCGGCACCAGTGTGCAGCCCAGAGTATCCGGCACCAGTGTGCAGCCCAGAGTATCCGGCACCAGTGTGCAGTCTAGAGTATCCGGCAACAGTGTCTAGTCCGGAACCGAGGGAGACTGCCTGCGACCCGGAACAAAAGGGGTCTGCCTGCGACCCGGAACCGAGGGAGCCTGCCTGCGACCCGGAACCGAGGGAACTTGCCTGCGACCCGGAACTGAGGGAGCCTGCCTGCGACCCGGAACTGAGGGAGTCTGCCTGCGACCCGGAACCGAGGGAGTCTGTCTGCGACCCGGAACTGAGGGAGCCTGCCTGCGACCCGGAACCGAGGGAGTCTGCCTGCGACCCGGAACTGAGGGAGTCTGCCTGCAATCCGGAACCGAGGGAGTCTGCGTGCGACCCGGAACCGAGGGAGTCTGTCTGCGACCCGGAACCGAAGGAGTCTACCTACGACTCAGAACTGAATGTGACTAACTGTGTTTTGAATGAGTCTGCCTACAGCGTGGAAATGAGGGAACCTGCCCACGATCCACAACGAATTGAGTCTGTCTACGACCCGGACCCCAATGAGTCTGCCTACAACCTGGAGGGCAGGAGGCCGGAACCAGAGCCACCTCCAGGATAGGTGGGTTGGGGAGGGAGGGTGTAGCACAGTGCTGTCGTTGACGGCAGCCACCCTCCCTTCCCTCCCTTATTGTTTAGGGGGTATTTATTTTTGTTTTTGTTGGGGTATTGGGGAATTTTGTGTTTTCTTTTTAGGTGCATTTGGGGTATGCACCTTTTAGGGGGGGTACTGTCACGTCCTGACCAGCAGAGGGAGTAGTTGTTTAGTATTTTGGTCAGGACGTGGCAGAGGGATGTTTGTTTTGTATGGTGGTGGTTTTGTGTGTGTTGTAGAGGGGTGTTTGATTTAGTTGTTCCTGGGATTTGGGTGTATGTTCTAGGTTAGTATGTTCTAGGTTGTATTTCTGCATTCTGTCTAGTTTAGGTTTTCTATGTTTAGGTTTGGATGCTGGACTCTCAATTGGAGGCAGGTGTTTCTAGTTGCCTCTGATTGAGAGTCCTATATAGGGGTGTGTGTTTGTTTGGTAGGTTGTGGGTAGTTATCTTTTGCATTGCTGTCTGTTCAGCCTGTGAAACTGTCATCTGTCGTGTTTATTGTTTTTTCGTGTACATCATAGTTAAAACCTCTTACATCTAGACGTTCCGCTAGCGGAACACCTGCTCCAATATCCAATGATAGGCGTGGCGCGAATTACAAATTCCTCAAAAATACAAAAACTTCAATTTTTCAAACATATGACTATTTCACAGCATTTTAAAGACAAGACTCTCCTTTATCTAACCACACTGTCCGATTTCAAAAAGGCTTTACAGCGAAAGCAAAACATTAGATTATGTCAGCAGAGTACCAAGCCAGAAATAATCAGACACCCATTTTTCAAGCTAGCATATAATGTCACAAAAACCCAGAAGACAGCTAAATGCAGCACTAACCTTTGATGATCTTCATCAGATGACACACCTAGGACATTATGTTATACAATACATGCATGTTTTGTTCAATCAAGTTCATATTTATATCAAAAAACAGCTTTTTACATTAGCATGTGACGTTCAGAACTAGCATACCCCCCGCAAACTTCCGGGGAATTTACTAACAATTTACTAAATTACTCACGATAAACGTTCACAAAAAGCATAACAATTATTTTAAGAATTATAGATACAGAACTCCTCTATGCACTCGATATGTCCGATTTTAAAATAGCTTTTTGATGAAAGCACATTTTGCAATATTCTAAGTACATAGCCCAGGCATCACGGGCTAGCTATTTAGACACCCGGCAAGTTTAGCACTCACCATAATCATATTTACTATTATAAAAGTTTGATTACCTTTTGTTGACTTCGTCAGAATGCACTCCCAGGACTGCTACTTCAATAACAAATGTTGGTTTGGTCCAAAATAATCCATCGTTATATCCGAATAGCGGCGTTTTGTTCGTGCATCCCAGACACTATCTGAAATGGTAAATCAGGGTCGTGCGCATGGCGCAATTCGTGACAAAAAAAAAATCTAAATATTCCATTACCGTACTTCGAAGCATGTCAACCGCTGTTTAAAATCCATTTTTATGCCATTTTTCTCGTAAAAAAGCGATAATATTCCGACCGGGAATGTCCATTTAGATAAACAGAGGAAAGAAAACACAGCTTTCGGTCGACGCGGGCACGAGCCTGAGTCTCACAGTACTGTAACCAGCCACTACCCAAACGCGCTACTTTTTTTCAGCCAGAGCCTGCAAAGCCACGATTCAGCTTTTTACCGCCTTCTGAGACCCTATGGCAGCCGTAGGAAGTGTCACGGGACAGCTAAGATCCTCACTCTTCAATAAACAGAGACAAGAAGAACGACACCTTGTCAGACAGGCCACTTCCTGAATGAAACCTTCTCACATTTTTGCCTGCCAAATGAGTTCTGTTATACTCACAGACACCATTCAAACAGTTTTAGAAACTTTAGGGTGTTTTCTATCCATATGTAATAAGTATATGCATATTCTATTTACTGGGTAGGAGTGGTAACCAGATTAAATCGGGTACGTTTTTTATCCAGCCGTGAAAATACTGCCCCCTAGCCATAACAGGTTAATAAAATGATGTGGAGCACGAAACCCACTGCGTATTGGTCTGACAGTGATTTTGAAATATCTTCAGATGAAGGAGAATATCGTGACAGTGGTATATTGGCCATATACCACAAACCTCCCGAGGTGCCTTATTGCAATTATAAACTGGTTACCAACATAATTAGAACAGTAAAAATAAATGTTTTGTCATACCTGTGTATTACGGTCTGATATACCAGCAAATCAGCATTCAGGGCTCGAACCACCCAGTTTATAATATCCCTCAAAACATAGGGATGACGATTCATACGGGATAAATATTATCAGAGGACCTGTTGGGAGTTCGACAAAAAACAGTAGGTTTTTAAGGATGGGATATTAACCTTCCTGCTAAGTAAAAATGACTGACAGGGCAGATTCGGACGGGACTAAAATGACAGATGTGGTGATTTGTGCTTGTGCACATAATTACATTACTTGAGCTCCCCCAGTGAAATGTGTCCCATCCGAATAGGGCTTTTGTGTAGATTACTTAACTTAATCCTCATGCTCCCTTTGGTTGCATTTTCCTCTTGCCAGGAGAACCATGCTTTACTCAGTTCCTGTAGAGTGGTGTCTCCAGTTGGTTTTTAACCTTTCCTGCTTTCTCTTCCCTAGTGGGTTGTAGTCCAGTGCCTGTCTTGTCATTTTCTAACTTGATCAGGCGCTATGTGGTTGGAGATATGCGCAGCTCCTTTTACCTTGCTTCTGTTTGTTAGGTTATCCAGTCGTGTCAATAATCGCTCTCACACATGCATCTATTTATGAAACTTTAGTCAATACTTAGTTTACGTGGTCCACTAATTATTATGTATTTTGCAGTTATTAAAAGTAATAAATTACTCACTTCAGAAATATTAATTGTCAGCTCAATGCTTCATTGCCACGTTACCGACATGCACTTTCTGATTCTACATCTTGGTCACGTGCCAAAATGGTGCCCATTCATACTTGTAGAGGTGCCAATTTCGGCACAGGCCGTTTTTAGTTTCTCATTATATGTTGTTTTGAGAATATATGAGTTCTTCTTTATTTTGAGTTGAATCATAGGTGCGTTTTATTCTGATTAATGTATGAAGGTCATTCCACATATTATGAGTGTAATACTGTGATGTATTGTAGAAAGATAATGTTGTCACCTCTCTGGAGAAGTGTGTTCCTACCGGGCACACACTGGATGAATCAATGTTGTTTCCACGTTATTTCAATTAAAAGTTGAACCAACGTGGAATAGACGGTTTCAGACTTGGTATGGTCTGACCTAACTTTCCGTCGGACATGTATGCTGCGTTCATAATGAAGTGGGAAGGCGGTAATTACAAGTTATGATGTTGTAAATGCCAGTTGGATGCATTCAGGTGCTTTGAACTCTCTGAGAAACAATTGGATAATGGCAAACAAGCTGCGTCAACAATACCCTAAAAGTACAGCTGTCATGCTTGTAAACAAATGATAGTGTTCAACAAATATATTAATAGATAGCTTTTTATAATTCATGTTTTGCTGTTCAATTTAACTACCAAAAATGCTGTTATCAAGGTCATTTCCTCAGTAGGTGACATCAGAGATCAACATGTGGGAGAAGTCGGAGCTCAGGGATGATAGACAAGTTTCCCACTCAGGGGCGTTCAGGTGGATTTTTCAAAATCATATGTGATAAATACCACCTTGCCACTTGATTATGAACGAAGCATTTTTCGAGACACTTGTTGTGAGACATCCAAGTGCAGCTCATTGGTAAATAGCTTATTTGTTGGATCCATTTGTATAAATTCATTTAAGTCAACTGCTGAGGGCTGAACACTAAACACCTTGCTGTAAATAAATCCCTTGACCTCCCGCCATCTCCCTTGGCCCTGAGACACATAGACCAAACGTTCTCACAGAGGAACACAATGGTGCTTCGTGTGAGATGTGATACAGTTGTTATCTTGAGTAGCTACTTCTTATTTGTAGTAGGCTTGTTACAAATGCTAAATGGTAGTTTAATACAAGATGTACAGAGAATTCAAGAAATTATATACCTATGGGTGCTGGTTTGCATAGAACAAGTGGCACAAGAATACTACAATATCATTCATTCCTGCAACAAGGTCTTACTCTGCTGCAAACCGGTTGAGGGAGAGATGACTGTTTAAAAATGGATTCAAACAACATACTGTATACTGAGGCTATTAGGATTTAAGTATGTTTAAATACTGTAGGAAGTTAAGGGAGTAGCTGTGGCCGGGACTGGAATCCAGGTCCTGAGGTTGTCAAGCCAACACTTTCACCATTATGCCAAGAGGTCCAAACCTCTTGACAAGGTTTCCAGTTGTTGTGTTAACATCACTACAATGTATACAAATCAATGTGGTTTTCAACCTATTTGGATGGAGGTTATACAGCAGTGTTATGCAGTTTATAAACTGCATATCTTTCATCTTTTTAGGGGGGCAATGAGTGGGGGTTTGCCATCCCTACTTCCCTCCCTCGAGGCAAGATGTCACATTTCCAACTCAACCCTCTCCATCCATTTAGCACGTGCAAGTGGAGTGCATAGCTAGTTCTTCGCGGACGACGGGGACTTGAGCGTGCGTCAAACTGCTCAGAATTGAATAAAGGAAGCGCAGGGAAATATTGGGGCGATTTCGTTTGAGCAACTTGTATCGCTGCTGTGATACATGCCAGCTAGCCCTTGCCAGGTGTATTGTAAGGTTTCGTGAATGTGTTGTTAAGCTCTGTGTGTGAGTTCAGCTCTGGTCATCATTACGCACGGGAGGAATCCCGCTCCAGCAGCGACAAGACAACGTTGAGAACAGGTACATTGCGAAGTAAGGATGGTTTCGTTTATTTGATATATTACGAACAAATAAGTAAAATACACATACATGTTACATTTGTGTAGAACATGACCATACATCATGCAAATAGTTAATCTGGTAAAAAAAAAAGTTTACAGTGAATAGCCAAATGTGTTGCATTAGAAATGTTGTTGGGTAAATATTTAGTTGGGTATTGGTGTTTTACGCAATGTTTTTCTCTAAGGGGAATGGTTTGATGTCTTCATAGCCTTGTCAGTTTGCCAAAGGCTCTTATGATCTGCGTTTTGCATTGTGACTACTGACTACTGGCACAGTTAGGGCACCTCTAAGTATTTCTTAAAAAACAGTAGGTCTACAAGAATAGTACACAAACAGTGGATTGACAAGGTTTACATTGGTTTACTAACAAGTGGTCTACTTCAAAGCTACAGAAGTGTAGGAGAAAGCTTTTTGATTTGATCTGTGGAGCTCAAATATAAGAGGTGGATAGTTCACATTATACAGATTATCATGAGCCAGGAGTTGATAAATGGATAAGCCTCATACAGTATACACATTTTTCTCTGGATATGATTTACAGTGTTGTCTTTACCTCTCCCAGACCATAAATACTACATACAATGTGGATGATAATATATATCCCGCCGGTATGTGAGGAGTATTTCATAGAGACAGAGACAAAATGTTTAAGATGAGTTTGGTATGATGACATTCTGACAGTCTTCTGACAGTAGTAAACTCTCCTCCTCTCTTCTGCACTTCTTCTCACCTCAATGCTAATAGTCTGGGTTCAGTGTGTGTGTGCCTGTGTGTGTGTGTATTTGTGTGTGGTACTGTCTGTTCACTGTGTTGACTCAGTGGCTTAATACCCTTCAGTCACAATCTGAAGTAGTGCAGATTTTTTCTCTGTAAAATAAATGCTCAAGGGGGCAGCATGACAGAAGATTGACTAAGAAATAATAGAATTGTTAATACAATTTTATAGCATAATAATTCATAGTGAAACATGTCCGCTTTTCTTTGGTTATGTGTGTGCGTGTTTGTGTTTGGTAACAGCTTTAATAATGTGGCAGACGCACACACACACACACACACACACACACACACACACACACACACACACACACACACACACACACACACACACACACACACACACACACACACACACACACACTGTTCAGGGTGCCATAGCAAAACTCAGTCTGATACCCTGTGGTTTAACTGTACCAGTCTGTGTAATGGGAAGGGCAGGAGAAAGACTCAGTCATGAACTGCTACCGTTATTCTAGCCACCTCAGCCTGCTCCCAGCTATTCAGCTCTACTTCAGCTCTACTTCAGCTCTACTTCAGCTCTACAGCACTCAGCTCTGCTAAAGGTTTACCTAACACCCTACCAGGAGCCAGTGTGTAGGCCATGAAGGGAGAGAGAGAGAGAGAGAGAGAGAGAGAGAGAGAGAGAGAGAGAGAGAGAGAGAGAGAGAGAGAGAGAGAGCGAGAGAGAGAGAGAGAGAGGTAATGTGGATGGTGATATGTGTGGCAGTCGTCCAGTAGTGCCAGTCAGGGTGACGTGAGTAAATAAATCCTGGCTAATTTTCTGCCGTCTCACCTCAGAAAGACAACAGAGGAAAAAACTCCTGTGATTGGACTCTTTAAACAGCAGCCAATCATTACCTCACTGCCCATGCCCTGTCAGACATGCTTAGGACTGATTAGTGTATGTACAGGCACGGGCGTAGACACACGCATAGTGGCATGGACAGTGCGCAAACAAATGGCTGGAGGTTGATTCTGACACAGAAATCTATGTTTGAAAATATTTCGCTTTTGGAAGAGGTAAAATGGATAGCAATTAAGAGGCCGTATCACACCTGCTGTTGTGAAATAAAACAGAATCAATGCTATATCGTAGTGTACAGGCTCCAGTATGCATCAATATTCTGCTGTGTTTACAATGGTCCTCAGGTCCATTCCTGAGCTGTGTGACAGCATCATGTGATTAATGCCTGCACGTTTTCCTGGACTGGGCTGAAAGCATTCCCTCTCTCTCAGAACTGCCCTTGTTTGGTTGTGTATGAGTTTGCATGCTTGTTTGTGTAATTACTATAGAATATTTACTGACGTTTTATCAATAGCATTTCAGGATTTTGGGATGCTGAGCAAATGGAACTGTAGTCTGTTATGTTTTGTGTCAGACAGTATTTTGTTTGATTTGAATCGTGTCCATAGGAGGTTAGAAGACCTAGAATCACCTCAGCAGTTGGACGTTTTCTGACTGGATCGCCAGGCTCCCCTGCCTCAACCGATCTGTCAGGTTCCCGTGCCCCAGCTGACACGACAAGTTCCCGTGCCTCAGCTGGCGTGAAAGGTTCTCGCACATTAGCAGGGTTGGCCGGTCAGCAGGGGATACTGTCACGTATAATCCCTCTCCGGCCTCTAGGTCATCAGGCTGCTGATTATCCCGCACACCTGTCACCATTGTCTCGCACACCTGCGCCTCATGATACTCACCTGGACTCCATCACCTCCTTGATTATCTTCCCCATACAGTGAGGGGAAAAAGTATTAGATCCCCTGCTGATTTTGTACGTTTGCCCACTGACAAAGAAATGATCAGTCTATAATTTTAATGGTAGGTTTATTTGAACAGTGAGAGACAGAATAACAACAAAAAAATCCAGAAAAACGCATGTCAAAAATGTTATGAATTGATTTGCATTTTAATTAGGGAAATACGTATTTGACCCCCTCTCAATCAGAAAGATTTCTGGCTCCCAGGTGTCTTTTATACAGGTAACGAGCTGAGATTAGGAGCACACTCTTAACCTCTATGGGCTAGGTGGGACACCATTTTAAAGATAAGACTCTCGTTAATCTAACCACACTGTCCGATTTCAAAAAGGCTTTACAACGAAAGCAAAACATTAGATTATGTCAGCAGAGTACCCAGCCAGAAATAATCAGACACCCATTTTTCAAGCTAGCATATAATGTCACATAAACCCAAACCACAGCTAAATGTAGCACTAACCTTTGATGATCTTCATCAGATGACAACCCTAGGACATTATGTTATAC
Source organism: Salmo salar (assembly GCF_965601325.2). Classification (NCBI taxonomy): domain Eukaryota; kingdom Metazoa; phylum Chordata; class Actinopteri; order Salmoniformes; family Salmonidae; genus Salmo; species Salmo salar. The sequence continues at coordinate 94,944,618 of NC_138300.1, forward strand.
AATACATGCATGTTTTGTTCAATCAAGTTCATATTTATATCAAAAACCAGCTTTTTACATTAGCATGTGACTAGCATGTGACTAGCATTCCCACCGAACACTGCCGGTGAATTTACTAAATTACTCACGATAAACGTTCACAAAAAGCATAACAATTATTTTAAGAATTATAGATACAGAACTCCTCTATGCACTCGATATGTCCGATTTTAAAATAGCTTTTTGGTGAAAGCACATTTTGCAATATTCTAAGTACATAGCCCAGCCATCACGGGCTAGCTATTTAGACACCCGGCAAGTTTAGCCTTCACCAAAATCAGATTTACTATTATAAAAGTTTGATTACCTTTTGTTGTCTTCATCAGAATGCACTCCCAGGACTTCTACTTCAATAACAAATGTTGGTTTGGTCCCAAATAATCCATCGTTATATCCGAATAGCGGCGTTTTGTTCGTGCGTTCCAGAAACTATCCGAAATGGTATATCAGGGTCGTGCGCATGGCCCAATTCGTGACAAAAAAATTCTAAATATTCCATTACCATACTTCGAAGCATGTCAACCGCTGTTTAAAATACATTTTTATGCCATTTTTCTCATAAAAAAGCGATAATATTCCGACCGGGAATCTGCTCTTAGGTAAACAGACAAAGGAAAAGAAAGCATTCGGTCGAAGCGGGCACGCGCCTAAGCCCATAGTACTCTGAGTGGCCACTTGCCAAAAGCGATAAAGTGTTTCAGCCAGAGCCTGCCTCGATATCGTTCAACTTTTGCCCGGGCTCTGAGACCCTATGGAAGCCGTAGGAAGTGTCACGTTATTGCACAGATCCTGAGTCTTCAATAAAAAGAGCCAAGATGAAACTCTACTTCTCAGACAGGCCACTTCCTGCTTGAAATCTTCTCAGGTTTTGGCCTGCCATATGAGTTCTGTTATACTCACAGACACCATTCAAACAGTTTTAGAAACTTTAGGGTGTTTTCTATCCAAAGCCAATAATTATATGCATATTCTAGTTACTGGGCAGGAGTAGTAACCAGATTAAATCGGGTACGTTTTTTATCCAGCCGTGTCAATACTGCCCCCTAGCCCTAACAGGTTAAAGGGAGTGCTCCTAATCTCAGTTTGTTACCTGTATAAAAGACACCTGTCCACAGAAGCAATCAATCAGATTCCAAACTCTCCACCATGGCCAAGACCAAAGAGCTCTCCAAGGATGTCAGGGACAAGATTGTAGACCTACACACGGCTGGAATGGGCTACAAGACCATCGCCAAGCAGCTTGGTGAGAAGGTGACAACAGTTATTCGCAAATGGAAGAAACACAAAAGAACTGTCAATCTCCCTCGGCCTGGGGCTCCATGCAAGATCTCACCTTGTGGAGTTGCAATGATCATGAGAACGGTGAGGAATCAGCCCAGAACTACACGGGAGTATCTTGTCAATGATCTCAAGGCAGCTGGGACTATAGTCACCAAGAAAACAATTGGTAACACACTACGCTGTGAAGGACTGAAATCCTGCAGTGCCCGCAAGGTCCGCCTGCTCAAGAAAGCACATATACATGCCCGTCTGAAGTTTGCCAATGAACATCTGAATGATTCAGAGGACAACTGGGTGAAAGTGTTGTGGTCAGATGAGACCAAAATGGAGCTCATCATCTCAACTCGCTGTGTTTGGAGGAGGAGGAATGCTGCCTATGACCCCAAGAACACCATCCCCACCGTTAAACATGGAGGTGGAAACATTATGCTTTGGGGGTGTTTTTCTGCTAAGGGGACAGGACAACTTCACCGCATCATAGGGACGATGGACGGGGCCATGTACCGTCAAATCTTGGGTGAGAACCTCCTTCCCTCAGTCAGGGCATTGAAAATGGGTTGTGGATGGGTATTCCAGCATGGCAATGACCCAAAACACACGGCCAAGGCAACAAAGGAGTGGCTCAAGAAGAAGCACATTATGGTCCTGGAGTGGCCTAGCCAGTCTCCAGACCTTAATCCCATAGAAAATCTGTGGAGCGAGCTGAAGGTTCGAGTTGCCAAACGTCAGCCTCGAAACCTTAATGACTTGGAGAAGATCTGCAAAGAGGAGTGGGACAAAATCCCTCCTGAGATGTGTGCAAACCTGGTGGCCAACTACAAGAAACATCTGACCTCTGTGATTGCCAACATGGGTTTTGTCACCAAGTACTAAGTCATGTTTTGCAGAGGGGTCAAATACTTATTTCCCTAATTAAAATGCAAGTCAATTGACAACATTTTTGACATGCGTTTTTCTGGATTTTTTTGTTGTTATTCTGTCTCTCACTGTTCAAATGAACCTACCATTAAAATTATAGACTGATCATTTCTTTGTCAGTGGGCAAACGTACAAAATCAGCAGGGGATCAAATACTTTTTTCCCTCACTGTATCTGTCACTCCCCTTGGTTCTTTCCTCAGGTGTTATTGACTCTGTTTCATGTCGGTGCTTTGTTTGTGTTTCGTGGTCATTGTTTCTTTTATTTATTAAAACACTCACTCCCTGAACTTGCTTCCCGACTCTCAGCACACTCATTACAGTATGTGTGCTATGGTGAAGGATATGTCTAGATGTCATGCTCAATGTTTTTATGCTGTATTTTTTATTTGTTTGTTTGTGGAAAAAATAAATACACCTTTATTATAAAAAAACCCCCATTTACCTACTGTTTTACCGAACTTCATGTGTATATACAGTATTCTAGTAAAGGCTCATCCTATATAACTACTGCTGTACACACCTTTCCTATTCATATACTGTCCATAATGTCTATACACACCATCATATACATATTTATGTTCCGGACTCTGTCATTGCTCATTCTAATATTTCTATATTTCTTCATTCCTTTCTTTACATTTTGGGATTCGCGTTTATTGTTTTACGGCACTGTTGGAGCTAGGAACATACGCATTTCGCTACACATGCAAAATATGTATAGGTGACCAATAACATTTGATTTGATGCTGTATCGTTGTTTACTATAGCCTTTATGGTTGTGCAATGAAACACATTTCACCCCTTTCTCTATAACCGAGGGAGGTCTCACTTTGTGTGTGTATGTGTGAAACACAACAGTTTACTTATGGTAGTACAGGGAGGTCTCGTCCGGAGTGAGATGAGGTGAGTGAGGCGATAGAGAGAAGGGGAACTAATATTAGTGGAAATATTTGAAAACCAATATTATAGGAGAATTTATGAACAGTATTACACAGACATCAATTCAGAGTTCTGTTAGTGTAAGTCCATGGAAGCTTTTATGAATGGAGAAACAACAAACTACCACAATGACCAACACATTACAGCACCAACACTGACTATGAGAAATCCTGCTTCAAGTTGATATAGGTCTTTCTGAGCTCTGTTTTATTATAGTTCTCTCAACACTGTTTTGATATAGTTCTCTTACCACTGTTTTATTATAGTTCTCCCAACACTGTTTTATTATAGTTCTCTCAACACTGTTTGATATAGTTCTCTTAACCACTGTTTTGAGAGAACTATATTATAGTTCTCTCAACACTGTTTTATTATAGTTCTCTCAACACTGTTTTATTATAGTTCTCTCAATACTGTTTTATTATAGTTCTCTCAACACTGTTTTATTATAGTTCTCTCAACACTGTTTTATTATAGTTTTCTTAACTCTGTTTTATTATAGTTCTCGCAACACTGTTTTATTATAGTTCTCTCAACACTGTTTTATTATAGTTCTCTCAACACTGTTTTATTATAGTTCTCTCAACACTGTTTTATTATAGTTCTCTCAACACTGTTTTATTATAGTTCTCTCTCAACACTGTTTTATTACTAGAGTTAATAGCTAATAGAGATTATTTAAATGTTGCGGTATATTTTATGTTGTGTATTGTTTCAACATAACATAGCGTCAGTCGTGTATTTAGCCTAGTAGACAGACTCACATAGAACCACATGGGGGTTAGCAACATGCTTTCTTAAACTGTAGAAGAAAACATGATTGACTGTTGCCAAGAAAAACAGTTAAAGTCCTGAGAGCTAAAACCAATTACCTCTGTTATTACGCCAAGTATGTGTCACTGGTCAGGGAATACTGTGTGTGTGTGTGTGTGTGTGTGTGTGTGTGTGTGTGTGTGTGTGTGTGTGTGTGTGTGTGTGTGTGTGTGTGTGTGTGTGTGTGTGTGTGTGTGTGTGTGTGTGTGTGTGTGTGTGTGTGTGTGTGTGTGTAATCTAGAGTAATAGGAAGTCTAATACACTTTGTCCTTGACAGATGTGATAATGGCTTACTTACTGGCTACAACATTGATAGATAATGTTTTACCAAGGGTGGTCTATCCTTGTCTCACTCTCTTTCCATCTCCCTCACAGACCGCTAAATGCTTTACTTCGGGTAGTCTTCAGAGGGAAGTGCTCCGGGCAGAGAGAGAGAGAGAGAGAGAGAGAACAATTTGAGGGAACATTCCTCTGGTACTGTTTATGAGTCTCATCAGAAATACACAACAAATGGGGTTCCATTACAATGATTCCCAAATGATTTGCTGGGGACTCTGCTACGTCGGTCATGATCAGTCCTTGTTGGGTCATGGCTGGTACTTCAGAAACAGGATTTTGTATATTTTAGTGACATGCTTTTGGGTTGGGTGTGTCACGGTTCAGAACATTTTGGCAAAAACAGTTTAGTAATTCAAAGAGGAATGCTGTAATTTTGATGAGACATCATTTTGTAGGGCTGAACACCACACACTGTAACTGAACTTAACACCATCCAGACTCTCCATGGTGTGTGTGTGTGTGGGTGTGTGTGTGTGTGTGTGTGTGTGTGTGTGTGTGTGTGTGTGTGTGTGTGTGTGTGTGTGTGTGTGTGTGTGTGTGTGTATGAACTATTAGCTTTGGATCTGTCACTATCATAACCATTTCCCATTGGCCCCTTCACCGTGTGCCTCCCACCCTGCCAAATATAATAGTTACTGTTGGTCCGCCAGGAAACACACACACAGACACACAGACGAACACACACACACAGACGAACACACACGCTCACACACCTAATGTAGCCTGCCAGGAAACAGGGATGTTAGCTTAACCTGCATGGCACTGGCTGGGCAACCAACTCTCTCACTAGTTCCATCTTTACTTCTCCGCCTTTCTCTCTCTCTCTCTCCCTCTCATGTGCTCTATCTAGATGAATGGTGCCTTCAGTATTAGAGTGTCTAGTGTAAAGTAGAGCCATAGTTACATATTCTCCAGAGACAGTTAGTAGGTCTGAGGTCAAAGCCTCCATTGACTGACATACCAAACCAAACCCCACCCAACTGCACATGCGCGCACACGCACACACACACATACACAATACACACACGCACGCACGCGCGCACACATACACACACGCACGCACGCACGCACGCGCACACACACACGCACACACACATACACACACATACACACACACACGCACGCACACACACACACACACACACACACACACACACACACACACACACACACACACACACACACACACACACACACACACACACACTCTCTCTCTCTCTCTCTCTCTCTCTCTATTTCTATCATGGCACATACATGATCTGACCTGACGTTTTTCTAATACTTTAATGGGGCTGTACCTCTCTCTGACATTCTAACTCACTCTCTCCAATAGTGTTTAGTAGAGCTAAGCCCACTGCCTCCTTCCTCATATCTATAATCTCTATCAGAGCTGGCTGAGAGGGTTGTTGATCTCATAACACTTGAGCCTCCCTCTCTGTTAACACTGCATTCTTCAACACAGATTCTGCAGAGGCACTGATAGAATGCTTTGTGTGTGTGTGTGCCTGCGTGCGTGCGTGTGTGCGTGTGCGTGAGTAATATGGGTGTTCATGCGTGAACTTTACTCGCCCGGTCTAGATCTTGTCATCACCCCCTGATGTGAGGGAGGAAGATCCCCACAACGACTAAATGTCTTACACATAAACACACACACCCTGATACATTATCTAGAGGCTGAGACGCTTCATCCAAATAAACATCAGTCTGTTCTATCAATCCCTAATCCTCTTCAGTACTAGTCTTGAAAACCCAACCCTAGGCAACACAGTGACTACGAACAAATTGCGAGGCAGACATGCCAGAACGTTGGGATTCAAAACCAAAGTTTGCAGGCAAAACCTTGCAAGCTATCTATCCCCTTGCGAAATGCACTCAGAGAGAAATAACCTCCCTGATCTCCATCTTGCTCGCTACTATTTAGTATTTTATTCAAGCAGATAAAGTAATGATGTAGGCAGTGACGTAGTTCTTCTGCCAAAGGAATCCATCATTGAACCCAGACCCTAGTCACTGTGTTGCCCAGTGCCAGATTTTCGAGACTACATCAGTACAGGGCTATAGAGAGATGGGTGTGTGTTGTGGATGGATTCATGCCCAGCCAGGTCACCTGTAAAACAAGTCAGTATTCGACGTCCATCCATATCTGAGGTTGTCGGGAGATGACCGGCCACTAGGGGCAACAGTGAGTGCTGTTACCTTCATGTAGGTTGTGGTTTTGCTAGGGTGTTGTGGACGGTGATGGCAGATGGGTGTAAGCATCTGCCTCTGGTGCCAAACGTCTCATGTGAGCAGAGTTGAGCTGTTGGAAATCCTGCTCCTCCCTTTGTCAACTCCATGTCCTTTCCAACCGCTCTGCGCTCCAAGGAAAAAACACTGCCTCTCCAAATTCGCTCCTTTATTTAAAATCACAATTTAACCAAGACCCATCTATTTTTGTGATTACCTGGACCTACCATTTGGTTTTGAAGTATTGAAACCAAGCTTTATGAATTTGAATTTAATGTATTTGAATAAACATGAAAAGGGGAATGTAACAAGCGCACATCATTTCAAATAGGCTACATGTCATATTAAACAGCATATAAACATTCTAGGTCAGGAGCCAGACAGGGCTTTCAATTATTTCAAGGCTATAGCCTACAAAGAAATACATTGTGAAGCATTTGCGAGTGTGACTCAAAAGGCTGGTAGGGACATACCTTTGAAATAATTTTTTAGAATTCATGTTAAGAAACACGAGTTTCGCCCGTCTGTGGCTTCAGGCTCAAGTGATGGTGCCTGGAGAGCAGGCCAGCAGCTGAGAATATCCTCTCTTCACTTGCAGAGCCGCGGGGGATGATAAACACCCTTTTGGCGACTATTTCTCCAGGCTGGGCAGAGAGGCACAGTTAAATTTTTTTATAATATTCTATAGGTAGGCCTAAATGTTTTTAAGCAAAATAATTCAATCAAAATGACATTTTCTTTGAGCATGGGAATATGCCAGGCCTATTGGGCCAAAATCAATTATGGCCTATTGTATAGATAATCAAAAATGTATGCACTCGTTCTGGATAAGGGCGTCTGCTAAATTAGAAACATTTAAAAAATGTAGAACAAAAATGAACCAAATGTTTACGAGATCAGATTTTTATTTAATAAATATTTAGCTACAAAGACATACTTAGTTATCGACCCACCTCGTTCCTTTCTTTTAGCAAGTGCACGCAGTAAGTACACCATCATGCTTTCGGTATACATGTGTTTTCAGATTCCACAATGATTCTTTAGTTGTGGACACTACATCACCACACTCCCTCTCTTGCTCTTGGTCCTCATCTTTGTAAGTCACCTTGATTTAGCACCTGTGTGTTTAATCTGTTTCTTTATGAATTTATTTAGCGAACTCCATGGCAGTAGCTAAAGCAGGGGGCTATCGCAGCACACAAGTAGACTACAAATGCATGCTGGGCCGGGCATGCCCTGAGCTTGTGAAGTGAGTGCTACTGGAGTGCTACTGGAGCGAAATTGGTGCAGGTGAAAAGGCCAACTCTCCATCCTTTTAGAATCTGGCTCCGCGCTCCAGTCAAATCGGGCACGCTCCGCACCTCGCTCCGGTCCAAGCTCCGCTCCGCTCACATACTCTGGTTCCAATCCAGCGATAGAAAGTTGTTTCTACCCCAAACCTTAACCCTTACCTTAACCATTCGCAGTTAATGCCTAACCTTAAGACTTCTGAGTTAATGCCTAAACTTAACCCTAACCTTAAAAGTTTCTAGTTAATGCCTAAACTTAACCATAAACACTTTTGAAATTTGACGTTTGGAACTACTTCAAAATGTGACGTTTGAGAAACATCGATTCTGACTTGAGACTGTGAGCGCTAGTTGTACTGCCTCAGCTCTGATTCCTGTTTTTCTAAACAGGGGTGATATGGTGTATCTCTGCCAATTTGGGGATACATTCCACATAACTCTCTTTCTCTTTTGCTTTCTATCTAACTTGGCAACTTGGATAAATGTTTTCTGTTGTAGAATGTGTATGTAGAATGAATCACATTCATTCATTTAGTCTGACATTATTTATGTTCCACCTAGACAGGTTGATGTATGTTATCTGTGTGTGGGGGGGCAGAGAGAGAGGGAGAGAGGGAGGAGAGAGAGGGAGGTAGTGAAAGAGAGATGGTGAGAGAGGGGAGGATCTGCATTCTGAACCTTCATTTGTGATTGGTTAGTTAATCATTAACAAGATGGAATATGTGGGATGTGTTGGGATGTATCACTGCAAGGAAATACCGAACGTTATGAGAGTCCAGGACACTGCAGTGTTATTAGTTAATCAACCCTACAGGTCTCTCCCCTTGTCACCCTTAGTCTCACCCCTCTGAACCTCTACTGACTAAACAATAACCAATAAGTCAATGTCCTCTCACTGTAGGCTGCCCCTAAACACTTTGCTGTACTCTCTATCCATCCGTCTTGTCTAACGGCAGTATTATTGGTATAAACTTGGTCTTAACAGCTCTCTGATGTAGCGTTAAGAGACAGACATGACTTAGAACATTTATAACAGAAGATAAAGGAATTGTTGAGACTGGGTCATCAGCCTAATGCAGAACCATGGGCTAGAATCATTTTGGCATTCAGGTACAGATACCAGATCTTCATTTGATCATAATGTTGTTGCAGGAATTTTAATGCAAACTTATAGTGTATTTGAAGTTTTAAAAGGCTTCTAAATGTTGTAATTTTCATAAAGAATTTTTAGACATTTATCAACCCCTACAAAAAAGGTTGATTAATTATAATCCACATAATAATTCACATTTCCTGTTGCTGCAGTATTATTTTCCTGCTGTTGCAAACTGGCTCAAATTTAGGCCCTACATCTATACATAATGAAATGAGTTTAGCATGAGAAAGAAAGAGACAGATAGAGAAGGAGAGCGGGAGAGAAGCGAGGAGAGAGAGACTTTAGAAAGAAGGATGGATGTGTGAAAGACGACGGCTGTTTTTGTTGGCCTGACCTTTTGTTTTGGTTAAACATATTTAGATGGACACAAAAGAAGAGGCAGGGACAGGCAACAGCTGATGTAGGCCTGGTATAGAGAACAGCATGCTTTTAGGGTACCATGTAGAAACAGCTGAATACTCTCACACACACACACACACACACACACACACACACACACACACACACACACACCACACACACACACACACACACACACACAGGGATAGACAGGAATAGAGAGAGGAAGCGAGAGGGAGAAAGAGAGGAAGAGAGAGGGAGAGAGAGAGAGAGAGACCTCCCTTAACTCTTTAACTCCTGACATTGCTTTCCTCCTCCTTTCAGGATGGTTGAGGAACAGTAGCAGAAGAGAGAAGAAAACCTCCACTCTCTCATCATGAAGACTAGAGGAACAAATCCTGATCCTTGGGAGAGGAGCCAGGGTGAGAGGCTGTCCGGGAGCTCCGCTGGAAGTCAGGGGAGGATTAGGCTGTCTCTAGCCCACCCAGGGCTGCTGCTTCTGGGGATAGTACTGCTGGTCCTCCTGCCCTCTGGAGAAAGTGTCAAACAGAATGTACCCAGAGTCAAACTCAGCTACAAAGGTAAGAGACTAGGATATATGGTACAATAATGAAATGCTGATGCACAGATGGCCGAGTGATGGCTATTATTTAGGACAAATTAAAGAATCATGTTTAATATGTGACTTAACCACATGAATTTGATTCTACTAGTTTTAATAGATGTTTTAGCTGGGAGGATGAACTAGCTATGACCCACAAGTAGGTCCTCAACCAACATTTTGGGTACCAGCGGTCTAAATGTAGGTTGGCATGGGTTGTTGGTAGCATGCTTTAACCAGGAAATGACCGCCACATCTAAACAGAGAGAATATGATATCTACAACAGAGGTAGAACATAATACTGTACATGCAGCAGTGCAACACACACAACAGCTATTTCTCTATCATCGTGCCAGCTACTTCAACTACTCCTCTATGTTAACACCAGCTACCTGCAGTATTTTCTATTCTCAGCTGCGGTGAATTACCCATAAATGAGCCGTTCTCTGGCCCACTGTCCAGAGGATTGTTCTGACTTCTAGCTCTCTCTTCTTCCCTCTCTTTTCGATTGTTTTACTTTTGTCTTTCTTCACTTTTCTTTTCGGCTCCTGTGAGTTCGACCATAGGGATCCTAACTGTTATCAGAACACACATACACACATACAACACATAAAAGCTCCCTTGGTCACTGTGTTAATAGATATGAGGCGTAAAAGATCACTTGAAAACAGAGAGAGTGATGTCGGGGGTCCATGCTGTTGGGTTGTGTTTATCATGTTATACAACTACAATAACTCTACATACAGTCTTTTTAGCCTCCACAGTATTGACAATTTTAGTCTCTACAGTAAGGTAAATGTCATTTCCGCCCTGTTAAAATGTTAAATCTCTGAAGCATTTATAGTGAAAGATGATGAATATGCAAACATTTAATTTGTTTTGAATACACATGTACTTTATAGAGTTCTATATTTATACAGAAATAAAGAATTAGTATGCGTATATCATGAAGTTCTTCATTGAAGTATGCAGCTCAGCTGGGCCTGGGTCTGGGGTAGCTGTGGTCCTCTGTGTGTGTCAGTGTGTTTAGTGTTGGGTAAACTAGAGACTGTGTTTGTTTTGAGCCCCAAAAGGGAAGCTATGGCTCCTTAAAAATCCATTTTAGCTCCAAAGCAAAAATAACATTTGAACTCTAACAAAAACCCTACAGTAACGCAAACTCCCAAACCACTCATACAACCTCATTACAAGCTTTACTCTAACGCCCTGATGTCTGTGCAACCCCACTGCAACCCCTACTTCAACCCCACTGCAACCCCTACTTCAACCCCACTGCAACCCCAACTTCAACCCCACTGCATTCCCACTGCAACCCCACTGCAACCCCTACTTCAACCCCACTGCAACCCCTACTTCAACCCCACTGCAACCCCTACTTCAACCCCACTGCAACCCCTACTTCAACCCCACTGCAACCCATACTTCAACCCCACTGCATTCCCACTGCAACCCCACTGCAACCCCTACTTCAACCCCACTGCAACCCCACTGCAACCCCACTGCAACACCAACTTCAACCCCACTGCAACCCCTACTTCAACCCCACTGCAACCCCTACTTCAACCCCACTGCAACCCATACTTCAACCCCTACTTCAACCCCACTGCAACCCCACTGCAACCCCTACTTCAACCCCACTGCAACCCCACTGCAACCCCAACTTCAACCCCACTGCAACCCCTACTTCAACCCCACTGCAACCCCTACTTCAACCCCACTGCAACCCCAACTTCAACCCCACTGCATTCCCACTGCAACCCCACTGCAACCTCTACTTCAACCCCACTGCAACCCCTACTTCAACCCCACTGCAACCCATACTTCAACCCCACTGCATTCCCACTGCAACCCCACTGCAACCCCACTGCAACCCCACTGCAACCCCACTGCAACCCCTACTTCAACCCCACTGCAACCCCTACTTCAACCCCACTGCAACCTCTACTTCAACCCCACTGCATTCCCACTGCAACCCCACTGCAACCCCACTGCAACCCCACTGCAACCCCTACTTCAACCCCACTGCAACCCCTACTTCAACCCCACTGCAACCCCTACTTCAACCCCACTGCAACCCCTACTTCAACCCCACTGCATTCCCACTGCAACCCCACTGCAACCCCACTGCAACCCCACTGCAACCCCACTGCAACACCAACTTCAACCCCACTGCAACGCCTACTTCAACCCAGACCACCAAACCCTGATCTAACGCATAACCCCTAAACCCCCAACACAAATTCATCACTCACTAGTTCACATTCACTACTCTAACCCCTATGCAAACCCCCTCACCCCAATTCCAACTCTCATCCCCTAACCCTAACATCCTGCCTTGGCCGAGTCTATTACAAACCCAGCATGGCTGAAAATATATGCTCCTTTACATGTTGATCATTTCCAACATAATTACATTGTAGTACATAAATTGAGTAGGAATAATAACTGCCTTAAACACTATTTATTTAGCAAATTGGCCTGTGGAAATGTTCAGCTCTGCAGTTTGTGTTGTTTCATGCCAGTTGAAAACATGAGCCATATTTTTATTTTTAACTAGGCAAGTCAGTTAAGAACAAATTCTTATTTACAATGACGTCCTAGGAACAGTGTGTTAACTGCCTGTTCAGGCACAGAACAACCGATTTTTACCTTATCAGCTCGGGGATTCGATCTAGCAACCTTTCGGTTACTGGCCCAATGCTCTAACCACTAAGCTACCTGCCACCCCATATAGTTCAGCAAAACAAATATATTACAGTCATTTGTTTATTGGACCAAAATGCTCACGTTAAATCCATTTATGATTATCATGAAGCATCACTTGTGTGTCCCAATCTTCATATTACTTTCGCTTTGGTCTTCCAACAACATGTGGGAGGAAACAGCCCAATAGCTGCTCTAACTGCTGTGTGAATAGGATATATTCAGTAGCCGGTATCACCGTTATAGCCCCTGTCTGCCCTAATAATCAGATGCGCTCATAAATGTGCTGATACTAACGGAATGGTTTAGAGATCTCAAGTTATGACGCTGCGTGCATTTCATCAAATGCTAAATAATGCGCGGTTATTTTCCTGTTTGGTCCGGACTGTGTTCTCACCAGCAGCGAACCGCACCATGGTACGAATTTAATCGGACCGAGACCACCCTTTTTGAGCGAACCACGGTGTGTTGCTTAGTGTGCTCCCGAGTGAGGATAGAATGTTCATACCAGTCCAAACGAACAGAACTAATGGGGTAAATGCACCAGGGTTCGGAAAACCGCAGCTGAAAGCCCTCTGCGAGTGTATTAACCTCTCTGCCCCCAGGCTTTGGGGTGTCAGTACAGCTCCATGTTAGGTTGCCTCTGTCAAGGGGAGTGAAGGATGAAATCCATCAAAGCAAAATCATTCCTGATTGAACTCACACTTCAAAAACAACATCACCCCCTCTCTGAAAACACTGTTGGTAAAGTCAAATTCCATCAAAGTCAATCATATTCGTTTGAATGCACTCCTCCAAAGCATCGTCATCCCTTTATGATCACACGCTTCAAGCACACACATCATCCCTGGCTTAATGAACTGGATTTCAGAAAGCTGATTCTCAGTGAACTTTCCTCTCAATAACCATCAGCCAATGTTTCACCTCTACTCTAACAGAGGTGAAAGAGTTCAGGATTTTCCAAGAGGGAGAACAATCATTTAAGGTCTTCTGATATGCCAGCCCTAGCTCTAGCCCTAGCCCTAGCTCTAGCCCTAGCTCTAGCCCTAGCCCTAGCTCTAGCTCTAGCTCTAGCCCTAGCTCTAGCCCTAGCCCTAGCCCTAGCCCTAGCTCTAGCCCTAGCTCTAGCCCTAGCCCTAGCTCTAGCCCTAGCTCTAGTGCTCTGAAACCACTCTCTCAGTGTCTGTGCGGATCCATCATAAAAATATACTGTATGGCTACAGTACGGCTCCCGTCCAATGACACACAGCAAAATGATCCAAACATAATCTTATCACAGCAGACTTTGTTATGACATGAGCTGTGACGACAGAATGAGGGTAAATGTGCTACTGTCATACTAGTGGCTCCTTGCCAATGTACAAGAGGGACAGTTTGGCTATAATGTAACATTATAATAGGATAATGTATTAGGACAGTTTAGTTTATGAAATAATATGAGCATATATTCTACAGAGTTAATCTGACTGGCCCTCTCTCTATTAACTCATGTCAATCAGTTGTTCCATAACCCACATTCTGACCCAGATCAGGACAAGCACTTTTCTTTATAGCTAGGAATTCTATGAAACTGTAAAGCCACGTTCTCCATCTCTCTTCGTTAGAGGAACACTTCCATGTCTGGAAATGTCTGAGCCACGCTTTAGCTAATTCCTTTCTCTTGCATAGTTTGATGGGTCGATGGCTCTCTGATATTTTCACAGTGTTCCTATACAGTATAGCGGGAGTGTTAACCCTTACGCTAGTGAAGACATTCCTATCTGTCACAAGTGTATAGAGGATGAGTGTCACATCGTTCGTCGGAAGGAGCGGACCAAAGTGCAGCTTGTGTATCGTTCGACATATTTTATTGAACTGTGAAACTATGCAAGATATACAAATAAACTAAAGAACAAAAACAACAAACCGTGACGAAGAGGTGCAACATACACTAACTCAAAAACAATCTCCCACAAACCCAGGTGGGAAAAACAACTACTTAAGTATGATCTCCAATTAGAGACAACGATGACCAGCTGCCTCTAATTGGAGATCATCCCCAAATACAACAACATAGAAATACAAAAACTAGAACATAACAACATAGACAATCTAAACTAGAAAAAAAAACCCTGTCACGCCCTGACCTACTCTACCATAGAAAATAACAGCTTTCTATGGTCAGGATGTGACAGTACCCCCCCCCCCAAAGGTGCGGACTCTGAACGCAAACTAAAAAAAATAATAATAAAAAAAAGAGAGGGTTAGGGTGGGTGACTAATGTCGGTGGCGGCTCTGGTGCAGGACGAAGACACTTCTCATCCCGCGGATCCTCCAGCAGAGGAGGCGGCTCCGGTTTGGGGCGTAGCCCCCGCTCCACCCGCTGATCCCTCCGCTTTTGTGTCACCGGACCCTGGATCACCGGAGGTTCTGGACTGCAGACCGCCGCTGGAGGTTCTGGACTGCAGACCGCCGCTGGAGGTTCTGGACTGCAGACCGCCCGCTGAAGACTCCGGACTGCAGACCGTCGCTGGAGACTCCGGACTGCAGACCGTCGCTGGAGACTCCGGACTGCAGGACATCGCTGGAGACTCCGGACTGCAGGACGTCGCTGGAGGCTCCGGACTGGAGGACGTCGCTGGAGGCTCCGGACTGGAGGACGTCGCTGGAGGCTCCGGACTGGAGAACGTCGCTGGAGGCTCCGGACTGTGGGCCCTCTCAGGAGGCTCCGGACTGTGGGCCCTCTCAGGAGGCTCCGGACTGTGGGCCGTCTCAGGAGGTTCCGGACTGTGGGCCGTCTCAGGAGGTTCCGGACTGTGGGCCGTCTCAGGAGGTTCCGGACTGTGGGCCGTCTCAGGAGGTTCCGGACTGTAAAACGTCACCGGAAGCTCTGGACTGGGAACTGTCGCAGGAACCTCTGGACTGGGAACTGTAGCCGGAAGCTCTGGACTGGGAATGCGCACTGGAGACCTGATGCGTGGGGCTGGCACAGGTGGCGCCAGACTGGTAACACACACCTCAAGGCGAGTGCGGGGAGCAGGAACAGGACATACTGGACTGGAGAGACTCACTGGAGGCCTAGTGCGTGGAGCCGGGACAGGTGGCCCCAGACTGGTGACACGCACTTTAGGGCGAGTGCGAGGAGCCGGGACAGGATATACTAGACCGTGGAGGCGCACTGGAGGTCTGGAGCGTATGGCTGGCACAACCCGTCCTGGCTGGATGCTCAGTTTAGCCCGACAAGTGCAGGGCTCTGGCACAGGACGAACTGGGCTGTGAAGGCGTACTGGCAACACAGTGCGTAGAGCTGGCGCAGGATATCCTGGACCGAGGAGGCGTACTGGAGACCAGGAGCGCTGAGCCGGCACAATCCTTCCTGGCTGAATGCCCACTCTAGCACAGCAAATGCGGGATGCAGGCACAGATCGCACCGGGCTATGAATGCGCACTGGTGATATAGTGCGCATCACAGCATAACTCGGTGCCTGACTGGTCACATGCTCCCCACGGTAAGCACGGGGAGTTGGCTCAGGTCTACAACCTGACTCCGTCAATCTCCCCGAGTGCCCCCCCCCATTTTCTTTTTTTTGAGCTGTCTCTCGGGCTTCCGTCGTTGCCGTGCTAGTTCCTTGTATTGTCGCCGTTCCTCTCTCGCTATCGCCGCCTGCTTCCATGGCAGGGTCTTGTCCCCTGCCATTACCTCCTCCCAGGTCAAGGATGTCCTCCACTCTCTTCTCTCCCGAGCCCAGGATCCCTGCTCCTCCTGGGCACGCTGCTTGGTCCTTTGATAGTGGGAGATTCTGTCACGTCGTTCGTCGGAAGGAGCGTACCAAAGTGCATCGTTCCACATATTTTATTGAACTGTGAAACTATGCAAGATACCCAAATAAACTAAAGAACAAAAACAACAAACCGTGACGAAGAGGTCCAACATACACTAACTCAAAAACAATCTCCCACAAACGCAGGTGGGAAAAACAACTACTTAAGTATGATCTCCAATTAGAGACAACGATGACCAGCTGCCTCTAATTGGAGATCATCCCAAAAAACAACAACATAGAAATACAAAAACTAGAACATAACAACATAGAAAATCTAAATTACAAAACCCCCCTGTCACGCCCTGACCTACTCTACCATAGAAAATAACAGCTTTCTATGGTCAGGACGTGACAATGAGACAGTCGCAGGTTTAGAACTACTGAATTTATTAAAGCACAAAATATATATATAAGCGGGACGAAACCCAAAGTGCAAAATAATAAAGTACTCAGGAAAACAAGCAACATTTACAATTACCGAAAAATACATTTACATTACATTTTAGCAGACGCTCTTATCCAGAGCGACTTACAGTAGGAATGCATACATTTCATTTTTTTATACATTCTTTTTCTGTGCTGGCCCCCCGTGGGAATCAAACCCACAACCCTGGTGTTGCAAACACCATGCTCTACCAACTGAGCTACAGGGAAGACAAATGACAGAGGGAGTATATATACAGTGATAGAGTGGGGATTGGAACCAGGTGTGTGTAATGATGATGAGACAAGTCCGGGGTTGATGAGAGAAGGGCGTTTGCCAGCAGCAGTTTCGGCAGCAGCTAGAAGGCCGGCGTCGCTGATCGCCTGAGCTGGATAGGAGTGGGAGCCAAAGCGAAGGCTGGTGTGACACTATCTAAAAATAATGTTGAACATGGCATTGATTTAGTTTTACTGAAGATCACAAGGTTTTAACGCCATGATCTAATTAACTTCAGATTTTCTACAGACTATCTACAGACTATAAGTAAGATTTAAACTAACTATCTGCTAACCTTAACCCTGATCCTTAACCTTAACCCTTATCCTTAACCCTTATTCTAACCCTTGCCTTAACCCTTAGTTAACCCTTATTCTTAACCTAACCCTAACCTTAGCAAGCAGTTACTTATCAACATATAGTTTGTTGATAGTATGACCATCTGTAGACATCTACAGATGGATCATCCGGACTCTCCAAATAAAGTGTGACCAAACTATAATGTATTTCCCTTCAGGATATCCATAAGTCTATCATAAGCAGACACATCTTTGTTTCTGTCACTGTTGATTCCCAGCCTCAGAAAACTGGATAGGGAGGAGAGGAAAGGAAGACTTTTAGTCACCATAGTTACCACACCCTGGGCTGTGGCACTGTAGCTGTCACACGCACACGCACGCCCCACACACACACACACACACCACACACACACACACACACACACACACACACACACACACACACACACACACACACACACACACACACACACACACACACACACACACACACACACAGTCCATCAGTGGGGTTATCTTAAGGCCTGATGCTAGCCGCTGGCCAGCGTGATATGCTATCTAACTAAAATAAACCAGTAGATCAGAGCTCCATGGGGATAATCAGGGGCTGCTGAATGGGGCTGAGGGCTCACCTCCCTGGGGAGTGACTGCAGAGAGAGGGGGGGCATGACTGGAGCCCAGAGCACTAAGCTAAGTGCTAACAATGATGCTAAGCAGGGTCTATCCCTGGGTTCCCATTGCTGCGTGTTTACAGTGCAGATTACAGAGTTAACCAAGGGCTAGCACGGCCGACCTCTAGGTTTAGTGTGGAGAGGGCATAGGGGCTCTGCATGCATGTGTGTGTGTGTGTGTGTTTGTGAGAAATAGAGAGAAAGAGATAAATGAGTGTGTGAGTGTGTAGGAGGAGGTATTAGGGGTTGAGGGAGGGGGTATTAAACTTTAAATATTGGTTGTGAGTAACCCCCCCCCCCCCCACACACACACACACTGAGATCTTTGGAGTCACCAGCCTTCATTCACCCAGCATAGAAACAAAGTCAACATCACCTCAATGTGGGGGAGTCAGGGGTGAGGTAGGGTGTGTGTGTGTGTGTGCGTGCGTGTGTGTGTGTGTGTGTGTGTGTGTGTGTGTGTGTGTGTGTGTGTGTGTGTGTGTGTGTGTGTGTGTGTGTGCGTGCTTGAGTCTGGGTCAGGTAAGAGAAGTAAAGTACCATGTTACCTACGGTGGTTTTAGGAAACTCACCCAAATCAATTACTCTGGACAAGAAAAGTACTCTCCTCCCAAACTTGATTTCTTGAAATATTTAGTCAATGTATGTGCTGCATAAAATAACGTTTGCATCAGCATTTGACCTATGGAGAGATTAGAATAGGTTAGACAGGTGAATGGACATCAAAACATGCATAAATACCTCTTACTGATCTGTCGTTGACACTCAGCCCTCATTTTATTTATTTTATTGTTTTTCAAAAAAGTATTAATGGATGAGCAAGAGATATTCAAGGTTGACTTAGGGGTGGGGGGCAGGCGCTGAGGTGTAAGGATTACGCCACGTGCACACAGGTTATTACCGTACTGTACATTTTACGTAGTCTTCACAATCCATGGGCCGCATCACAACAAAATGAATCAGGCTGCACGATAGCAACTTCTTCGGTGGTTTACTACTGGTACCACACAGCAACACACAAGTAAAAAAAATCCAACGCATGCGGCACACTGCACGCTAGTCCGGCAGATGAGTCGCAGCAGTGCTGATTGCCTCCCAATGAAATAAATGGATTTATGCCGCAGCGCATACAGTTTGACACAACCGGTGTGCACGAGGGATTAGTGTATGGAATTATTGGAGCTATTCCCCCCGTTACTCAAACTGTAACATTGATCAGTGTTCAATCTGATGCTAGTCTTGACAGATATGTGACATCAGTTCAACAGTCAGATTTAACCATCTGGAGGTTGAGTGAAGATGTCAGGGATCTATGACAATGGTAATAGTGGGTTATTGATGATGATGCAGGTATGGAGTTGAATTAGGACAAACCCACTGACTCTTCCTCATCTCATCTCCATCTACAGCCAGTCAATAACCCTGCGGGTTGAGGTCACTTTATCCTGGCATCTTTAACACTGTTACCGTACGAAGATAATACCCACTGTAATCTGAGTATGGCTTATTGTAATGTAAGTGTAGCGTGCCCATGCATTAACATCTCTTAGTCTGCAGTCTACAGTCTGTGTGTGTCACACATGCTCGCACACACACACACATGCTCGCACACACACACACACGCATGCTCGCACACACACACGCATGCTCGCACACACACACACACACACACACACACACACACACACACACACACACACACACACACACACACACACACACACAGATACAGACATACACACATACACACCATGCATTAGAAGGATTTTCCATCTCTCCATCCAGTTAAGGTGTTGAACTGTGAGACAAGAGATTAGAACAGTTCATGCCAATACACACATTACTTTGCACTACCAGGTTCGGTAAACCATGTGTATTCTATGAATTCTAGACATACCAGACCAAACTTTTTCCATGCATCAGAATGTGTGTATCTAAGTCTGCTGTGTCTTTCTCTCCTGCTCGCTCTCTCTCTCTCTCTCGCTCGCTCTCTCTCTCTCTCTCGCTCTCAATTCAATTCAAGGGACTTCATTGACATGAGAAACATATGTTTACATTGCCAAAGCAAGTGAAATGGATAAATAAAAGTGAAATAAACAGTAAATATTACACTCACACAAGTCCCAAAAGAATAAAGACGTTTCAAATCTCTCTCTCCAAAGCTAATAGTTCACACACACACACACACACACACACACACACACACACACACACACACACACACACACACACACACACACACACACACACAC
Source organism: Salmo salar (assembly GCF_965601325.2). Classification (NCBI taxonomy): domain Eukaryota; kingdom Metazoa; phylum Chordata; class Actinopteri; order Salmoniformes; family Salmonidae; genus Salmo; species Salmo salar. The sequence goes on from NC_138300.1 coordinate 94,964,989, forward strand.
ACACACACACACACACACACACACACACACACACACACCATGGAGAGTCTGGATGGTGTTAAGTTCAGTTACAGTGTGTGGTGTTCAGCCCTACAAAATGATGTCTCATCAAAATTACAGCATTCCTCTTTGAATTACTAAACTGTTTTTGCCAAAATGTTCTGAACCGTGACACACCCAACCCAAAAGCATGTCACTAAAATATACAAAATCCTGTTTCTGAAGTACCAGCCATGACCCAACAAGGACTGATCATGACCGACGTAGCAGAGTCCCCAGCAAATCATTTGGGAATCATTGTAATGGAACCCCATTTGTTGTGTCTTTCTGATGAGACTCATAAACAGTACCAGAGGAATGTTCCCTCAAATTGTTCTCTCTCTCTCTCTCTCTCTCTCTCTCTCTCTCTCTCTCTCTCTCTCTCTCTCTCTCTCTCTCTCTCTCTAACTCTCTCAGAGCTGATCCAGGGTGGTAGTGTATCAGTGTTCCTGAGTCCTACTGATGGTCTCCATTCCCACTCTGTGTTGTTGGATGAGGAGAGAGGCAGGCTGCTGCTGGGAGCCAAAGACTCAGTCTACCTACTGGACCCTGACAACCTCAGCAGAGCCCCCAGGAAGGTCTGCTTAAGCTACACCAGCAACACTTATTATGCAGGGAGTTTGGGGGAGCTATCTTTATCCAAATAGCTTAATACAGTACATGGAATTGTGTGGGGAAGGACAATCGAGAGCTTGGGACTATAAGGTTCTATCTGCAAAAAGATGATTCTGAGATAATTGGCTTTAAAGTTCCAAATCCTCGTTAGTTTGAATCATTTCAGCAATTTTTATCTTGCATTCTTTTGAACTTAACAACATGAGTTGGGTATTTGGAGTACTATATAGGTAGAGAACAATAAACAGAACAAGGCTGTGTCAATAATTTAATATTGACAAAAATGTAGATAGAAATATGAAAAGAGCATATGTAAGCCAGCACAGTATAATTTGGACGGTAATGTGAAAAAGGTATGAGCTGCACATATAGGAAACAGCCTTAGAATCTCTCCCCAGCAGAAAAGCCCTGGGCAGAACTCAAATGTTAACAGCTGACTAGCTATTACCGTCTGCAGACACAAACTGCCACATCTCAGACCTGCCACACCTCAGACACTCATGGAATTACCCAACAATTACCCACTTTCCGATAAGCTCGCATACGTATGTTCCATGGAATCATTACTAGATACTAGATTTAGTTTCCCATCATTATATCTGTCATTTAAACAGTCATTTAAACAACTAGCCAACCTGACTGTGCTTGTGCTGCATATTTTCCACCTGACTATTGACACAGCTATGTGGAGTGGATCTGGGAGGAATGCAGCCTAATCAGTGATGTATTGTAGTCGTGGGAAGAGTTTGTAGAGTGGATGGAATTATCAACAGTCAAGTGCACTATGTTGTCTATCAGACTGTATAACTACTGACCTTGACTTTGAACTAAAATAAGACCACACACATGCACGCACGCTCACACACACGTGCGCATGTGCACACACACACACACACACACACACACACACACACACACACACACACACACACACACACACACACACACACACACACACACACACACACACACACACACACACACACACACACACACACACACACACACAGCTGCAGTTGGTAGAGCCATACATCAGAGGTTGTAGAAGTGAGTGTGTGTTTATGCAGCTGTGGTTGATCCCTGCGCCAGACATTTGAGTTTATTTGATCTTAATCTCGTTGATGTACTGTAAGTCTGAGTGCTGCTCTCTAAATGTTGCCTTTCTGGTTATTGATACTGATGCTGACTAGATAGTTAGACTAGAGTCTTCTGTGTGTAGAGCTGTGTGGATACAGTATATCCATGCATAAGATAAATAGACAGAAATTAGACACACTCAGACAGACAAATGGAGTGCACATTCATAGGTGTGTCTCATTTTCTTGAGTCTGTAACACATTATCTTACTGTCCTATTTCAGCTGGTAAAAATATGATATTTACAACTATGGCTACATTGACATTTTACCATGGGTACCAAGGAACTCAACATAATCCTTACTTACCTGATACAAAATGGTACCTGTTGCAAAAATGGTACTTATTTCAATGAATCCCAAACAAAACAAGTAATCACATGATATGCCAAGTTCTAAGTAAATTCCAGGTACATTTCAGATTGTGAGATCAGGCGTGATCCAATCCTCCTGTTGTGAAACCAATGCATTCACTGATTGGTGCTATAGGATTTATGTTTATGGGTTTCTCAAATCCAGCTCATGCCAAAATCCTCTCACGTGCCCAGACCTGTACTGTACTATACTGTACTGTAATGTACTGTGTACTCAGTATGTCAAATCATAAGACATAAGACTTGTTGTATGAATTCCATGCTGCTGGGCAATAGTATGGAATCTTAATACACTGATGTGCGTGTATGCGTGTGTGGAGTCTGTGTAACCCCAGCGATAGCTCTCCTTGGTAGTGGGTTGGGGTGAACACGCTAAGAATATAAGCCAGTTATAACATGTGTGACCATCGGGTAGTCTACATACAAAGGGAGCACAACATTATCCCCCTTTACACATTAAGATCACTGTTAAGACAGGCTGATTCCTGTCTAGGTTTTAATAGCAGGAACCTTCACCGAGATTTACCGGGATATCCTCCCCAAACCCATTCTCTTTCCTGAGCTAATGGCGAGAAACCAGTAAATTATAATACATTATTTTTATGAAATATGCAGCATAGGTAACTCTGGGTCTTCCATTCCTGTGGCGGTCCTCATGAGAGCCAGTTTCATCATAGCGCTTGATGGTTTTTGCGACTGCCTTTGAAGAAATGTTTAAAGGTTTTGAAATTTTCCGTATTGACTGACCTTCATGTCGTAAAGAAATGATGGACTGTCGTTTCTCTTTGCTTATTTGAGCAGTTCTTGCCATAATATGGACTTGGTCTTTTACCAAATAGGGCTATCTTCTGTATACCACCCCTACCTTGTTAAAACACAACTGATTGGCTCAAACGCATTAAGAAGGAAAGAAATTCCACAAATTAACTTTTAAGAAGGCACACCTGTTAACTGAAATGCATTCCAGGTGACTACCTCATGAAGCTGGTTGAGAGAATGCCAAGAGTGTGCAAAGCTGTCATCAAGGCAAAAAAATATATTTTGATTTGTTTAACCATTTTTGGTTACTACAAGATTCCATGTGTTATTTCATAGTTTTGATGTCTTCACTATTATTCTACAATGTCGAAAATAGTAAAAATAAAGAAAAACCCTTGAAGGTGTTCTAAAACCTTTGACCGGTAGTGTATATCTAAAGAAATAAGACTGAACCTGCTGTTAAGGCTGTGTAAGGGAGGCGAATTCAGGTGCAGGAGAGTAGAGTAAACAGGCACACTTTTATTCCGTTCAACAATAGGCACAAAAAGTGACATAAGTGCCCAAAAACACGGAACATAAACTATAAAAGTATCTCGCATGAACATACAACATTAACAATGAACAATTACACACAAAGACATGATGGGGAACAAAGGACTAAATACATGTAGATTGATTGGGAATGAAAACCAGGTGTGTATGGAACAAGACAAAACAAATGGACATATGAAAAATAGAGCGGCGATGGCTAGAAAGCCGGTGACGTCGATCGCCGAACGCCGCCCGAACAAGGAGAGGAGCCGACTTCGGCGGAACTCGTGACACCTGCTTCTGTTTGAGTGTCAAATAGCCTACTGAGCATTAAACCATAGGCAACCACAACATGTCGAATAAACAATTTCACACATTCTGCTGTTTTTAATCTTTGCTCTGCTGTAAAAAAGACTTTACACTTTTTTTGTTAGACCAGCCTCTGGTATTATTTATAATTTATTTAGTATTGTTTACACTGTTCCAAATTGTCAGAGATTGTATTTATAATAATAATAACCCTTGATCTCCTTCTTATTGTTATTATTACTGTTATTATTATGATCATCAGTATAATAAGTCATGTAGTTATCCTTAGTAGGCTTAGTATAGTAGCATTGTATAACCACCATGTAGGCCTGAGAGCGCATTCTGTTTAGTCTTAATACCATAACTTACATAGGCCTATATTTCAATACTTATATAGGCTACTGTATCAATCAATCATTCATTACTTGATTTGAAAGGAAATCAAGCTTTTACTTTTTTTATAATAAAGCGACTCTTGAATAATTAGCATAAACAATTCCATTTCGGAAATTGCATTCATGAATGAATGCGACTGTTTTTAGTCTTTGCTGTAATAAAGGCTTTACAAAAAAACAGTCACTTGCTGTCGTTTATTTTTAACACAGCGCAGCAATTCAGAGTACAATCAAATCAATTGTGGTTGTATTCGCTCTAGTCATTTGTGTGTCTTTATTATTTAATTAAACAGTGCACTTAAAGTATCAGAAAATCTCAGTGCATATAGTTGATTTGATTAAAACACATAGAATGTGTCTATATATGGAAAAATACACGTTTCAAAATGTTGACCAATTAATTGCTCAAAACAACAGACGACTTTCGGTCGTCCGGGGCCAGCCCTAGATAGGCTTAAAACAAAAATCTCAAAAACAACTTTATATTGCTGGATTCGTACATGCAACCTTTGGCACCAAGGCAGATTCTTATGCCCATCTGCCATCACTGCCCACAACGCCCACAATGCGCTAGCAAAATCGAAACATACTTGAAGGTAACAGCGCTCACTGTTGCTCTTAGTGGCCGGTTTCCACGTCATCTCCCAATGTCCTCAGTCATGGCTGCATGTTGAATACTGACTTGTATCACGGGTGACCTGGCTGCACAATAAGTGGGTTATGTAACGAGGGGTTATGCATTCTATGGAAAATAATGAACAACGTGGAAGGTGTGTTCCACGACACACTAGCAGACCTTCCACAGAGTTGCATTATTTTCCAGAGAACGCATAGAGCACCGAGTTGATTATCCCTTTTATTCCATGGTCATAATTTAACACGTTTGCCACCAGAAACGTGTTCATTTGACACTAGAAATGTGTTCATTTGACACTAGAAATGTGCTAATTTGACACTAGAAATGTGTTCCACATCCACTGAAGTAGCAAGCAACTTTACTAGATAGCTACAGTAGTTTCATTGGTAACCAAACAAACAGACTTGCTAGTTTAGCTAATCAAACCATCAGTCCCAGCTTGCTATTATGAAAATCGAATTCAACAATGCCAATAATATTTTCAATTGGACTTTTGCTTTCAAAAGCAGCTCAAACATAGAACATATAAGAATTAATTATAGCCATTTAAATGTACCGTGGTGATATACCATGCATTATAGGGAATTATACAATGGTTGGGTCTAATCCTGAGTGCTGATTGGTAAAAAACGCATTCCAGCAGTGCCTATTCCATAAATTACCACCAGCTAAATCTATGACATTAAATGCCTATTTGCTCTGTTCCATCTGACTGTGCAATCCACTGTCTCATCAGCCGAGCCAGGCAAATTATAAACTTAATCTCCACTATAAAAAGCATCTAGACATTATCTCAAATTTCTTTTAGACTAAGGTTTAGTTTTCAAAAGCGAAGATTTGTATAAACCTTACTGTCTGTTTCTCCAAAATGTGCAACATTGTTTCAATATTCAAAGTCGATCTCCACCTGTCCCACAGTAATGAACGTGTAGGAGTCGGGACAAGACAGACAGGCAGGCAGCGTTTCTCAGCCAGAGATCATGGTATATACAGGGTAGGTATATATACAAAGAAATGTAAATTAAAAAAAGGTAAAAGGAAACGAAGTGCAGCTAGTTTCCAGTCTTTCCAGCTTGTTTGAAGTAATTGTGTTAGCTGTGTTGTTTGCTAGCTCCTCTGAACAACAGTGTCCTGACTAGAGAGCACATTTTCTTTGCCAGGTGAAATCGCGCCTCATTAGCTCATTGTTATGGATGTATCCAAATAAATACAAATGCAACATCTGTTGTTGTTCTGTCTGCACTGTTTGACGTGACTGCAAATTAGCCATAGTTGGCTAGCTAGCAAGCAAGGGATACAAACCTTGCTAGCCAGTATGGCAATGGAACATTTAAAACGAACGACAGGGTCACGTCCATAGATACAGAACAAAAAGACTGAACGACAGGGTCACGTCCATAGATACAGAACAAAAAGACTGAACGACAGGGTCACGTCCATAGATACAGAACAAAAAGACTGAACGACAGGGTCACGTCCATAGATACAGAACAAAAAGACTGAACGACAGGGTCACGTCCATAGATACAGAACAAAAAGACTGAACGACTGGGTCACGTCTCTAGCAACTGAACCAATAGAACGAACGACCAGCCAGTTTGGGCAGCAACCCTAGATTTGTGTCAGGGCTATATCTTGTGGAAGGATGAAATAGTTTGAATAAATTCATCAAAATATGTCAATCATTATTTGAATATGTTGGCAACCGGTTGTATTAAAGTGATAATGCCCTCGAAGCCGGTGTTTGGAGGATATATTGGCACAACACCTTTGCTAATGCGAATGTCATTTTCACTACTGTAATAACCTCATAATATTTTACCAGTCGGCCAGCAATGCTTCATAGGCATTCGTTAAAACTGGGCTACATCAATTAAATAGTGTGGTGACTTTGAGATAATTTTGAGTTGATTAAATTGCAGCGAATACAACAAGAATCTGTTAGCTTCATTTGTATATTTTTCCATTTACAGTGGTATAATCATATCCAATTTATCCATTGGTTTTATATGCTTTTAAATAGCACTTCTGGTTTTAACCAGAATACCAGGATTCCCGGTAATTTCTTGACATTTTCTCGGGAAGAACAATTTGTAAATTCTCTGGAAAAAAAAATCTGATTTAAGTACATTTTCTTCTCTGAGGGTTTTGTGCAGTATGCTTTGTTCTTTTGTGTTGTGTGATATGGTTTTCGTAGCATCTGTTGTAGGATCAGGGTTATTATTTGAAGTGTGTTGTCTCTTACGTAAACCTCCCTGTCTATCTGTTCCCAGATCAGCTGGCCATCCTCCAGAGACACAGTGGAGATGTGTAAACTGGCAGGCAAGAATGCTCAGGTGAGTACAACCTGGAAAATGTCTGGCCTGACAGTAAAATCTCTATTCAGAGCACTAATTAAAATATAGTTTGTTTCTGTCTGTGTCTTATTGGTTCTTCTCCTCTGCTTCTCTCTCTCAGTTGGAGTGTGCCAACTTTGTGCGTGTGCTCCATAACTTTAACCATACCCATGTGTATGCCTGTGGGACAGGAGCCTTCCACCCAATATGTGCCTTCATTGAGATCTCAGGACGCAGAGTGGTAGGGTCAGGGAGAATTATACATGCATGGACGTACACATTCATACACGTACACACACATAGACACCCATAAACCAACCACACACACGTACACACACACAGACAGACAGACAGACAGACAGACAGACAGACAGACAGACAGACAGACAGACAGACAGACAGACAGACAGACAGACAAGACAGACACAACACACACACATACACACAGACACAAACTGCATTCCTTACTGCTTACACAGTCTCTCTCTGTCGCTCTTTCCAGGAGGGTGTGTTCCAGTTGTTGTCTGGTACAGTGGAGTCCGGGAGGTTGAAATGCCCTTACGACCCCTGGCAACCTTTCACGTCTGTCCTCACAGGTCAGACCACACCCCTACCATCTGACAGTTGATCTGCCCCACCCTGACTCCATCCTACTACAACCACATGCAGCCCTACATCCCACTCTCTCCTCTCCTGGTGATCAAAGCCCCTGTACACCACTCATGTACTCTCACACTCTAGGGCCCGACTCTCTCTTTTGAATATCTAAAAAAAAAGCTAAGCACTCTTGTCCAAATCAGTGTCTCTTGCAGGGATAATTATTTCTTAATGTAATAAACAAACGTACTTGGCATGAAACTATAAACACTCAGACTCAGAGTGTGTGTTTCTGTGACCCCCTGTCTCCCTCATGACACTCTTTGCTATCCCAAAGGGGTGTGTGTGTGTGTGTGTGTGTGTGTGTGTGTGTGTGTGTGTGTGTGTGTGTGTGTGTGTGTGTGTGTGTGTGTGCGTGCGTGCGTGCGTGCGTGCGTGTAGGTGTACATGTTCATGTGTGTGCTTGTGTGCATGTTGTTTTGAAGAAGTAAGACAGATTGAATTCTGCAAGATATCGTCATCTAAGCCAACTCCTAAATTGTCTGAAACATTGTTGTCAAGGCTAGATTCATGGAGACATGTTTGCTCTGCCTATCGTCTTACAGAAAAGTGATTACAGAAACATAATCTCATGCCAAAGAATGTCATATTACTGAAAGTATGAGGCACAGCTTAAATAAAGATTGTCTGATTGTGTTTGTTCAGGTTTGTTGTCTTGTTTTTATCAGAACTGGGTTTGTTACTCTATTTGGTTCACATTTACGGTTGTACTTGACGCTCATTTTCATTGGTCCAGGTCTAACCCTTCTTGTCTCTGATTGGTTGCAGACCAGTTCATGTATGCTGGCACGGCATCAGACTTCCTGGGTAAAGACACAACGTTCACCCGCTCCTTGGGCCCACCCCCCGACCAGCACTACATACGTACTGACATCTCAGAGGACTCCTGGATCAACGGTACACACACACACACTACGCACACACACACACACACACACACACACACACACACACACACACACACACACACACACACACACACACACACACACACACACAGGCAAACGACACACACAAACATACACACGTATTGTAGAGCTATGAGTTATTAGCGTGTAGAGCCATTCATAATGACATGCCATTATTTCTCACTAACTGTTGGCCTGGTTCTTTTGACTACATCCTTCCTCTCGGTACACAAAGATTGTTTGAAGCAGGTGAGTTCATTCATAACCTAGTTTTGTCATTAAGTGTTTCACTTCCCAGTCTTTTCATTGATACAAAGAGCTGCTTTGTGTTCTCAGGGTGCGATAGATGGAGGTTATTGTCAATCCTTCCACAAAAGAAACAGTACAGTTTTTCATGTTTGACTTTTACAAGACACCACACTTACTGTAGAGCTACAGCACACACACTTACTGGGGAATTGACAGTGTGTCACACAGTTTACAGGGCCCTAGTCGACACAGACAGTTTACAGGGCCCTAGTCTACACAGACAGTTTACAGGGCCCTAGTCTACAGTTTACAGGGCCCTAGTCTACACAGACATACACAGGGCCCTAGTCTACACAGACAGTTCACAGGGCCCTAGTCTACACAGACAGTTCACAGGGCCCTAGTCTACACAGACAGTTTACAGGGCCCTAGTCTACACAGACAGTACACAGGGCCCTAGTCTACACAGACAGTTCACAGGGCCCTAGTCTACACAGACTGTACACGGGCCCTAGTCTACACAGACAGTACACTTGGCCCTAGTCTACACAGACAGTACACAGGGCACTAGTCTACACAGACAGTACACAGGGCCCTAGTCTACACAGACAGTACACAGGGCCCTAGTCTACACAGACTGTACACAGGGCCCTAGTCTACACAGACATTTCACAGGGCCCTAGTCTACATAGACAGTACACAGGGCCCTAGTCTACACAGACAGTACACATGGCCCTAGTCTACACAGACAGTTCACAGGGCCCTAGTCTACACAGACAGTACACAGGGCCCTAGTCTACACAGACAGTACACAGGGCCCTAGTCTACACAGACAGTACACAGGGCCCTAGTCTACACAGACAGTTCACAGGGCCCTAGTCTACACAGACAGTTCACAGGGCCCTAGTCTACACAGACAGTACACAGGGCCCTAGTCTACACAGACAGTACACAGGGCCCTAGTCTACACAGACAGTACACAGGGCCCTAGTCTACACAGACAGTTCACAGGGCCCTAGTCTACACAGACAGTACACAGGGCCCTAGTCTACACAGACAGTTCACAGGGCCCTAGTCTACACAGACAGTTCACAGGGCCCTAGTCTACACAGACAGTACACAGGGCCCTAGTCTACACAGACAGTTCACAGGGCCCTAGTCTACACAGACAGTACACAGGGCCCTAGTCTACACAGACTGTACACGGGCCCTAGTCTACACAGACAGTACACTTGGCCCTAGTCTACACAGACAGTACACAGGGCACTAGTCTACACAGACAGTACACAGGGCCCTAGTCTACACAGACTGTACACAGGGCCCTAGTCTACACAGACAGTTCACAGGGCCCTAGTCTACACAGACAGTACACAGGGCCCTAGTCTACACAGACAGTACACAGGGCCCTAGTCTACACAGACAGTTCACAGGGCCCTAGTCTACACAGACAGTTCACAGGGCCCTAGTCTACACAGACAGTACACAGGGCCCTAGTCTACACAGACAGTACACAGGGCCCTAGTCTACACAGACAGTACACAGGGCCCTAGTCTACACAGACAGTTCACAGGGCCCTAGTCTACACAGACAGTACACAGGGCCCTAGTCTACACAGACAGTTCACAGGGCCCTAGTCTACACAGACAGTTCACAGGGCCCTAGTCTACACAGACAGTACACAGGGCCCTAGTCTACACAGACAGTACAAGCACTATTCTATGATGCTCTCTCATCTATGTACAGTGGGTAGAACAAGTATTTGAAACACTGCCGATTTTGCAGGTTTTCCTACTTATAAAGCATGTAGAGATCTGTAATTTTTATCATAGGTACACTTCAACTGTGAGAGACGGAATCTAAAAACAAAAATCCATAAAATCACATTGTATGATTTTTAAGTAATTAATTTGCATACAATGTGATTTTCTGGATTTTTGTTTTATATTCCGTCTCTCATAGTTGAAGTGTACCTATGATACAAATTACAGACCTCTACAGGCCTACATTAGCCTATTCTAAGGAATCCTCCCAGAGGCTTTGGTTCATTTCCTCAGTGCACAGCCACATACTTTCTTCCACCTCTGTCTCATTCCTTTCCTCTGTTCCAAGGCTTTGTCTGGAGTTATTTTAATATTCATAACTCAGGGTAGTCAGAGGAGACAAAAGAAGAATAAAATAAGACACTCTGCTGTATCCACAGGGTCAGGCTGTAAGTATGAACAATGTTGCACTTATAACCCCATCTCTCTCTCTAGAGGCCAGGTTTGTATCAGCCCATCCTGTGTCAGACACCTACAACCCAGACGATGACAAGATCTACTTCTTCTTCCGAGAGTCATCACGTGACGGCAACGATAAGAGTGTCCTGTCCCGCGTGGCACGCGTCTGCAAGGTGAGATGGGGGAGAGGTGTAGAATGGTGACGGAAGGTGAGTGAGGGATGTTTGGAGAAGAGGTCAGGGAAGAGACGAGGAGGAGGACAGATATCTAACAGAACGAGTGTACGTTGATAGATCTATTTCCTCTGCTACAGAGCTGGCCTCTCCACAGATGTGCTTAAATCCCCCTGGGACAATACCTCCTAGTACATTCCTCTTGTGTAGTCTGCCGACAGAGGAACGGCCCACTTTGTGTTTTACTGACAGGGCAGTCTAAGGTCTGGTCCCAAGACAGTGTAGGAGTTGGTCCAGTACCATTTGGGTCCTGCTCCACCACTACTCCTTCTTCATGCTCTACCTCTAGTTCTTAGCCCCTTCCTGTAGCCCAAACCCCCAGCTTTAACTCCTTCCATTTTCACAGTTCTTTAAATTCGTTAAATTAAGCAAAGCAGACTGCACAATTGTCTTGTTTTTTTAATTTATGGATAGCACACTCCAACACTCAGACATAATTTACAAATTCATTATTTGTGTTTAGTGAGTGCGCCAGATTAGATGCAGTAGGGATAACCAGAGATGTTATCTTGATAAGTGTGCGAATTAGACCATTTTCTGTCCTGCTAAGCATTAAAATTGTAACGATTACTTTTGGGTGTCAGGTAAAATCTATGGAGTAAACAGTACATTATTTTCTTTAGCAATGTAGTGGAGTAAAAGTAAAACTTGTCAAAAATAGAAATAGTAAAGTAAAGTACAGATACCCACAAAATGACTTAAGTAGTACTTTAAAGTATCTTTACTTACACCACTGGATCCCAGGTACGTGGGATTTGGTATTTTCTGGTAGTAGGGAGGCTGTCCCTGGAGTCTTCCCACTATAAAAATTCCAAGCTCTATTGCAACATTCCCAGTTACACGCACTTGGAGTGTTTACGACTTGGGAGTAAGCTGTAAGGTCGATGAGGCAGGAGAGGGATTCCTTGTCCTGTGTCTATAGCAGACCATAGAGGGGTTCCTCTCTGGATAAATGGAATAACAGACTTTCAGTCATCTTTGAAGATAATCCCATTTAGAAAACGCTAAAGCCATTACCCCTGCCTTTTCTATAATTGCATGTCTGTAGCGATAGGTTAGGCTGCGGTCCAAGTTCAATAGGGAGGTTAGTCTAGGGCCCTTGTGCTGGATAAAGGGGCCCTGTACTTTATATGTATATTTGAGTACTCCTACCCTAACACTAACCCTGAGAAGGGCATTGCTTTATTGAGTAGAGCACTCTGCCAGGGGTATACATATGCTAATTAGAAAACATTCATAATTAACGAGCTTGCTAGTTTACCTTCAATTCTTCCTCTCTCATCTTTCTACTTCTTTAGATTTTCTCCCCCTTTCTCTGGCTTCAATGCTTCCTTCATACTGCTATTCTTGTCCTACTAAATCCTTCTAACCTATTCTCTCCTCCTTGTCAGCAATTTTCCTCTTCAGTTGTCTCGCCCTCCTTTGTCAGCTCATTCCGACTACCATCATCATTACTGTCAGTCCTCTGCCAGTCAAATAATCAGAGTTTGGTCTTTATCTTGGTTTATTTAAACTGGTCTCAAAGAGGAGTTTACGATTTCAAGGTCTGTCAAATTGTTTGCAGTTGTGTTGTACTTGATATGTCAGATCTGTGGACTAGATTGTGGTTGTTTCATGGTTTTAAACCTGCAAAACTGATTTCAGTTGTATTTGTGTGTCAGACTATGGTTGTGCAATGGTTGTGTTATGGTTGTGTTGTGGTTGTGTTTCAGAATGACGTGGGAGGTTTGAGGAGTCTGACCAATAAGTGGACAACGTTCCTCAAAGCCAGACTGGTGTGTTCCATCCCTGGACCCGACGGAGTGGACACACACTTTGACGAGCTCCGTAAGTCACACACACACACACACACACACACACACACACACACACACACACACACACACACACACACACACACACACACACACACACACACATTGCATGCTTCCATATTTACAGACACACACTAAATGCCACATTCTTACCTTTTATGTGTGTGTGTTGTAGAGGACATATTCCTGCTCCCCACCAGAGATGACAAGAACCCTGTTGTGTATGGAGTCTTCACCACATCCAGGTAAAACACTTAGTACACCATACCATACAAGGCATGAGAAATCAAGGATTATCGTGTAAATAACTCCCGACGAGGGCCAGAGTCGAAGCCAAGGGCCAGGAAAACAGCACTTAGGAAGTTGTTAATCACAATCATGTCCAGGTTTGAGGTCCTTATTACTTTTATAAAATGATTGCCAACACGTAAAACGTTATTTTAATGAGTACAAAACAGTCCGGGCAAAAGACAGTCGTTAGTTCTGAGATTCTGAAGTTTCTAGCCAAATGGGCTGGTTGTTCATTATATCCATTTTATTTGTAATGGTTGCTATGCTAAACAAATAATTGACATGTAGCTATGCAGGCTAGCTACTTCTCCTTTGCTAGCTAGCCAACTAAAGCTAACACACAGTCGCATCAGGCAACTGAAATGACCACATTTTTTTCTGTGCATCTTCGTTTGTTTAACCTTTGTTTCTATTGCCATTTCTTTTGATATACCCATTATAAGGATCCTGATAAATGCATTTGCCAGGCTCAGAGAAGCTGTCAGTCTTGTCACGTTCATAAGCATGGCACAGTGGAGATCACAAAAGAATAACTGCTACATTGTTCCACAGGTCGGAGAGGCAGACAGCTAGACTAGTAGCATGGGGAGATTTGTCTAGATGCTTTTTTCCAGGGGAGATAAAGTGTATTGATTGCCTGGCTGGGCTGTGTGGGACCGTGGATACACATTGACAGTTTAAATGGAACTGTTAAAAGGCATTACCTGGGGATTGTGGTGAATAACTCCCTCCTATTAACCAATCAGCAGCATCCAGGATCCAAACAACCTGTTATATAACGAGACATCTCTCTACGGTACTTCTCAGGTTATTCTTCCCACTATACCTATTAGACTGTGTTTCTCCCCCAGCTCTGTGTTCCGTGGCTCGGCGGTGTGTGTGTACAGCATGGCTGACATACGAGCTGTGTTCAACGGACCCTACGCTCACAAGGAAGGACCTGACCATCGCTGGGTAGAATATGAGGGGAGAATACCTTACCCTCGCCCTGGAACGGTACGGTAACACACACACACACACACACACGCATCTCTCCTAGCCCTACCCCCCTCCATTTCCCTCGGCGTAAGTAGGGAAACAAGATGACTGCATACTGTTTCTGTACAGGATTATTTAGAAAGACCCCCCTCTCCTCCACTTAAATTACTTACAGTATATCACCCAATCCTGGTACATGACACAGTCCTGATGAACAATAATAAACACCCATCTACTATGTGTGCCTGTACGCATAATGCATCTCTGTGTGAGTGTGACCGAAGTCAAAGTTTGTGTGTGTGTGACTGTGTGTGTGTGTGTGTGTGTGTGTGTGTGTGTGTGTGTGTGTGTGTGTGTGTGCGTGCGTGCGTGCGTGCGTGCGTGCGTGCGTGCGTGCGTGCGTGCGTGCGTGCGTGTGTGATATATGACCTAGTCTCAGTGCTGATGAACAATAATAAACTGCAGTCTGGGCGGCAGCTTTGTTGATGTCACTAAGTCGTCACGGTGATCACTGTCGTATGTTTCCTTTCCTGCTGTGTTTGTGGAACTGATTAACATGAGTGACTATGACTGGTGTGTGTGTACAGCGCATTTGGAAAGTATTCAGACCCCTTGACTTTTTTCACATTTTGTTACATTGCAGCCTTATTCTAAAATGGATGAACTAAAATAAAATCCTTATCAGTCTACACACAATACCCCATAACGACATGGTGAAAACAGTTTTTTTTTACAAATAAAAAACAGAAATACCTTATTTCCATAAGTATTCAGACCCTTTGCTATGAGACTCGAAATTGAGTTCAGGTGCATCCTGTTTCCATTGGTCATCCTTGAGATGTTTCTACAACTTGATTGGAGTCCATATGTGGTAAATTCAATTGATTGAACATGATTTGGAAAGGTACACACCTGTCTATATAAGGTCCCACAGTTGACCCAGGCGTGAGGTCAAAGGAATTGTCCGTAGAGCTCCGAGACAGGATTGTGTTGAGGCACAGATCTGGGGAACAGTACCAAAACATTTCGGCAGCATTGAAGGCCCCCAAGAAGACAGTGGCCTGGAACCATCAAGACTCTTCCTAGAGCTGGACACCCAGCCAAACTGAGCAATCAGGGGAAGAAGGGCCTTGGTCAGGGAGGTGACCAAGAACCTGATGGTCACTCTGACAGAGCTCCAGTTTCTCTGTTGAGATGGGAGAACCTTCCAGAAGGACAACCATCTCTGCAGCACTCCACCAACATCTCTAGAGAGACCTCAAAATAGCAGGACAGTGACGCTCCCCATCCAATTTGATAGAGCTTGAGAGGATCTGCAGAGAAGAATGGGAGAAACTCCCCAAATACAGGTTTTCCAAGCTTGTAGCGTCATAGCCAAGAAAACCTAAGGATGTAATCACTGCCAAATGTGCTTCAACAAAGTACCGAGTTAAGGGGTTGAATACTTATGTAAATGTGATATTTCCATTTCTTATTTTTTTATACATTTGCTTTGTCATTTTGTGGTATTGTGTGTAGATTGATGAAGGGGGGGGAAACAATTTAATCCATTATAGAGTAAGGCTGTAACGTAACAAAATGTGGAAAAAGTCAAGAGGTCTGAATACTTTCTGAATGCACTGTATGTGTCGGTACATTTGTGTATATGCGTGTATATGTGTGTATATGCGTGCATGTGTGTGTATATGTGTGTATATGCGTGCATGTGCGTGTATATGTGTGTATATGTGTGTATATGTGTGTATATGCGTGCATGTGCGTGTATATGTGTGTATATGTGTGTATATGCGTGTATATGTGTGTATATGTGTGTATGTGCGTGCATTTGCGTGTATATGCTGTGTATATGCGTGTATATGTGTGTATATGTGTGTATATGCGTGTATATGTGTGTATATGTGTGTATGTGCGTGCATGTGCGTGTATATGTGTGTATATGTGTGTATATGTGTGTATGTGCGTGCATGTGCGTGTATATGTGTGTACATGTGTGTATATGTGTGTATATGTGTGTTCGGGGATATGCATGGCGCCATTGAGAGATGATTTTTAACTGTATAATAGGAGGAACAGACGGGGTAGAAGGGTTGTGAACTCCAGAAGTAGCGGAATGTACCTGAATCTGTGGAGTACTTCAGCTCACCACCAGATGGAGACAAGTTTAAAAAAATAGTTCAAAAACAGCTGAAGTCAGTCTTTAATGACAGGGAATCCTAAATTAGTCCTTAAGGTACTTAGCTAGATGACTATCTGCTTCTAGGTAGGCTTTCATACTGTCTAAACATTATTGTTTATCCCCTCTCCCCAGTGTCCCAGTAAGACGTATGATCCCAGGATAAGGACCACTAAAGACTTCTCAGATGAGGTGGTCAGTTTCATCCGCTTCCACCCCCTCATGTTCCGCTCCGTCTACCCCCTGACCAGCCGACCTGTGTTCACGCGTGTACGTGTCGACTACACACTGACACAGATAGTGGTGGACCGCGTCATGGCTGAGGACGGACAGTATGAAGTCATGTTCCTGGGGACAGGTGAGAGATGGACACACACACACACACTTTTCACTAACCCTAACATTCTATTCTCAGCCTTCCTCTTTAACCTGAAAATGTTAAGACTGTTTGAATGTTAGATGTTGTTTAATTTCCATCCTGCAGTACTGTTGATACTCTGTGTATGAGCTCCATATGAAATCCCATGTCCCCTACCATATTTGAGTGAGAAAAGGACATTCATATGATAGGTAAGATATACAAAACCTTACAGAAAGCCTATCCAACTGTCAATCTCTTAGAAAAAATAAAAACTATTGGAACCAAGACTTAAAAAGAACTGATATTGGCACAAGATGGAGGGAAACTTGAAACATACAGTGCCTTCAGAAAGTATTCACACCCCTTTACTTATTACACATTTTGTTGTGTTACAGCCTGAATTTAAAATTGATTTAAATTGAGATTTTTTGTTACTGGCCTACACACAATACAGCATAACTTCAAAGTGGAATTATGTTTTTAGACATTTTTACAAATTAATAAATCTGAAATGTCTTGAGTCAATGAGTATTCAACTCCTTTGTTATGACAAGCCTAAATAAATTCAGGAGCAAATATTTGCTTAACAAGTCACAAAATAAGTTGCATGGACTCACTCTGCAATAATAGTTTTAACATGATTTTTTAATGACTACCTCATCTCTGTACCCTACACATACAATTATCTGTAAGGTCCCTCAGTCGAGAAGTGCATTTCAAACACAAATTCAACCACAAAGACCAGGGAGGTTTTCCAATACCTTGCAAAGAAGCTCACCTATTGATAGATGGGTAAAAAAAAAAGACATTGAATATCCGTTCGAGCATGGTGAAGTTATTAATTACACTTTGGATGGTGTATCAATACACCCAGTCACTACAAAGATACAGGCGTCCTTCCTAACTCAGTTGCCAAAGAGGCAGGAAGCTCAGGGATTTCAATTTGGACTTTAAAACAGTTACAGAGTTTAGTGGGCGTGATAGGAGAAAACTGAGGATGGATCAAGAACATTGTAGTTAGTCCACAATGCTGACCTAAATGACAGTACAGAGTATTTTGTGTAGATTGTTGACAAAAAAAGGACATTTAAATCCATTTTAATCTCACCTTCTAAAACAACAAAATAAGTGCGAAGTCAAGGGGTGTGAATACTTCCTGAAGGCACTGTAACTAACAACATTACAGTTAACGAAAATGTACGCTTAATCCAGTAGAAACTAATGTATAGAATGAATTATACAAGAGACACAATTCACAAATTCTACATCACAAGGGCAGAGTAATGTCTTAAATCTAAAACTAACAATGACTCAATAATCCATGGCTTCTGGGAACGCTATAAAGTCCAAAAGTTATGGCCGTAGTTAGAAAGTTGGCTGTCAGAATTATTATTACAATGTAAATGTACTTTTAATCCTTCTGTCTGCAAATTTCAAGACATGGCATATGAGGATGCAGTGAGGTACCTGATGGGTCGGACTATACTTTTCGCGTAAATCATCTTGAAAAACATATTCTTAAAAATGTAAAATCAACTGGGCAGGTGTGATGTCATTGATGTTTGTGTGTGTCTGTATGCTGTTGTTTGTATGTTTTATGTTTTTTTGTATTGTTTAAATAAATAAAAATAAAAAAAATTATGAAATCCCGTCTTTGCTGTCATGCTCAGATTGACCAGCAGAGAGCGCTACAACATCATAGTCTGTTTGGAGCCAATCAGTGCCATTTCAGTAGATCTCTCTCACTAGAAAGCTAGTGAAAGAGAAGGACTATGTGCATGTATTTCATAAGCATGTGAAAATATAAACATGTGTGTGTTGTCCAGATGCTGGGTCAGTCCTGAAGGTGGTGAGCATTCCTCAGGAGAACTGGTCTACTGAGGAGGTGATTCTGGAGGAGCTCTCGTTGTTCCAGGTAATACACACACACACACACACACACACACACACACACACACACACACACACACACACACACACACACACACACACACACACACACACACACACACACACACACACACACCTTTAAATATTGTCTTCATTCACATAGGGTTTGGAGAAGTTGAATACGTCTACACCAGATCTGTCAGACGTATACCACAATGATGCAGATAACTGACTTTTTCTAAGTCATATTATCTCTACTGCAGGCAGAAAAGGATATCTGCATGTAGCTACTCATACTACTAAAAAACGAATATCCTGAATTTCCTTCAGTCCTGGAATTCAAGGTGATTTGTCCATTAATATTAATCAACCAACATTTTCATTTAGCAATGACATTAGCTCTTGATTGAAGGGTTGTCAACTCTTTAAACAGCAGTAAAATATGAATACCTTTCTATTGTGAACACACAGCAGGAGTTCCGGGGGTATAGAGAGGAGAGTTAGTGTGTTTCTCTAGTTTGACAGACATAGAGTGAGTTTATTCACTCTCGTTGATTCACACACTCCTTGGTTGAACTCCCTAACCTGAGGCCATCTCCGTAGCTGCAAAATGAGCTTGGTTTTTCTCAAGCATAACTAATTAGATAACTACTTTATGTATTAAGTAGAAAGTACGAGTCAGTCTGTATGTGTGTATAGTGGAGATAATGTGTGTTTTCTCCTCTAGGCTCCCACTCCCATCCTGAGTATGGAGATCTCTTCTAAACAGGTAAGAATTCCCCGCTTCTCTCTATCCCTCCTTTCCATCTCTATGGCCCCCTACATTTCTCATTTACTGTAGCTTCAAGGGTACTAACTGCACAATCCACAGCCACCTTCCCTCTTTCCTTCCCTTCTGCCCCTCTCTTCCTCCCCTCTCTTCCTCCCCTCTCCTCCTCCCCTCCTCCTCCCCTCTCTTCCTCACCTCCTCCCTCGCTATCTTAGGGTCAGGGATGTCAGCAGACCGTTCAACTCCAATCACAGCCTCCCTTCATCTGCCACAGCCTCTGTGTGTGTGTGTGTGTGTGTGTGTGTGTGTGTGTGTGTGTGTGTGTGTGTGTGTGTGTGTGTACATGCATGCGTGCGTGTGTGTGTGTGTGTATGTGTGTTCATCTCATCCCAACCCATCCCCCAGTGTTTTCCATGTTTTCGTTCAGTGCTTGTTTTGGAATCCCTGGTTCAGACGAGTCCAGGCAGATCCATACAAAACACCTTTCTCTCTCTCTCTCTCTCTCTCTCTCTCTCGTTGTTGAAGGGTTTGTTGTTTAAACCACCTTTAGAGTTATAAAAAAAATGTATTTCACCTTTATTTAACCAGGTAGGCAAGTTGAGAACAAGTTCTCATTTACAATTGCGACCTGGCCAAGATCAAGCAAAGCAGTTCGACACATACAACAACACAGAGTTACACATGGAGTAAAACAAACATACAGTCAATAATACAGTAGAAAAATAAGTCTATATACAATGTGAGCAAATGAGGTGAGATGAGGGAGGTAAAGGCAAAAAAGGCCATGGTGGCAAAGTAAATACAATATAGCAAGTAAAACACTGGAATGGTAGATTTGTAGTGGAAGAAAGTGCAAAGTAGACATAGAAATAATGGGGTGCAAAGGAGCTAAATAAATAAATAAATACAGTAGGGGAAGAGGTAGTTTTATGGGCTAAATTATAGATGGGCTATGTACAGGTGCAGTGATCTGTGAGCTGCTCTGACAGCTGGTGCTTAAAGCTAGTGAAGGAGATAAGTGTTTCCAGTTTCAGATTTAGGGGGACTGACTTCCAGTAATAATAATATTGGAGGTGAGAACCTTGAGGATACACTCTTCAAAAAAAGGGTTCCAAAAATGTTATTCGGCTGTCCCCGTAGGAAAACCCTTTTTGGTTCAAGGTAGAACCCTTTTTGGTTCCAAGTAGAACTCTTTTGGATTCCATGTAGAACCCTCTGTGGAAAGGGTTCTACCTGGAATCAAAAAGGGTTCTTCAAAGGTTTTTCCTATGGGGAGAGCCAAAGAACCCTTTTTTTCCACGAGTGTACTGTACTATATGCTGCTGGAAATGTGGGTGTACTAAATCACATATGTGAACTCACATGCATGCGCACGCATGGACACACACACATACAATGAAAAAAACAGAGATCAGAAAAACACAGGTCTCTTTCTCACAATGAACCATATTATAGTGTAAACAGCAACAACATATAGCAAGGTGATTAGCTGAGCCAAGTGTGCTAGACTGAACCCTTCCCTGAGGTAGTTTGTTCCCCCCATCTCTGTTTCCATAGCAACAGCTATATGTGGGTTCGGGGGCTGGGCTAGCCCAGGTGTCCCTGAGCAGATGTCACCTGTATGGTCAGGTGTGTGCAGAGTGTTGCCTTGCCAGAGATCCTTACTGCGCCTGGGACGGACACACCTGCTCACGATACGTCCCAGCATCCAAGAGGTAGAACACACACACACACACACACACACACACACACACACACACACACACACACACACACACACACACACACACACACACACACACACACACACACACACACATTTTTTCAGGTGTATGGTGCAGAAAATGTCCCATATGCTCCTGTATAGTTTATATAACATGTTGTAACCTTAAGAACATATAAACTATACAGGAGCATATAAAACAGCTGTCACATTGTTACTCCTTTCATCTGAGGTATCTGAAACATAGATTACCTCTTAGTTATCCATGAAATGAAGTACATTTGTCATTTACTCTGACACGTTCATTCTTCCTTTTCAGATCAGGTATGTGTAGACGTCCACTAGCGTGATTTAATGAATCCGTAGAAGAGAGAAAGTTTCTCTCATACCTGACGTCGTATTTTTCAGGGCTCCAGGGACTGTCATAGAGAATTCAGATATTTTCTCTAAATATGTTTTTGGTGGGCTTTTGTTTCTTCAGCGTTTCTCTCTGCCACAGGGTATTAACCCACTTTTCTTTCTCTCTCTCGCGCGCTCTCTCTCTCTCACTCTCTCTCTCTGATTAGAAACTCTCTGATGGGCTAATTATTAATGTACTGTCATTCTCCTTCTGTCTGTTGTCCTCTTTGTTTATGTGGAGTGTGTGTGTATGTGTGTGTATGTGTTTGTGTTTGTGTGTTTGTCCAGAGTAAGTGGCCTAGTCAGACTATACATTTTGGGGTCACACTATTGCATTATGGGGGAGGAGGGGTCATGTTATTGCATTGTGGGGTACAGAGGGGGTGGTTGGTTGGTGCCTGGTGGTACTTTGAAAACTGATCTGAGGACATACAGGCTGTAGAATACAAAACTCTACTCATTACTTACATCTGTGGGGGATAGAGAGCGATTGTGAGAGAGGGGAGAGAAAAACAGAGAGAAATATACAGGGAGGCATATATCTCAAGTTCAAGCTAAATCTATAGGATGTAGGTGGTTGACTGTGTAAACACCAATAGATCCATCCATAGCTTTCAGAGAGAGAGGCAGCTTTGGAATATCTAGTCTTTGTCCAAAACACTTGAATACCTGGCTATTGAGTTCAACTTGGCTATTGGGTTCAGCTTGGCTATTGGGTTCAGTGTGTTCTTTATGTATCTGTGGTTGTCAGTTGTTGGGTTCAGTGTGTTATCCATATATGGTTGTTGTCATTATGTTCAGCATGTTAGACAGATGTAACAGGTTTATCAGGACAGACAGAGCAGCTTCAATCACTGCCTGAAGTAACTCCTGTTACTGGTAATAGAAAGCCCCTGGAAAAACACTGATCAGGACTCACAGAAACACACACACACACACACACACAGAGAGAGAGAGAGAAAACCTTTTGTGTGTTAAGAAGAGTAAAACATTGCCTTGACAGCAGGACGTGACCTTTCACCCCTAACCCTGCAGCGTGTGTGTGTGTTTATGTATGTGTTTTGTGTTGACAGGAGAGCCAGAAGACAAGACATCAAACATGGAGACCCATCCAGCCAATGTTGGGATACAGAGGACAGTAAGTAACACCACTGCTTCTCTGACTACCTCTATATGGTGTGTGTGACCGTGTGCACGTGTAAATGTGTTGCTTAGACAATCACAATATAACACGTTAACACTTTATGGATATATTTCTGTGTTCTCAGCTCTGCATGGAGGCAGGGTGGAGGAGAGGATAATGATTGGGGTGGAGAATAACTCAACCTTCCTAGAGTGTCTCCCCAAATCACAACAGACCACCACACGCTGGTTCATACACAGACCTGGAGCTGAACACAGAGAGGAGGTGAGACAGAACACACACGCCAATGCATGTATGCACACACACACACACACGCATGCACACACACACTCTCACACACACACACACACACACACACACACACACACACACACACACACACACACACACACACACACACACACACACACACACACACACTGTAGAGAGGGGTCAAAGAAGTAGTAAGTATTGTGTTATCAGAGGCTTACAGTGCTAGCATTACTAGAAAGGTTATAAGTCATCACATCCCATGTCTGATACACAGACACTTTACCTGCCTAAAACAGATGCTCTATTTCTGTTACATCATATACCCTTACATAACAGCATAACAACACACCCAAACAAAACAACCTGGAGGAGTGCTTAGATGTTCTAGATGGTTTATGTGCTCCTTTCTCTTGTGCTGTTTCACATTGCCCCCAAATACAAAGATAATATTCTGCTAATGGCTGGGGAAACAAAGGATTACGGAAAGAGAAAGTCTCTACTGTGAGGAAACATCAACCCTTGGGTGAAACGTCAGTCCAAAAGTGGGACGAACGGATATGCTGGCCATTTTGACTAGGATTTAGTTTTGTTTTCGTACGGTCACTATGTCTTGCACCTTCCCTCATTTCTTCCTTGGAGTGATCTTGATCTGTCACAACTGAATAGGTGAGCTGTTTCACTACAAAGCTTTCACCAATCCACTTCATATCAAATTATGTCTACACAGTGATATGTTGTTACAGTGTTCTAACAGAGTCTTAACGTTACCAGTCAGTCAGCCATTTTAAGGTTAAATATTTGAAGTGTTGTACCTGAGTGCACTATTGCCCTCTGACCGGAAGCTGAGCTAGTTTTTCACTCTAGTTTTTAGCAGAATGATCCATTTGACTTTGGAACTCCCGGGGTTACTGTAGAAAGAGGAAGAAGAGGAAGAGGAGAGGAGGGTGAGAGGAGGGGGAGAGGAGGAGGTCAAGAGAAGGGTAATATGTAACAGTAGATGCATCAGGTATTCTTTGATGTTTAATGAGTAACCTTGTCTGAGACCTACACAGTCAACTGTCAACTCTCACCTTTGTAGAACAAAGAGCTGATGACCAGCGGTCAATCACTAGTGGCTTCCAGATGGAGATCACTGATAGTGATTCACAAGCACAGTCCATCCATCACTCTCTTTCTCTTTTATTCTCTCCTTCTTCCTTACTCTACTCTCCTATTCCTCATCCTCCTCCTATCTCGTCCTCGCTCCCTGAACTCATACTGGTCGTTATGAATTAACCTTCTAAAACCTCTGGTCGAGGTGGTGACTGACTGAGACCAGACACGGGAAGAGAGAGAGGGAGAAGTTAGAGGGAAATGGAGAGGGACAGAGAGAGGGACAAAGAGAGGGAGACTGGGAGATAAATGTGTTTGTATTGGAGGAGTGAGACCAGTAGGTGAAGTGAGGAGAACGGAGGGGAGGGGACAGGGAGGGGAGGTTTTGGTGTTTTGGTAAGGGGAGGTGAGGAGAGAGAGAGGTTTTTTTGTGGGAAAGGGGAGGTGAGGAGAGAGAGAGGTTTTTGTGGGAAAGGGGAGGTGAGGAGAGGAGAGGGAGACAGGTTTTTTGTGGGAAAGGGGAGGTGAGGAGAGAGAGACAGGTTTATTGTGGGAAAGGAGAGGTGAGAAGAGAGAGACAGTCACGCCCTGACCTTAGAGAGCCTTTTTATTTCTCTATTTGGTTAGGTCAGGGTGTGATTTGGGTTGGCATTGTAGTTTTTCTATTTCTTTGTTTGCCAGGTATGGTTCCCAATCACAGGCAGCTGTCTATCGTTGTCTCTGATTGGGGATCATACTTAGGCAGCCTTTTTCCCACCTTAGTTTGTGTGATCTTGTTTTTGTATAGTTGCTGTGTAGCCTGCAGAACGTTTGTTTTGTATTTTGTTGTTTTGTCGGTGTTCATTTTAAATAAAAGTAAAATGTTCGCCTACCACGCTGCACCTTGGTCCAATCTTTACGACGAGCGTAACAGAGGCAGGTTTTTTGTGGGAAAGGGGAGGTGAGAAGAGAGAGGCAGGTTTTTTTGTGGGAAAGGGGAGGTGAGAAGAGAGAGGCAGGTTTTTTGTGGGAAAGGGGAGGTGAGAAGAGAGAGGCAGGTTTTTTTTGTGGGAAAGGGGAGGTGAGAAGAGAGAGGCAGGTTTTTTTGTGGGAAAGGGGAGGTGAGAAGAGAGAGGCAGATTTTTTGTGAGAAAAGGGAGGTGAGAAGAGAGAGGCAGGTTTTTTTTGTGGGAAAGGGGAGGTGAGAAGAGAGAGGCAGGTTTTTTGTGGGAAAGGGGAGGTGAGAAGAGAGAGGCAGGTTTTTTGTGGGAAAGGGGAGGTGAGAAGAGAGAGGCAGGTTTTTTTGTGGGAAAGGGGAGGTGAGAAGAGAGAGGCAGGTTTTTTTGTGGGAAAGGGGAGGTGAGAAGAGAGAGGCAGGTTTTTTGTGGGAAAGGGGAGGTGGGAAGAGAGAGGCAGGTTTTTTGTGGGAAAGGGGAGGTGAGAAGAGAGAGGCAGGTTTTTTTGTGGGAAAGGGGAGGTGAGAAGAGAGAGGCAGGTTTTTTGTGGGAAAGGGGAGGTGAGAAGAGAGAGGCAGGTTTTTTGTGGGAAAGGGGAGGTGAGGAAAGCAGCTCATTGAGGTTGACACTGATCTCCTGAACCAGACCATTGAGATTGGGTGTGTGTGTGTGTGTGTGTGTGTGTGTGTGTGTGTGTGTGTGTGTGTGTGTGTGTGTGTGTGTGTGTGTGTGTGTGTGTGTGTGTGTGTGTGTGTGTGTGTGTGTGTGTGTGTGTGTGTGTGTGTGTGTACTTGTTTTCCTACATTATCAGGACCCCAAAAGTCCTAACATATCCTGAAAAGGTAGGAAAACAATAACATTTTTGAAAAGTCAGGATTTTTTTCAGGTCCTGAATTAGTTCAAATTCTATTTTAAGTTTAAAGGTTTAGGGTTAGTGTTTTGGGGGTTAGAGTTAGGTTTAGGGTTATGGTTATTGGTTAATGAAAATAGGATTTTTAATGGTGAAAACATTTTACACTCCAAAAAGTCCTGAAATTTCACGAAAACAGGTGTGTGTGTGTGTGTGTGTGTGTTTTTGAGTGTGTGTGAGTGTATGAGTGCTTGCAACTGCTTTCCCCCACATGGGAAACCATAGCCCAGGCAAGGCCATGTGTTTATGAGTTAGAAACACAATGGGAAGGAGGTTTGAAGGATTGGATGCAGGAGTTCTCTCTCTGGAATAGTTTGACCCTGACTATGTTGAATGGTGTGGATACAGATGCTTACATTTTTTTTCTTAATTTTCAAACAAAGGAGAAGTCCCAGATACATACTACTGGTGGAATGACCTTTAGAGGAGCTTTCATTTATCAACCTTTATTATATAGTGTGTGTGGTCTTACAGCTGGACTTTAATATAGGAGCAGGTGATGTCTGTTTTATTTCACTTTCCGTCCTTTTTTTATTTAATCATTTCAGACTCCTCCCATCAGCCTTTTCCCTTCTTCCCTCTGTCCTCCGTCTCATTCCACCTGCTCCCGACCTCTCGTCAATCCCTTCCTCCCTTCCAACATCTTCACCCTATGTTTCATCTGTTTCTTTCTTCTCCCCCTTCTCCTCTCCCTCTCTCTCACCATAATCAAAATCATGTCAGAATTATGTGAAAAATACCTTCCACTCTACAAACTACATTCCGATTCCTCCTGAAACCTCCTGACACTTTTGTAGAAGATGTATGTGTAATAGCACTGTGGTAAATACTAGTGTAGAAAATCTTTATATGGGCTTACCATGTTTACTTCTGAATCCAGACTCATCATATCACAGCTGTAGTAGAGTTGTACACATCATCAATGTCAAGATGGAGAGATACTCTACTGACACACACACACTAGCTGGCCTTAATGCGTGGGACATGAATGATCTCTTCCACATCAAAGCACCCCAATCTATAGCTAGTGGACTCCTTATATCTCCAGGAGTGATACCAATATTTATTTCTGCTTTAAGTCTGTCTTCCCAGTAGCCTACTTGGTGTGTGAACTGCTAACTGCTCATAACTTGTTGTTGTTTTGGTAGTCAGGGGCTCTATAGGAGGGGGAGTGGTTTCACTGCTTTTCTGAGTATATAACCAGCTTCCCACGCGCCATCTCAGTGTGCTTCATTCTATAGCTAGAGGACTCCTGATATCTCCAGGAGTGATAAGTATAATTGATGTCTTCATCTGTTGTTGTCTAGGACTGCCTTCTTGCTAGCTAGTGTCATCTACTTTAAGTGCTGTCTGTCCTCCCAATAGCTACTTGGTGTGTGAATTGCTGACTGCTCATAACCTGCAGCTGATTGTTGACACCAATCAGGATTAAGGGGCAGGGCAATTTGTGACTGCTGTTGTTTTGATAATCAGTGGCTGTATTGGAGGGGGAGTGGTTTCTCCTCTCCTAGGCAGTCAGCATTTAGTACCGGGAACTGCGCACTTCACCTCCAGTAGGAAATGAGTGTTAGTACTTCAGTCTAATATAATAAACCATTTAGGAGAGGCGTTTATCCAAAGCAAC
Source organism: Salmo salar (assembly GCF_965601325.2). Lineage (NCBI taxonomy): Eukaryota > Metazoa > Chordata > Actinopteri > Salmoniformes > Salmonidae > Salmo > Salmo salar. The sequence goes on from NC_138300.1 coordinate 94,992,740, forward strand.
TTACAGTCATGCATGCATACATTTTAAGTACAGATGGTCCTGGGAATCAAACCCACTATCCTGGCATTACAAGGCGCCATACTCTACCAATTGAGCTACAAAGGACCTCACTGGGCCAGTCTCCTCTGTAAGCGGTGGTTGTGTCAACGGTGGTCTCGTCGCCAAAACAAAGACAGTTCTGCGGAGTTGTTCGAGGGAGGAAAGAGAGGAAGGCTCCACACCACTCTCTCATTTGAGTATATTGCCTAGATATTTTCAGATCTCATAGAGTTCTTTTGTAGTTTAGCCAACTGTGTGTCTTTTCTATACCTGTTAGCTTTACAGATGCTCCCCACCCCTTGGCTGCTACCCTTCTAATTTATTGTACCCTGCGCGAACAACCCATGTGGAATTCCTGGTCCCCGGCAGGGGTTGGAACAGCCGATCTGCGGTCAAGAACGCCACGTCCGTCTTAGCCTATGCTGACTTTTTGGCCCTTACGTAAAGATGAATCACCCCAGAGATGCTCTCTTATAGTCCGAGAGCATCTGGTCACCGCGGTAGTGGCACAGGGCTACTTATTTCACCTAAATGCAGACATGGATTTTCTCTTTTGTCTCTCACTCACCTGTCCATCTCCTAATTTGAATTCCATGCTGTCACTGTCACATGTCCACTCAAGATTCACATTGTTGTCATCTATCACCCATCAGGTGCCTTTAGCTAGTTCCTCAATTGAGCTTGGCACCCTGATAAGCTAATTTCCTGATCGATGGCTCATCACTCTTCGTACTGGCCGACTTCAACCTCCCGATGTCTGCCTTCGATTAATTTCTTTCCAACTCTTTGATTCCCCTCCTTGCCTATTTTTACCTCACCCATTCCCAGTCCCCTCCCACTCACAAGGCAGGCAATATGCTTGACTTCATCTTTACTAGAGGCTGTTTGCCTACTGACCTCACTGAAACCCCCCTTCAAGTCTCGGATCACAATCTTTTTCCCCCCTCTCCTTAAATCCTAACCACTCAGCCCCTACCCAGATGGTCATGTGCCATCACAATCATCTCTCTCTCTCTTCCACTACTCTCTCTTCTTCTATCCTATCATCTCTCTCTTCTGCTAAATCCATCTACCTCCTATCTCCTGGTTCTGCCTCATCGACCCTGCTCTCCTTCCTTTCCGCATCCTGACTCGCACTGTCTCCTTTCCTCCTGGCCGGCTCAGCCCTTCCCTCCTGCTCTGTGGCTGAGTGAGTCATTGCGAGCTTAAAGAACAGGGCAGCTAAGTGAAAATGGAGGTAAACTAAACATCCGGAGTACCTATTGTATGTTCACTCCCTCCTCTCTACCTTCTCTTCCTCTGTATCCACTGCTAAAGCTACTTTGTACCACTCTACATTTCAAGCTTATTCCTCTAACCCTAGGAAACTCTTTTCCACCTTATCCTCCCTCCTTAATCCTCTGACAATCCCCATCCCTCCTCTCTCTGCGGACGACTTTGTCAACAACTTTGAAAAGAAGGTTAACGACATTCTCTCCTCATTCACTCAGCCTAATGAGTCCACTGGTCTCACTCACACAACTACCCTATGCCTTGATCTCTTTCTCCCCTCTCTCTCCAGATGAGAAACTAGTGAGGTCCGGCCGCACGACAACCTGTCCGCTCGACCCCATCTCTTCCTCCCTTCTCCAGACCATCTCTGGAGACCTTCTCCAATTCCTCACTTCCCTCATCAACTCATCCCTGACCACTGGCTGCGTCCCTTCTGACTTCAAAATGGCCAGTGTTGCTTCCCTCCTCAAGAAACCAACTCTATCTGACGTCAAAAACTACAGACGGTATCCCTTCTTTCTTTTATTTCCAAAACCGTTGAGCATGCTATCTTTGACCAACATGCTCGCTATCTCTCTCAGAACAATCTTCTTGATCCTAACCAGTCAGTCTTCAAGACGGGTCTCTCAACCGAGACTGCTCTTCTCTATGTCATGGAGGCTCTCCACACTGCCAAAGCTGACTCTCTCTTCTGTTCTCATCCTCCGAGATCAATCTGCTGCCTTTGACTCCATGAACCATCAGATCCTCCTCTCCACCCTCTCAGGGCTGGTCGTCTCAGTCTCTGCACACTCTTGGATTGCATCCTACCTGGCAGGATGGTCCTACTAGGAGACATGGAGAGGATCTGTGTCTGCACCACGTACTTTCACTACTGGTGTCCCCCAGGTTTCGGTTCTAGGCCCTCTCCTCTTCTCTCTATACACCAAGTCACTCGGCTCCGTCATATCCTCACATGGTCTCTCCTATCATAGCTATGCTGATGACACTCAACTACTTTTTTCCTTCCCTCCTTCTGACATCTAGGTGGCGACAGGCATCTATGTGTACCTGGCATATATCTCAGTTTGGATGTCGGCCCACCACCTGAAGCTCAACATCGACAAATGGAGCGGCTCTTCCTACCAGGGAAGGCCTGCCCACTTAAGACCTCTCCATCACAGTTTACGTCTCCACGGTGTCCCTTTCCCAGAGTGCAAATAACCTTGGCCTTACCCTGGACAACACCCTGTCGTTCTCTGCAAACATCAAAGCAGTGACTCGCTCCTGCAGGTTCATGCTCTTCAACATCCACACAGGAAGTGGCGCAGGTCCTAATCCAGAAACTTGTCAAACCCCATCTAGACTACTGCAACTCGCTGTTGGCTGGGCTCCCAACTTATCCAGATCTCTGCAGCCCGCCTGGTGTTCCACCTTCCCAAGTTCTCCCGTGTCACCTCGCTCATCCGCACACTCCACTGGCTTCCAGACAAAGCTCGCATCCACTACAAGACCATGGTGTTTGCCTACAGAGGAGCAAGAGGAACTGCCTCTCCCTACCTTCAAGCTATACTCAAACCCTACACCCCAACCTGAGTACTCCGTTCTGCCACCTCTGGTCTCTTGGCTCTCCCACCCCTACAGGAGGGCAGCTTCATCTCAGCTCAGCTCAGTCAAAGCTTTTCTCTGTCTTGGCACCACAATGATGGAACCAGCTTTAACCTGAAGCTAAGACAGCAGAGTCTCTTCCCATCTTCCAAAAGCATCTGTAACCCTACCTCTTCAAATAATATCTTAAATAATCTCACAGCACCCTCCGTCACACCCCCTCATCAGCCCCCCCCCCCCCCCGCCCCCGAAAAGCCTTTCGTGAACTAACACTCACACTTGACTTTTTTTCCCTCTTACTAGCACTGACTCTGCTTATAGCTACTTTATTGATAAAAAATGTACTTACTCTGACTGAGATATGTGGTTGTCCCACCTACAATTTTTTAAATGAAATGTAAGTCACTCTGGATAAGAGTGTCTGCTAAATGACTAAAATGTAAAACTGTCCTTTTTTCAGTTTATTAACCTCTGGCAGGTGGTAAGACAGCAGACTGAGGGGGGAAGCACTCCCGCTTGCTTCCTCTTTATCTCAGTCACACACACACACAGCCCAGCTGTTGGGCTGTTGTTTTAGGCCATGCCACCTGATGATTCATGGTGGATGTTAGTGAGCATGAAGAAAGGATCGTTATCACTCTGATATGCTAGCACCACTGACCCTGACACTGACACACACACTCCTCTGACCCCATCAGTCAACACACACTGCATCCAAACCCTTAATGTGCATCCTGTTCCAAGGGTCATTACCGTGCTTAAAACACCTTGGGTACAAATTAGCCGTGTGTTTGTGAGCACTGTGGGAGGTATTGGCGTGTGTGATGTGTTGTTGAAGGACTACAATCTGGTGTTGATAGGTCTGGTATCCCTGTTAGGCCAGAGATCATACATTCCATATGTTTCATACCTATCATATAGGTTTGTTAATGTTGTCTTGCTTATCGCCCTGCTTATTTTTTCCTGGGTGAGTTAGGCTTAAAGTCTGTCCAATGTTTAATTCCTATTCTAGATGGTTCCCAGAAAACCAAAATTGGTTCTGTGAAAGTTCCCAGAACATTCGTTAGGTCGCAGCAAATGCTCTCAAAACACAAAAACTGTCCAGTCATTTTTATTTTACCTTTATTTAACTCGGCAAGTCAGTTAAGAACAAATTCTTATTTACAATGACGCCCTACACCGGCCAAACCCAGACGACACTGGGCCAATTATGCGGCACCCTATGGGTCTCCCAATCACGTCCGGTTGTGATACAGCCTCAGTTCGAACCAGGGTCTGTAGTGACGCCTATGAGATGCAGTGTCTTAGACTGCTGTGCCACTCGGAAGCCCACTAGTCATGCTGATGATTATAGAATGTTTGTATAAAACATTTGCCTGATGTTGCAAGAACATTCCTAGAACACATTCAATCTATTCTTTAAATGTTCCGAGAACGTTTCATTAGGTTGTGGAACCGTCTGGTGGGAACATTGTGGGGACATCACAAAAGATGTTTCCAAAACAAAAAAACGGTGAAATTATGCAGATGATTCCACAATGTTTCTTTTAGGGTGTTAAAAACCATTCACCTGATGTTGCAAGAATGTTCTTAGAACACATTTAATCTGTTTTTTAAAGGTTCCCAGAATGTTTCTTTAGGTTGTGGGAACATTGTGTGGCTATGACAAAAGATAGTTTCCCAAAACACAAAAACTGTCCAGTTGTGCTGACATTCCGATAATGTTTGTATTGGGGTGCACTAAACATTCCTTTGATGTTGTAAGAATGTTGACAGAACAGACTTTCTGAGTTCTTTAAAGGTTCCCAGAACATTTAATTATGTTGTGGTAACAGTGTGGGTACAAGAGATAGATTCCCAAAGCACAAAATATGCTCAGTTGGGATGACATTCGTACAATGTTTAAGTTAGGTTGAACAGGACATTCCTATAATGTTGTAAGAATGTTGCCAGAACACCTGGTCTAAGTTCTTTAAAGGTTTCCAGAACATTTAATTAAATTATGGGCGCTGTCTGGGATGTTGCAAGAATATGCACAGAACATTCCCACAATGTTGTACAATGTTCCACATTTTCCAAATAAGTCAGTTATGAAATTCATAGCAAATTCATTCATACACTGTGTTATTATACCTGGAAACCTAATGGGAACTTTTGGGGAATGTTCTGTGGTGGTTGTTTTATACAGCGTTCTTTGAATGTTTTTGCGATGTTATCATACTAATGTTAGATAAAACCCTAACTACAACTGGGAATTTTAGCTAATGTTTTGGAAATGTTCCCGGTTTGCTGCGTTGTCTCTGTAGAGTACTATATGAATGTTTATAGCTAATATTCTGTCATCTCACCCCCTCTCCCAGGTGAGGCCAGATGATAGAGTGGTCCATACAGACCAAGGTCTCCTTATTCGATCTCTTCATCCTGCCGATGCCGGCATGTACGTGTGTATGGCACAGGAGCACACACACTTCACACACACTCTGCTCCGCCTCAAGCTGCGCCTCATTTCCTACGGGCATCTTGACAGGCGGCCAAAGCCCAGCAAGGACCCCAGTGTTGAGCTTCGCCCCGGGGTAGAGTCTCGTCAGCGCTATAAGGACTACCTGCGTGTGATGAGTTCTCCCATTGGCTCGCTGGAGGAGTACTGTGATTCGCTGTGGCTGGAGAAGAGGCCGGTCAATAGGAGAGGTGGAAGAGGGCAAGGGGTGGGGAAATGGAAACATATCCAGGAGCTGAAGAAAAGCAGGAACAGACGACACCACGGAGAGAGGGATGGAGAGAGGTATAAAGAGATGGATGGAGAGAGGGTAGTGTGGCGGACGAGAGGAGGAGCTGGTGAGGATACCAAAGAGGAGGAGTGAGAACAGCAGTCAAAAAGTGTCATTAGGGGAAACCATCAATGTTTATAGCGGTAAATGGGGGCCATGGGTAAGATGATCAAATAAGTAGTTAGACTTGAGGGAAAGTTATAATGTCATTGGAACAGGGACCACAATACAATCTTAGAAAAAAAGGGTTCCAATGGGGTTCTTTGGCTGTCCCCATTGGAGAGCCCTTTCTGGTTCCAGCTAGAACCTTTTTGGGTTCCATGTAGGACCCTCTGTAGAAAGAGTTGTACCTTGAACCAAAATGGTTCTACCTGCAACCAAAAAGGGTTCATTGAGGGTGTAGACTGCTAAGAGCAGACTGCTGTCACAGGTATGATCTTATTTTATACCAGTCAAACACTCATAGGACTTACATAGGTCTGGCTTTTCAAACTACACTACCCATGATCCCTCTGGCTGTGCCTCAGTCCAGGGTTGTGTCTCAATATTGTATCAGTGCTTTTACTGTTTTATGGTTGTGGCTAGAAGGGATGCAGCTAATGTAAAAAGTGATTTCAAACTCCCGTGAGAGTTTGGAATTTGTCTGCCAAAGTTGGGACTTTGGAGAGTGTTCAGAATCAGTCTGTTTAGATCTGAGAAAATCACTGCAATTACTGTGCCTTAGCTGTCGCACTGATATTGGCTACGCTAGCTAGCTAATGTACAGTACCAGTCAAAAGTTTGGATACACCTAATCATTCAAGGGTTTTTCGCCATTTTTACTATTTTCTATATTTTAGAATAATAGTGAAGACATCAAAACTATGAAATAACACATATGGAATCATGTAGTAATCAAGAAAGTGTGAACTGGATCGGTATCCCGTCCACGGGACGGTTGAGCTAACATAGGCTAATGCAATTAGCATGAGGTTGTAAATAATAATAATATTTCCGAGGACATAGACATATCTGATATTGGCAGAAAGCTTAAATTCTTGTTAAACCTCTTAAGGATCCACACCTTTTAAAAAATTTTGCCCGAAAAATGACATACCCAAATCTAACTGCATGTAACTTAGGCCCTGAAGCAAGGATATGCATATTCTTGGTACCATTTGAGGAAACACTTTGAAGTTTGTGGAAATGTGAAAGGAATGTAGGAGAATATAACACAATAGATCTGGTAAAAGATAATACAAAGAAAAAAACTGCCGTTCTTTTGTATTTTTTTGTACAATCATCTTTGAAATGCAAGAGAAAGGTCATAATGTATTATTCCAGCCCAGTTGCAATTTAGATTTTGGCCAATAGATCGCAGCAGTGTATGTGCAAAGTTTTAGACTGATCCAATGAACCATTGCATTTCTGTTCAAAATGTTGTATCAAGACTGCCTAAATGTGCCTAATTTGTTTATTAATAACTTTCATGTTCAAAACTGTGCACTCGCCTCAAACAATAGCATGGTATTAATTCACTGTAATAGCTATTGTAAATTGGACAGTGCAGTTAGATTAAACAAATCAAAATATATTTTATATTAAAGGTTCTTCAAAGTAGGCACCCTTTGCCTTGATGACAGCTTTGCACACTCTTAGCATTCTCTCAACCAGCTTCATGAGGTAGTCACCTGGAATGCATTTCAATTAACAGTTAAAAGTTAATTTGTGGAATTTCTTTCCTTCTTAATGCGTTTGAGTCAATCAGTTGTGTTGTGACAAGGAAGTGTTGGTTTACAGAAGATAGCCCTATTTGGTAAAATACCAAGTCCGTATTATGGCAAGAACAGCTCAAACAAGCAAAGAGAAATGACAGTCCATCATTACTTTAAGAAATTAATGTCAGTCAATCTGGAACATTTCAAGAACTTTCTTCAAGTGCTGTCGCAAAAACCATCAAGCGCTATGATGAAACTGGCTCTCATGAGGACCACCACAGGAAAGGAAGACCCAGAGTTACCTCTTCTGCAGAGGATAAGTTCATTAGAGTTACCAGCCTCAGAAATCGGCAATTAACTGCACTTCAGATTGCACCTCACAGAGTTCAAGTAACAGACACATCTCAACATCAACTGTTCAGAGGAGACTGCATGAATCAGGCCTTCATGGTTGAATTTCTGCAAGGAAACCACTACTAAAGGACACCAATAAGAAGAAGATACTTGCTTGGGCCAAGGAACACGAGCAATGGACATTAGACCGATGGAAATCTGTCCTTTGGTCTGATGAGTCCAAATTTGAGTTTTTTGTTCCAACCGCCGTGTCTTTGTGAGATGCAGAGTAGGTGAACGGATGATCTCCGCATGTGTGGTTCCCACCATGAAGCATGGAGGAGGAGGTGTGACGGTATGGGGGTGCTTTGCTGGTGACACTGTCAGTGATTTATTTAGAATTCAAGGCACACTTAACCAGCATGGCTACCACAGCATTCTGCAGCGGTACGCCATCCCATCTGGTTTGTGTTTAGTGGGACTATAATTTGTTTTTCAACAGCACAATGACCCAAAACACACCTTCAGGCTGTGTAAAAGCTATTTGACCAAGAAGGAGAGTGATGGAGTGCTGCATCAGATGACCTGTCGGGTGATTGTGGAGACACAATCACCCGACCTCAAACCAGTTGAGATGGTTTGGGATGAGTTGGACAGCAGAGTGAAGGAAAAGCAGCCAAAAAGTGCTCAGCATATGTGGGAACTTCTTCAAGACTGTAGGAAAAGCATTCCAGGTGACTACCTCTTGAAGCTGGTTGAGAGAATGCAAAGTGGTCATCAAGACAAAGGGTGGCTACTTTGAAGAATCTAAAATCTAAATTATATTTTGATTTGTTTAGCACTTTTTTGGTTACTACATGATTCCATATGTATTATTTCATAGTTTTGATGTCTTCACTATTATTCTGCCCTGTAGAAAATAGTAAAAATAGCAAAAACCCTTGAATGAATAGGTGTGTCCAAACTTTTGATTGGTACTGTACTTTCCTCGCCATTCTGCGGGACAGCAGTGCTTGGCAAACAGGAGCGAAGAGCACCATGTTCCATCCCCGTTCATTAAACTGTATCACTGTGACATCCAGAGGGTGACCAATACTACAAGTTATTCCTCCTTCGCCCATCAACATAAACATCATTTTCTTTGACAATTTAACCAGCGCCCTGCTGATGTTGCTAGCCCACCAGCTCTCACGGGCTCATGTCAGAATTAAATGTTCATCCATTTTTCACAAACATAACATTTTTTAATTGTTAATTGTTCCAAACATCAGATTTCTAAGTGTTTAAGGTTAAGTTTAGGTATTAACTCCGATAATACCGATAAATGTTTAAGTTCCGGCATTAACTCCAAATTCTTAAGGCTAGTCATTAACTCTGAATGGTTAAGGTAAGGTTTAAGGTTTTTGGATAGGCTTAAAACAAAAATTACTTTCTATTGCTAGATTTGAACTTTCACTCTGAGGCAGATGCTTATCCACCATTCCCGTCCACAACACCCTAGCAAAACCAGTGTTCACTGTTGTCCCTAGTGGCCGGTTTCCACATCATCTCCCGTCGTCCTCAGACATGGATGGACGTTGAATACTGACTTGTATCACGGATGACATGGCTAAGCCAGTATGGTCTGAGTTCACAACAAGAGTGTGATGTCACTGAATTTAGCTGCATCCCTTCTAGCCCTGACCCTATTTGATCCTATTGAGACCTGGCCCATAGGTCAGTAGTGTGTGTGTTAATCAGATGCATTCATGTTGAGTGACTGTAAATACTTCTATAACATGTACAGGAGAAACTGCATGCTCTAGATAAGCTTAGCTACGACCTATTCTACTGCTACTATAATAATCATGTATTATGTGTGGAATGAACAAAGAATCATATTTTTGTACAAAGTGAATGTTTCTGTTTTTGTAGGTATATTTTGGTATTGTCTAAAAGTTATTTAAATAAACTCTTGCCTTATAATCCTGAATGAGTATGGAGAGGGAGAGAGAATGAGACAGAGAAATAAAAAGTGCGTCATAAGTGTATTTTTGTACCGCAGTGAACTTTTTCAGCTCAGCTGGTCCAGTCCTGATATAACAGCAGCCTTGCACACACACACACACACACACACACACACACACACACACAATCACACATGCATGCACGCACACACAGACACACACACACTGCATGGAGATGTCAGGATGATTCAGTTCCAGCTGGCCGTAGATGCTGTAGGGCAGAACTGTGTGTGTCTGGGAGATACAGCTGATGTGCAGGATATATTGGTTTGTCAGTATTGGGCTGATAGGACAGACTATAACAGCATAAAGCCTAAGGGGTTTCTGGTTCTGAAAAGGTCTTGTGGTATTGCGATGTGGTGTTATATAGCCTCTGGATTCTGAATAGATAGTTAGTGTTGTATTATTGACTATATCGCTCTGGCAACATTGACATTAGTCTGACAATGTAATTCACTGTGTATCACCTCATGACTGTCCTTAATTACCATCATGAGTTTACTTAGATATGATTGGTTAAAGTAATGCAATTCCTCAAATATGATTAGTTTAGATGGCATCTCCTTTGTTAGCGCTGACTGGTATGAGTAGACAGTTGTAAATCAACCTTAGATAAGAGTCTAGATTTGATTGACCTTGTTCCCCTGACATGCTCCCTAAGGCTTGATTCCATTTGGGTCCCTATCCCTTCACCTACGTGCTGTATGTTTTCCTTGACCTATGCAGTAGCGCCTCCCCCTTTCCCCTGTTTTCCTTGTTAGTGATGTTCCTTGTAGCCCTACAATAGACTTAAAGATGCACTCTGGGATCTTAAGCACAATTTTTTTTACACTTATTGCACAAATTGGATTTGTAAAATATCATACAAATTGCAAAATGTGTCAAATATCACACAATTGGATGATGTAGTACACAAAAACTGTGACTCGTTTTGGCTTGTGAGCACAACTTTTAACTGCTGGCTGAAATGATACAAACGTTTTGAGAGTGCATTTTTAATATAGCTTCAGCCATGTTAATTTCTCCTATCTATAGACATAACTGAAGCACACAGGAAGGACACACAATTTTGGAAATTGCTTTAAATATTATTGCAGTTGTTGTATGGCATTGAAAAACACTGCTTGGTGTAAAAGGTTGTTTCTCTCGCATCATTTGATGCTAGAAGATATACATTTTCCTTCTCCTCCCCGCAGCGATTTCCCTCTCTGTCCCATAACAATGATGATTAATATTTCAGCTTGACTGTGCGTTGCATTGAGGAGCTCTTCTATCTCGGCCTATTGCTTATTTATCAGTAAGAGGAACAGAACACAGAGGATCTCTCTCTCTCTCACTCTCTCTGAAAGGAAACAGGAGACCAGAGGGAGCAGCGGAGCCAAACAAGGCACAGCCTTATGATTAACCTCCATCAGAGAGCAGAGAGAAGCCTGAAACAACAGCCTTAATCTGCCCATTATAATGCTCACACACAATGTTAACCATTTGAATGTTCACACAACAGTAATCACATTACCACAATATTTCATTGTCAGTGTAATCTCTGTTCGTGGTTGTTTTCTTATGCTTTGTGAGGTTGTCAGAAGACCACAGGAATCACTGGGGGAAATCCTGCATTTGTTTCTAAATGTTTTATACTCTCTGATGGTCTCACATATCCATTAGTATGGGATTGTGTTCCAGTCATACCCTTGGCCCCACTTCTGCCCCTTTCACCAAACTCCCACTGTCTCACAGACAGTTAGCCCACTCCATAGGGAGAGAGGGAAAGACGAGGAAAGAGAAAGACAGAGGAGAAAGGTGAGGAGAGGGGTTATATGAGTAGGAATGGACAGCATCAGAAGGGCACTGAAGGGAGAGGATGAAGTGTGGTTAAGGCTGGAGGCTTGATGGGTTGCATCAAGAGGTGAGAAGAATGGGTGAGAGGTCTGGAGAGAGAGAGGGTGGACTAGAACAGAGAGCAGTAGACGGAGAAAGAGTTCTCTACAGGGGTAGAGGAGGGGGACAGGGAGGGGTAGAGGGCATTGGCAGGGCACAGTCAGAGGAGCAAGGGTCTACAGAACTGGACAAGCAGAAAACAGCCTGCTAGTTAGACTCCCCAGGACCCAGACACCAGACAGACATTACCAGATCCCAAGTTAACCCCCACTGCTAAGCACTGCTCTGTGACCATATTTACATATTAAAGCTAGAATGTAACTTCTAAAATTTATAGACAAAACAATGGATGCAAGGACTGTCCATCCATGATATCAATATTATGGTTTTAACCATGTTTTGAGGCAATACAGTGTTGTTTACATGTATGTTGTTTACAAACATTGAAGTAAAGCAAACCTTATATTTTGTGATCTGATGGGGTACGACAGTTGAACTAAGCTAACAAGTTAAATTCTTCAAGAATCAATGGGTACATATTATTCATTTAGAAGTCCAAAAATGGATGTAGCAACTGCTGATTCTAGTTTTAACGTTTCAGGGATTTTGTAACACACCCATTTCTTTCGTTCAGATATAAAATGAGAGTAATGGCAAGAGAAATTGTTTATTGCCGCTTCTGCTGTGGAATTGCAATGTGAAACTTCAGGGTTTCATGGGCTATGCACAGAATGTCCACCAGTGTTGCCCATGTGCTCTCTTCACCAGATCCACCCATAGCGCTTGGGATTGACTGAGTGCCTCCTCTGTGGCTCAGTATACTGTTTGATCAAGGACTACTAGTAGCTCTCTGCTTTTGTCACATTCTTTTATTTCCTCACGGTGAAACACACTGATGTGATTTGTTTGTGTGTTATGTCTTAGCCCTCTCTAGAGGGAACCAGTGGATCAGTCAGGGTGCCTCTGCGTGTCTCTACGCGTGACTAAAACACAACCCAGTCTGTCTGTCTGAGTGCTCATTGGATAAGAGGGGTCAGTAGGTCAGGCTAACTGCCCCAGACAGACAGACAGATAGACAGACAGACAGACATGAGAGGGGAAGTGGAAGACAAAGAGAAAGAGAGTGTGTGAGTTGACGTGATTGGTGTAATGAGTGAGAGAGTCTGCTGTAAACCCTGCTATGAGAGGTGAGAAGAGACCTTACGGACAGACACAAATAAACGCTTGAGGCTTTCAGTAGGCCTATGTTATTGTTTAAGGTGTGGTCAAAATGGCCTTATAGTATTTCCATACAGATAATGGAATCCATACAGAAATATTGTAATGCTACAGCAAACCTAATAGTTTAACAGTCCAGTGACCTGAAACATCATTGATTTCCACGATCTTGATGTCAGTAAGTATAGGTTTGCATGTGAGTTAGCTTATTCACAGTGGTGTAAAGTACTTAAGTAAAAATACTTAGTAGTAGTTTTTTGGGGTATCTGTACTTTACTATTCATATTTTTGACTACTTTTACTTTTACTTCACTACATTCCTAAAGAAAATAATGTACTTTTTACTCCATACATTTTCCCTGACACCCAAAAGTACTCGTTACATTTTGAATGCTGAGCAGGACAGAAAATGGTTCAATTCACAAACTTATCGAGAGAACATTCCTGGTTATCCCTACTGCCTCTGATCTGACGGACTCACTAAACACAAATCCTTTGTTTGTAAATGATGTCTGAGTGTTGGTGTGACTCTGGCAATCCGTAAATGTAAAAAACAAGAAAATGATGCTGTCTGGTTTGCTTAATATAAGGAATGTTTAATTATTCATACTTTTACTTTTGATACTTAAGTATATTTTAGCAACTATATTTACTTTTGATACTTAAGTATATTTAAACCAAATACTTTTAGACTTTTACTCAAGTAGAATTTTACTGGGTGACACTTTCACTTGAGTCATTTTCTATTAAGGTATCTTTACCTTCACTCAAGTATGACAATTGGGTACTTTTTCCACCACTGCTTATTCAGATGTGTTGTAGTGGTGGAATGCAAAGCAAAGGTGTTTTTCTGTAAGCACGCCGACATCAAAAGCCTTCCTGCTAAAATCAAGATATCAAACCCCTGACAGGAAGAGGAAAGAGGAAAGAATTATGCTGAATTGAGATGTAAGCAAGGTGTTTCAGCACATACAGTATATTATGAGTATTTACCAAGGTGCAGATGTCTCTGTTACTCAGGTGTTGACAGTCAACTTCTGCTGGGCTGTCCTGGAAACACGGAGGTGTGTGTTTGTGTGTTTGTACTGTATGTGGGCCATGTGCTTGCTTGCTTGCTTGCATGCTTGCATGGAGTGTATGTGTTTAGAGTAGTATTGATGGCAGCCTGTGTAGAGTAATACTGATGGTAGCCTGTGTAGAGTAGTACTGATGGCAGCCTGTGTAGAGTAGTACTGATGGCAGCCTGTGTAGAGTAGTACTGATGGCAGCCTGTGTAGAGTAGTACTGATGGCTGCCTGTGTAGAGTAGTATTGATGGCAGCCTGTGTAGAGTATTACTGATGGCTGTCTGTGTAGAGTAGTACTGATGGCAGCCTGTGTAGAGTAGTACTGATGGCAGCCTGTGTAGAGTAGTACTGATGGCAGCCTGTATAGAGTAGTATTGATGGCAGCCTGTGTAGAGTAGTATTGATGGCTGCCTGTATAGAGTAGTATTGATGGCAGCCTGTATAGAGTAGTATTGATGGCTGCCTGTGAAGAGTAGTATTGATGGCTGCCTGTATACAGTAGTATTGATGGCAGCCTGTGTAGAGTAGTATTGATGGCTGCCTGTGTAGAGTAGTATTGATGGCTGCCTGTGTAGAGTAGTATTGATGGCTGCCTGTGTAGAGTAGTATTTTGGGGGAATGGGTAGAGTAGTATTGATGACAGCCGGTGTAGAGTACTATTGATGGCAGCCTGTGTAGAGTAGTATTTTGGGGGAATGGGCATGGAGCAGCTTGGGGGAATGGGCCTGGAGGTATGTGTGTACTTAGCAGCAGGTATGTGTGTGTGAGGCAGAATCAGTTAGCTGTGAGCAGCTAATAACTACCTGTGGTCTATACAGGTGATTTAGTAATGTACAGCCTCTCTCCTCGCTGCAGAGTGTGTGCCGGGACACACACACACACACACACACACACACACACACACACCTTTAAATATTGTCTTCATTCACATAGGGTTTGGAGAAGTTGAATACGTCTACACCAGATCTGTCAGACGTATACCACAATGATGCAGATAACTGACTTTTTCTAAGTCATATTATCTCTACTGCAGGCAGAAAAGGATATCTGCATGTAGCTACTCATACTACTAAAAAACTAATATCCTGAATTTCCTTCAGTCCTGGAATTCAAGGTAATTTCTCTCTCCCCCCTCTTTTCCTCTCTCTCCCTCCCTCCCTGTACTGTTTTGTGTCACTTTGTGAGGGGTTCAATGAAGAGCAGTTGAAAGTCCATAGTCTTTCTCTCTTTCTGCAGTGGTATGTATTTGAGCTGACTGCCTACCCACCACCTCTCTCTTTCTGCAGTGGTATGTATTTGAGCTGACTGCCTACCCACCACCTCTCTCTTTCTGCAGTGGTATGTATTTGAGCTGACTGCCTACCCACCACCTCTCTCTTTCTGCAGTGGTATGTATTTGAGCTGACTGCCTACCCACCACCTCTCTCTTTCTGCAGTGGTATGTATTTGAGCTGACCGCCTACCCACCACCTCTCTCTTTCTGCAGTGGTATGTATTTGAGCTGACCGCCTACCCACCACCTCTCTCTGTGGGGTCATGATGGGAGACACCGTTTCATGGGGTGTCGTGGAGCGGAGTGCGTCCAAGCATATCCTGTTTCCCTGAGATTCTGATCACGGCCATGTTCCACTTATCAGGGGTCAGAGGGTACAGAGAGGATGGGGGGTAGAGCTCAGATGTCTTTAGTATCAAAGCTGTGTCTGAATGCCTGGGGGGACAGCATCACACACCATCATATCATTAACCTATGGAACTCATAGGAAATACTATAGACCTTGTTAGACACTACCTAAATGGAAAGAGATTGGTAAATATATCCTAGTTATTCATATTCTGGTATTTGCTAATTGGTGTGTGTGTGTGTGTGTGTGTGTGTGTGTGTGTGTGTGTGTGTGTGTGTGTGTGTGTGTGTGTGTGTGTGTGTGTGTGTGTGTGTGTGTGTGTGTGTGTGTGTGTGTGTGTGGGTGTGCGCGTGTGTGCGTGTTTGTCTGCTCTCATTCAGTTCTGATCACATGCCTGATTGCTTTTTGACATGACCCCATCAATCTTGACAATCACAAACATGACCTCGTCACTCTCTACCATTCATAAACAGTCTCTGTGACCTCTGACCCCTGCTCCCAGGAAGTAGAAAGGTCTTGGCAGAAGAATCCTTCCTTCCTGGTTTTTGAAACACAGAATCAAGTGCTGTTTCATTATCTCCATTTACACAGCCTGTGTTCAGCATGGGGGATTGTTGAGGGAGACGAGGTGTGTGTTTGTGTGTGTGTGTTTATGTGCGTCCGTGCATGCGTGCGTGTTTGCACTTGTGCATGGTCATTCGTCAATACATATGAAAGTGTCTGTCATCATGGTATGTAGAAATGACACAAGCTCCTGAGATAAATGCAGGGAATCATCCTGCAAATTTACTTCATTAACTTGTCAGTCATTCAGACAGCGTAATGGTTAATCTAGTCTATCAGCTACACACAACCATTACCCATTCTGTCTCACAGTGACTGGAAGGCATTCAATCTGGGTCAAACTGAAAAAGATGGGGGGGAAACCCTGTTTCCACATGGCAAGGACATGGGAATCTCAGTCACACAGAAAGGCATTGACAGGATTTCACAGCAGCCAAAGCCACCTTATACCCAGTACTGACTGTGTGGTCTGGACTGGAGGCTCCACTGGCATCCTGAAAGATTTACACATTCGGTCAGAGTTTAATGACTTTCCTCTCTCTCCGTCTTTAAACAGGAAGGGAGGGGTCAAATAATCAAAAAGGAGAAATGTCAAAGTTGTCCATCACTAAGCACAGCTTGATGTTTTCAACCAGCTCAGTAGGTCCTAACATTTTATGAGAAAAAAAGGGTGATGCTATATTTTACAGCCACTCACTTTGACTGAACTTAGAAACGCTGTGCAACACTGTGAAATTGTTAGTTACATAATTACTTTAGATCTATTTCAATCTTATTGAAAGAAGCACCACTGGAACCACTTGCAACCAATTTACAGCTGTGTTGAATTATGTAACTTAGTAACTACCATTACAACCATATAATTTATTATTGAATACCAAATACCATCTATAGCTGAGGACCTCTACACAAACTAAGACCAACATGAGGAATTCATTGGGTAACGGTTGGTGATTATCCAATAACTGAAGCTTGTTTGTCATAATGCATTTTGGAGGAAAACCAATGTATATGCATCATAATGTCAGAGCAAATATTGTTTTAACCCTTACAGAGTTACCCTTACAGAGGGTAAATATTGTTTTAACCCTTACAGAGTTACCCTTACAGAGGGTAAATATTGTTTTAACCCTTACAGAGTTACCCTTACAGAGGGTAAATATTGTTTTAACCCTTACAGAGTTACCCTTACAGAGGGTAAATATTGTTTTAACCCTTACAGAGTTACCCTTACAGAGGGTAAATATTGTTTTAACCCTTACAGAGTTACCCTTACAGAGGGTAAATATTGTTTTAACCCTTACAGAGTTACCCTTACAGATGGTAAATATTGTTTTAACTTGTATTGCAGTATTTTTCAAAGGAGCCTAAGTAATCTCTGATCGTGGTTACCGGAAGATTCACGTCCCCTTTGTTTTCAGAGCTACCTACCCTTTCTTAACCTTGTCGTTACAATACATCTCCAATTTAGAAACTCTACAAAGAGAAACAAACACAGATGGGTATTGAGTATCAAGTAAACACAGTTCAAAAGGATTGTTTTGGTTCTGTAACCTATAAAATGTATGGATTGTTTGGTTGTGGTCTCATGACATAGGAAGCTCCAGTATAGAGCTTAGAGCTGTTCCTCTTTGACTTCATCATATCTGTACAATCATCAAGCCAAGGCCCCTGGTAGCGAGGTCCAGAAAAACTGTAGATTTTAGTTTATTTAGGTTTATTTTATCCACCACATCCTCGTTCTTATGATCACCTCATCTGTGCAGGTTCCCAGTAGTCTATTTTTGACAGAATGGGGATGTGGGTGAGGATAAGGGGTATCTGTGGGGGAGAAAGGTGGAGGATATATGGAAGCCCATGTGGGCCATCGCTAAGGTCTACTGACTGTTAACGTTCCACATATGAATTCCTCTCTTTCTGAACCAGAATGTGTGTTATTCTAGAGCTGCTTTTGTTCCACACAGAAACCTCTCCCCTCTCCTTCAGGTTGTTTTTACAGGGTGGTCATGTTTGTCTTTTCTGATTTCCACAAGTAGAAAGGTCTGTTAGTGTTTCTGGTCCTGGTCTGTGATTGGTGGATCGCTGGGTGTCCTGGGCAGGTCATGAAAGGGCTCCATCTCTCCAGGGATTGGTGAGGGTGGGGTAGGACAGGGGTGAGGGCAGGGGGAGGGTGAACAAGTGTGGGTGAGGTGTTTCGGGAAATTGGCAAATCTCATGTACGCTGCTTCTGTTTTTGTTCAGTCTCCGTAAACCTGCTACATTTACCTCCCTCCACAAATCTTAGGAAAATAGGAGAGAAACAGTTGTCATAATTCAACTTAAACTCTGGTGTGGATCCAGGCTTAGCTCTCATTTAAAAATGGTATTTTATCCCAAAAATATTTTAAAAAAAATCATAGTTCCTGAAAACGCATTTTTGGATTGTTCCTGGAATGTGTCTCAATACCAACAACTGTGACGTGGACAAGTTAGTTCAGATTTCTATCACATCAACAGTTTTATTAGTGCACACTGAATAAGTGGTATGGTAACCATATATGTTTCTTGGAGCTTGTTTTCATTCAGGTATATATTCTTGCCTGACCCCAGAGTAAGACACTATAGTCCACTTCTAGGTTAGACTACTGCAATGCTCTACTTTCCGGCTACCCGGATAAAGCACTACATTAACTTCAGTTAGTGCTAAACACGGCTGCTAGAATCTTGACTAGAACCAATTTTTTTATCATATTACTCCAGTGCTAGCCTCTCTATACTGGCTTCCTGTTAAGGCTAGGGCTGATTTCAAGGTTTTTCTGCTAACCTACAAAGCATTACATGGGCTTGCTCCTACCTATCTTTCCGATTTGGTCCTGCCGTACATACCTACACGTACGCTACGGTCACAAGACACAGGCCTCCTTACTGTCCCTAGAATTTCTAAACAAACAGCTGGAGGCAGGGCTTTCTCCTATAGAGCTCCATTTTTATGGAATGGTCTGCCTACCCATGTGAGAGACGCAGACTCGGTCTCAACCTTTAAGTCTTTATTGAAGACTCCTCTCTTCAGTAGGTCTTATGATTGAGTGTAGTCTGGCCCAGGAGTGTGAAGGTGAACGATAAGGCACTGGTGCAACGAACCGCCGTTGCTGTCTCTGTCTGGCCGGTTCCCCTCTCTCCACTGGGATTCTCTGCCTCTAATCCTATTACAGGGGCTGAGTCACTGGCTTACTGGTGCTCTTCCATGCCGTCCCGGCATGTGGGTTGAGTCATTGATGTGATCTTCCTGTCTGGGTTGGCTCCCCCCCCTTGGGTTTTGCCGTGGCGGAGATCTTTGTGGGCTATACTCGGCCATGGGTGGGGTTATATCCTGCCTGTTTGGCCCTGTCCGGGGGTATCGTCGGATGGGGCCACAGTGTCTTCCGACCCCTCCTGTCTCAGCCTCCAGTATTTATGCTGCAGTAGTTTATTAGGGTTAGGGCCAGTCTGGGCCAGTCAGTAGGGTTAGGGCCAGTCTGTTATATCTGGAGTATTTCTCCTGTCTTATCCGGTGTCCTGTGTGAATTAAAGTGCTACAGGGCCTTCCCTGTAGCTCAGTTGGTAGAGCATGGTGTTTGCAACGCCAGGGTTGTGGGTTTGATTCCCACGGGGGGCCAGCACAGAAAACATTTAAAATGTAAAAACATGTATGTATGCATTCGCTACTGTAAGTCGCTCTGGATAAGAGCGTCTGCTAAATGACTAAAATGTAAATGTAAGTGTGCTCTTTCTTTCTTTCTTTCTTTCTTTCTTTCTTTCTTTCTCTCTCTCAGAGGACCTAAGCCCTAAGACCATGCCTCAGGACTACCTGGCCTGATGACTCCTTGCTGTCCCCAGTCCACCTGGCCGTGCTGCTGCTCCAGTTTCAACTGTTCTGTTCTGCCTGTTCTGCCTATGGAATCCTGACCTGTTCACCGGACATGCTACCTGTCCCAGACCTGCTGTTTTCAACTCTCTAGAGACAGCAGGAGCGGTAGACATACTCTGAATGATCGGCTATGAAAAGCCAACTGACATTTTCTCCTGAGGTGCTGACCTGTTGCACCCTCTACATCCACTGTGATTATTATTATTTGACCCTGCTGGTCATCTATGAACATTTTAACATCTTGGCCATGTTCTGTTATAATCTCCACCCGGCACAGCCAGAAGAGGACTGGCCATCCCTCAGAGCCTGGTTCCTCTCTAGGTTTCTTCCTAGGTTCTGGCCTTTCTAGGGAGTTTTTCCTAGCCACCGTGCTTCTACACCTGCATTGCTTGCTGTTTGGGGTTTTAGGCTGCGTTTCTGTACAGCACTTTGAGATATCAGCTGATGTAAGAAGGGCTTTATAAATACATTTGATTTGATTTGAAATTCGACATGGTCTCTAACCCAGGGCCCTCCTACCCTGTTCCTGGAGAGCTACCCTCCTGTAGGTTTTTGCTCCAACCCCAGTTGTAACTGACATGAATCAGTTTATCAACCAGATAATTATTAGAATTAGGTGTACTAGATTAGGGTTGGAGCAAAAACCTACAGGATGATAGCTCTCCAGGAACAGGGTTGGAGAGCCCTGTGGAGAAGCCTTGCTCTAACTCATTCCTGGCTGTGTGTTTCCAGGCAGTGTGAGGTGAACCATGGTTAGCGCTGGGTTCATACCCAGGCCTGTAAATAAAGTTAGGATTAGATCAGAGACAATGGTCCTTTCACACTGGATTCAGTTTGACCCTAAAAACAAATGTCTGGATTACTGTCTTTCCACATGTTGGAATTTAGTTTATGTAAGCATTTACAGAATATGGATTTCATTTTACATGGATTGTGAGCTGTGTTCTGTGTACCAGCTTGTATTCATCTCACCATTTGTATTTGATTTCAATTGTGTGCAATTGGATAGGCCTTTTTAAGAACACTTGAGAGGCATTTGAGGTCATACTCTTATGATCCCCACCAGTGAAATGTGTCAGACAGCCCATTCTCCTACGGAATAAGTCAGGAGGTGCCGATTCTGCAGGTACCAGATTACATCTGGATTTGCCGAAATATGGAAGCTATGTCGTCCACTAGGGGCAACGTGAGCTCCTATTACCTTCTAGCAGGCTGGCGGCTTGCTGGGGTGTTGTGGATGGGGGATGGTCGTGTAAGCCGTAGACTCTGGCTCTGAAGGTTGTGTGTTCAATCCTAGCCTTAACCCTAACCTTAACCATTCGGAATGAATGCCTAAACATACGTTTTAGTTTTAATTTTGTGTAGTATGACAGACAGCTAAGATACAGTACCAAATGGCATAATTAAAGCATCAAGCCATGACTTCCTTCTGTGACAGTAAAACATGGCAACTCCCCGCCATGGCGTAATACTGTTACTGCAGTTACGTCATGGGTTGGCGTTTTATTTGGCGATTGGGTTGCAGATTGTGTGTCTGTGTGTGTGTGTGTGTCTGTGCCTGTGCGTGTGCGTGTGCGTGTGTGTGTGTGTGTGTGTGTGTGTGTGTGTGTGTGTGTGTGTGTGTGTGTGTGTGTGTGTGTGTGTGTGTGTGTGTGTGTGTGTGTGCGCGCGTGTGTGTGTTAGAGGTTGACATGGGAACAGGACTCACATGGGTCTTGCGGGTCGTTCGGGATTTCGTCAGGAATGGGAGTCAAGTTCTAGAGTCAGGACGGGAAAGGATCGACAGTCCACAGGAACGGGCAGTACAGGAATAGTTCTAAACGGAGTGTTTTTTGGGGTGGGGGGTTAGAAATATGTAATGTATGGAGGATTTCAGAAAAAAAACAGTGTGTAGGCCATTTCCACCCTCCCCTGGCTCACTCTCACTCCACACTCCAGTTGCAGCCAGTCACTACTTAGCTATGAGAAGCTAATGGAGCAAGTTATTTCTGACTTCTGCACGTAAAAACTAGCACGGGACAGGATGGGAAGGAATTTTATTGGGACGAGACAGGAAAGTTATTTGGTTTTAGAACTGTTGCGGAATCAGGACAGTACGGGGAAAACAATTTCAAGACAGGAGGGGACAGCAATGAATTTTCACTCCTGTGTCAACTTCTAGGGGGGTGTGTGTGTGTGTGTGTGTGTGTGTGTGTGTGTGTGTGTGTGTGTGTGTGTGTGTGTGTGTGTGTGTGTGTGTGTGTGTGTGTGTGTGTGTATGTGTGTGTGTAGTCTCATGTTGCTGCTGGCGTCCTTGTTTTTCCCTTGGGAGTAGCAATGTGTGTACAGTATGTCTGGGTAACTGATACTCCATTCTCAACAGTTTGGTGCCACACTTCATTGACCTTTAGCCTGTTAATCAGTTTTCCAATTGGTCACATGTACTAATACTACACAGCAACACAGCTGAACATTTCTCTATAATTTATGCTGGAAAGTACAGTAATAGATGGAAAGATTATTAGCTAGCTAGATAATTAGCTATACAGGCAGACACACATACTTATCTGGAAGCATTGCTATTGTAAAGTCAATGGCTTCTCTGTGCTGTAATGTGTGTGGTGTATCTGGGTGTGTTGTTGGCCTTTAGATGTTGGCACAGTGACTAAGATAGCCATGAAGAACCCTCCCCACCAGGCAGAGATTAGAGCCTCAGATGCCTCCATCTGTCCCCCTGTCTCTACCATGCTTCTGCCCAGCCAGGGACAGCCTCGGGTGGGCCACGTAGATGGGCTGGGGCCCTGGAGGTCTGGACGACCAGAGTGGAGAGGCAGGGGGGCAGAGAGGCAGGGGGCATAGAGGAGGCCATGGGGTGGGCTGGAAGCACTCAATGACTTTTGACTCTGTCAGTTAAACTGTCTTCAAACTTTTGAAACAGAGAGTGAGAGAGAAAGAACACATAGGATACATTGAACAGAAAAAAAGAGAGAAAGGAAAATCAGGGAAGAGAGAGCGAGTGGTATTGATCAGTGAGGTATATATTTCCAGTCGTTGGGACTGAGTGGAACACATGGAGAATGGTGAGAGGTATCAGAGGGATCAGATGTTGGATGGAAGGAGAGGGGAAAGGAAGAGCAGAAAGGAGGTGAGGAAAGGCAAAGAGGAGTGGAGGATTGGGATGGTTCTACAGCGTTGTAGCATGTGTCTGGAAACCTGTCAGATCATATCACTGAATATTTGCCAGCTCTGTCTCTCCCTATCTCCGTCCCCATCTCTCTATCCCTCTCATTCTGTCTCTCCCTGTCTCCATCCCCATCTCTCTATCCCTCTCATTCTGTCTCTCCCTATCTCCGTCCCCATCTCTCTATCCCTCTCATTCTGTCTCTCCCTGTCTCCGTCCCCATCTCTCTATCCCTCTCATTCTGTCTCTCCCTATCTCCGTCCCCATCTCTCTATCCCTCTCATTCTGTCTCTCCCTATCTCCGTCCCCATCTCTCTATCCCTCTCATTCTCTGTCTCTCCCTATCTCCGTCCCCATCTCTCTATCCCTCTCATTCTCTGTCTCTCTGTCTGTCTGTCTGTCTCTCCCTATCTCCATCCCCATCTCTCTATCCCTCTCATTCTCTGTCTCTCTGTCTGTCTGTCTCTCCCTATCTCCGTCCCCATCTCTCTATCCCTCTCATTCTGTCTCTCCCTATCTCCGTCCCCATCTCTCTATCCCTCTCATTCTCTGTCTCTCCCTATCTCCGTCCCCATCTCTCTATCCCTCACATTCTCTGTCTCTCTGTCTGTCTGTCTCTCCCTATCTCCATCCCCATCTCGCTATCCCTCTCATTCTGTCTCTCCCTATCGCCGTCCGTCCCCATCTCTCTATCTCTCTCATTCTCTGTCTCTCCCTATCTCCATCCCCATCTCTCTATCCCTCTCATTCTCTGTCTCTCTGTCTGTCTCTCCCTATCTCTATCCCCATCTCTCTATCCCTCTCATTCTGTCTCTCCCTATCTCCATCCCCATCTCTCTACCCCTCTCATTCTCTGTCTCTCTGTCTGTCTGTCTCCCCTATCTCCGTCCCCATCTCTCTATCCCTCTCATTCTCTGTCTCTCCCTATCTCCGTCCCCATCTCTCTATCCCTCTCATTCTCTGTCTCTCCCTATCTCCATCCCCATCTCTCTATCCCTCTCATTCTCTGTTTCTTTGTCTGTCTGTCTCTCCTTCAGTCCGTCCATCTGTTTGTTTGCTCATCTCTCTCTCTCCCTCTCTCTCTCTCTCTCTCTCTCTCTCTCTCTCTCTCTCTCTCTCTCTCTCTCTCTCTCTCTCTCTCTCTCTCTCTCTCTCTCACTCACTCACTCACTCACTCACTCACTCACTCACTCACTCACTCACTCACTCACTCACTCACTCACTCACTCTTTCTAGCTCTTTTTCTGTTCATCCATTTTATTACAGTGTCTCTGCTCGGTCAAGTGGATATCCAAACTGCTACAGCTGTCATAGTGACAACCGGTCCTTTTAATCCTTTGATCTCAGACTGCTGGCCACTCAACAAGACCACACTCCCCGAAAATACTTAGGACACCCACACACACACTCACACACGCACACACACATACTCCCCTGAAAATACTTAGGGCCCCACCCACCCCCACCCACACACACACACACACACACACACACACACACACACACATACTCCCCTGAAAACACTTAGGACAGTCTGTCTCTAGCCTACACACCTCCCTTGCTAATGTGTTAAATGTGATACCTCTCTTGGCATGGACCAGCAAGCTGTGTGCTGATCATGTGATTTACACTTAAGACATATCCAGACCTTGAAGTAGAATGCGAAAAATATATATATACTCGTCACTTACAATGTTACTGCACAGAGATCAGTATTTTATGAGTGGAACTAGTCCTCAGGTTATTGAAGATTGGAGGTACCAGTTCAGTTAGCCACCCCTCCAGACAGATCAGAACCAGGCCACCATGGTTGTTGTGTAAGCAATGTGTTGTTGTTCTGCATGCTGAAACACATTGTTCGGTTCTGTAGTTCCAAACAGAGCAGAGCTGAGGCAGTTTGAACTGGGCATAATATTGGGTCAAGTCTGCTTGCATGGCAGACTGGGAGAGAATATTACGCAAGTTTGGGACTATGACTGAACAACACATAGTGAACAACCCCACTGCCAGACGAGAAGATGAAATATTTGTGCAAATATATTAACGGCACCATGTTTGCATGTTTGAAGGTTTAGGTCTTCAGATCAGCTATACATGAAAGACAAACACATACACACTCGCACATATTGGTGGGCACAATTTGTTTTTTAAATCGTCCATAGATTGTCGGTTTACTAGCTAAGGAAGTCAGTCTGTCAGATTCTGTCAGATTCCAACATGACAATAACTGGAGTCATTTACCAGACCAGCCATTAACCCCACCCACTGGGCACAAACTGGTTAAATCAATCTTGTATCAGCATAGGTCTTTTTGTCAATAACAGCTGGTGCACGATGTCTAATATTAAAGAAGTCTCAAGGTATTGCTGGCCTCAGGTAGAGTACCTTATAATAAGCTGTAGACCACACTATCTACCAAGAGAGTTCTCATCTATATTATTTGTAGCCGTCTATTTACCACCACAGACCGATGCTGGCACTAAGAGCGCGCTCAACCAACTCTATAAGGCACCAGAAGCGGTGCTCCTAGTGACCGGGGACTTTAATGCAGACAAACTTAAATCAGTTTTACCTAACTTTTACCAGCATGCCACATGTGCAACCAGAGGGAAAAAAAACTCTAGACCACCTTTACTCCACACACAGAGATGCATGGAAAGCTCTCCCTCGCCCTCCATTTGGCAAATCCGACCATAATTATATCCTCCTGATTCCTGCTTACAAGCAAAAACTAAAGCAGGAAGTATCAGTAACTCGCTCAATACGGAAGTGGTCAGATGGCACGGATGCTACGCTACAGGACTGTTTTGCTAGCACAGAGTGGAATATGTTCCGGGATTCATCCAATGGCATTGAGGAGTATGTATGCCACAAAGCGGCGAGGCCAGATGGATTACTAGGACTCAAAGCATGCACGGACCAACTGGCAAATGTCTTCACTGACATTTTTAACCTCTCCCTAACTCTGTAATACTTACATTTTTCAAGCAGACCACCGTAGTCCCTGTGCCCAAGGACACGAAGGTAACCTGCCTAAATGATTACCGCCCCATGGCACTCATGTCGGTAGCCATGAAGAGCTTTGAAAGGCTGGTCATGGCTTACATCAACAGAATTCTCCTGGATACCCTAGACCCACTCCAATTCACATACTGCCCCAACAGATGACGCAATCTCAATCACACTCCACACTGCCCTTTCCCACCTGGACAAAAGGAACACCTATGTGAGAATGCTATTCACTGACTCCAGCTCAGCGTTCAACACCATAGTGCCCACGAAGCTCATCACTAAGCTAAGGACCCTGGGACTAAACACCTCCTTCTGCAACTGGATCCTGGACATCCTGACTGGGCGCCCCCAGGTGGTAAGGGTAGGCAACAACTTGTCTGCCCCGCTGATCCTCAACACTGAGGCCCCTCAGGGTTGTGTACTTAGTCCCCTCCTGTACTCCCTGTTCGCCCACGACTGCATGGCCAAACACAACACCAACACCATCATTAAGTTTGCTGATGACACAGTGGTAGGCCTGATCACCGACAACGATGAGACAGCCTATAGGGAGGAGGTCAGAGAACTGGCAGTGTGATGCCAGGACAACAACCTCTCCCTCAATGTGATCAAGACAAAAGGAGCTGATTGTGGACTACAGGAAAAGGTGGGCCGAACAGGCCCCCTTTAACATCAACGGAACTGTAGTAGAGCGGGTCGAGAGTTTCAAGTTCCTTGGCCTCCACATCACCAACGATCTATCCTGGTCCAAACACACCAAGACAGTAGTGAAGAGGGCATGACAAAACCTTTTCCCCCTCAGGAGACTGAAAAGATTTGGCATGGGTCCCCAGATCCTCAAAAAGTTCTACAGCTGCACCATCGAGACCATCCTGACTGGTTGCATCAACGCCTGGTATGGCAACTGCTCGACATCTGACCATAAGGCGCTACAGGGGGTAGTGCGTACAGCCCAGTACATCACTGGGGCAAGCTTCCTGCAATCCAGGTCCTATATAATAGGCTGTGTCAGAGGAAAACACATCAAATTGTCAGAGACTCCAGTCAGTCAAGTCACAGACTGTTTTCTCTGCTACTGCATGGCTAGTCGTACCAGAGCGCCAAGTCTAGGACCAAAAGGCTCCTTAACAGCTTCTACCCCCAAGCCATAAGACTGCTGAACAAGTAATCACAGTGACCCCCCCCCCCCCCCCCCCCATTTGTTTTGTACACTGCTGCTACTCTCTGTTTATTATCAATGCATAGTCACTTCACCCCTACCTACATGTACAAATTACCTCTAACCTGTACCCCCTCACACTGACTTGGTACCACTACCCCCTGTATATAGCCTCGTTATTGTTATGTTATTTTGTTACTATTTATTATTTTTTAATTTAGTTTATTTGGTAAATATTTTCTAGAATCTTCTTGAACTGCATTGTTGGTGAAGGGCTTGTAAGTAAGCATTTCACGGTAAGGTCTACACTTGTTTTATAGCCTTTAGCCGTACCCTCATCCTACTGTATTTAAAGGGCAAGTTGGTCAGGATGATATCTATGAGGTAGCCCATGTTTACGGATTTGGGGTTGTTCCATGTAGGTTCCTAGATCATTTGTGTGAGATTGAGGGCATCTAGTTTAGATTGTAGGATGGCCAGGGTGTTAAGCATATCCCAGTTTAGGTCGCCTAACAGTACGAACTCTGATGTTAGATGGGGGGCAATCAATTCACATGTGGTGTCCAGGGCACAGCTGGGAGCATAACAAGCGGAAACAGTGAGGGACTTATTTCTGGCGAGATGGATTTTTAAAAGTAGAAGCTCGAACTGTTTGGGCATAGACCTGGATATTATGACAGAACTCTACAGTAGATTGCAAATTCCGCCCCCTTTAGCAGTTCTATCTTGATGGAAAATGTTGTAATTGGGGATGGACATTTCTGAATTTTTGGTGGCCTTCCTAAGCCAGGATTCAGACACGGCTAGGACATCCGGGTTGGCGGAGTGTGCTAAAGCAGTGAATAAAGCAAACTTAGGGAGGAGGCTTCTGATGTTAACATGCATGAACCCAAGGCTTTTATGGTTACAGAAGTCAACAAATGAGAGCGCTCGGGGACACACAGGGCCTGGGTTAACCTCTACATCACCAGAGGAACAGAGGAGGAGTAGGATGAGGGTACGGCTAAAGGCTATAAGAACTGGTCGTCTAGTGCGTTGGGAACAGAGAATAAAAGGAGCAGATTTCTGGGTGTGGTAGATATAGATTCAGGGCATAATGTACAGACGGGTATGGTAGGGTGCAAGTGCAGTGGAGGTAAACCTAGGCATTGAGTGACGATGAGAGAGGTTGCATGTCTGGAGGCGCCAGTTAAGCTAGGTGTTGTCTCCGCGTGTTTGGGGCGTGGGACAACGGAGCTATCTGAGGCATGTTGAGTTGGATTAGGGGCTTTGCAGGAAAATAAAACAATGAGAGCTACCCTAAACAACAGTAAACAAGGCATATTGACATTAGGGAGAGGCGTAAAGCAATCACAGGTATTGATTGGGAGAGCTAAGACAACAACGGGTAAACAGCTAAGACAACAACAACGGGTAAATGGCGATGAATGGGCAGAGAGGGTCAGTTAGCTACACACAGGGCCTGAGTTTAAGGCTGGGGCCGACAGAAAAAAAAAAGAAGTACCGTGTTAATGAACAGTCCAGCAGGCATCAGCTGTATAGTCGAGTGATCATAGATATAAAACATGTCGTATAAAACATGTTGAATTTGTACCTTTGAAACATTGTCAGATCTTCAACATAATCTCCACTATAAAACAAAGTAACTGTAGGCTGGGCAGCACCTCTTTCT
The DNA here is from genome assembly GCF_965601325.2 of Salmo salar. Taxonomy (NCBI): domain Eukaryota; kingdom Metazoa; phylum Chordata; class Actinopteri; order Salmoniformes; family Salmonidae; genus Salmo; species Salmo salar. The sequence goes on from NC_138300.1 coordinate 95,021,679, forward strand.
AGAGAGAGGATCTTTCTACAGCTATGCCTTTGGTCTCTCATGCAGGGTTTTAACCAATACCAGTCCTGCTCAGCTTTGATATTTGTCACTGACTGTTACCAATGTTCTATTGTGAGAATGATGATTGAGAAGTCTCCACTTAATAAATTCGCTGCTGCTTTCAATGTCATTCCAAAGGGGAGGTTTAACAGAGCAAATGAATTGGAACCATATATCATCAACAATGCTATTCAGGTCTGTATAGCATTTGGGAAGTCATAAATGGCTATTGTTTAAATTCAAACCAGGATTCAACAAAAAAATACATATATGCCTAGAGTTTCAAGCTTTGTGTAACGGAGACGCTGGCAGTCGAGAAGCAGGTGTAGGTGGTGACTTTAATAATGCAATGAACATCTAACGATACCAAACAAGAGTAACGTCTGGACATGAAACACATAACCAATACTGCCTTGGGAATGAAACTAAGGGAGTGATAAATACAGGGGAGGTAATCAGTGACGTGATGGAGTCCAGATCTGTCTCATGATGAGGCACCGGTGCGAGTAACGATGGTGCCAGTTGTGCATAATGAAGGTTGTCAGAGCCAGTGATTAGTAAACCATCTGCCATACAGGACAAGTTGCTGGCCAGTCTGGATGGCAAAGGTGGAAATCACAGATGATGTTGGAATCCTAAATGTCCATCACCGGAACCCAGCACCGCTCCTCTGGACCCTACCCCTCCCAGTCCACCAGGTACTGGAGCTGACCCCCATGAAGTCGGGAGTCCAGTAGGAATCTGACGGCATAGGGGAGGCGGAGGGCTGTCGTGGGGACAGCCTCAACCAGGGGAGCAGGAACCAACGGCATGAGAAGGGAGACATGAAATGAAGGTGAGATACGGTAGTCACTGGGGAGCTGTAATCTATAAGTCACCTTGTTGACCCTCCAGAGAACCTTGAACGGCCCCACAAACTGGGGGCTCAGCTTCTTGCAGGGCAGGCGGAGTGGGAGGTTCCTGGTGTAGAGCCAGACACGATCAGCATGATAGAACATGGGAGCCTCCCTGCGGTAACGATCCTCTTGCTCTTTCTGATGGTGGACGGTGCACTGGAGTCTCACATGGGCATCGCTGCACACTTCTTCTGTGCACCTGAACCACTCATCCACCGCAACAGCTTCAGTCTGGCCTTGGGTCCACGGAGCCAGGACCGGCTGATAACCCAGAACACACTAGAAGGGAGTCAGCCTGGTGGAGGAGTGGCGTAACGAATTCTGGGCATACTCCGCCCAGGGAAGGAATAGGGCCCACTCCCCCTGCCGGTCTTGTCAGTGGCTCCTCAGGAACCTCCCCAGCTTCTGGTCCATCCTCTCCACCTACCCGGAAGTGAGGCTGACCGTAACCCAGAGCTTCTCCATGAAGGCTCTCCATACCGTGATGTGAATTGGGGGCCACGGTCAGAGACGATGTCCTCCGGATAGTCATAATGCCGGAAGAACTGCTGGAACAGTGCCTCAGCGACCTGGAGAGCAGTAGGGATACCAGAGAGAGGGATAAAATGACAGGATTTGGAGAATCTATCCACAACCACCAAAATAGTGGAGAAATCATCAGAGGGGAGATCAGTGACAAAATCAATGGATAGAAGACAATAGGGACCCTGAGGCACGGGAAAGGGAAGGAGGTTCCCTGCTGGAGCGTGCTGGGGGGATTTATTTTGGGCACATACGGAACAGGAGTTGATGTAGCGAATAACGTGCTGCGCCAACCTGGGCCTCCAGTAATTCTCGGAGATAGATTGAGTAGTACGAGTAATACTAAGCTAAGATATGGAATTGTTTTAAGATGGTCATACCATGTGTCATTTAGCTATATGACGGGACCCCTATAGGTATAAATATATATATATACTGCTCAAAAAAATAAAGGGAACACTAAAATAACACATCCTAGATCTGAATGAATTAAATAATCTTATTAAATACTTTTTTCTTTACATAGTTGAATGTGCTGACAACAAAATCACACAAAAATAATCAATGGAAATCCAATTTATCAACCTATGGAGGTCTGGATTTGGAGTCACACTCAAAATTAAAGTGGAACACCACACTACAGGCTGATCCAACTTTGATGTAATGTCCTTAAAACAAGTCAAAATGAGGCTCAGTAGTGTGTGTGGCCTCCACGTGCCTGTATGACCTCCCTACAACGCCTGGGCATGCTCCTGATGAGGTGGCGGATGGTCTCCTGAGGGATCTCCTCCCAGTCCTGGACTAAAGCATCCGCCAACTCCTGGACAGTCTGTGGTGCAACGTGGCGTTGGTGGATGGAGCGAGACATGATGTTCCAGATGTGCTCAATTGGATTCAGGTCTGGGGAATGGGCGGGCCAGTCCATAGAATCAATGCCTTCCTCTTGCAGGAACTTCTGACACACTCCAGCCACATGAGGTCTAGCATTGTCTTCAGTCCTTCAGTAGGGTCAGAAAGAGAGGGGAAGGGAGAAAGGTATTTATGGGGGGGGTCATAAACCTTACCCACAGGCCAACGTCATGACACTCCTGAGACGGCCCACAGTCCGGAACCTCTTGAGACGGCCCACAGTCCGGAACCTCCTGAGACGTTCCCCAGTCCGGAACCTCCTAAGACGTTCCCCAGTCCGGAACCTCCTGAGACGGCCCACAGTCCGGAACCTCCTGAGACGGCCCAGAGTCCGGGACCTCCTGAGACGGCCCACAGTCCGGGACCTCCTGAGACGGCCCACAGTCCGGAACCTCCTGAGACGGCCCACAGTCCGGGACCTCCTGAGATGGCCCACAGTCCGGAGTCTTCAACAATGGTCCGCAGTCCGGAGTCTTCAGCGACGGTCCGCAGTCCAGAGTCTCCAGCGACGGTCCGCAGTCCAGAGTCTCCAGCGACGGTCCGCAGTCCAGAGTCTCCAGCAGCGGTCCGCAGTCCAGAGTCGGTCGGCTGTCCAGAACCTCCGGTGATGATCCACGGTCCGGGTCCTTCGGCGACAATCCAGGGTCCGGTGACACTAAAGTGGAGGGATCAGCAGGCGGAGCGGGGGTTACGCCCCGAACCGGAGCCGCCTCCTCTCCTGGAGGATCCGCGGGATGAGAAGGTTCTGCACCAGAGCCGCCATAGACATTAGTCACCCTCCCTAACCCTCCCTTTTTTTAGGTGCGTTCGGAGTCCGCACCTTTGGGGGGTACTGTGACATCCTGACCATAGTAAGCTGTTATTTTACATTTACATTACATTTTGGTCTTTTAGCAGACGCTCTTATCCAGAGCAACTTACAGTAGTGAATGCATACATTTCATACGTTATTATTTTTTTTTCTCATACTGGCCCCCCGTGGGAATCGAACCCACAACCCTGGCATTGCAAACACCATGCTCTACCAACTGAGCCACATGGGATTTTCTATGGTAGAGTAGGTCAGGGCGTGACAGGGGGGGTTTTCTAGTTTAATTTTTCTATGTTGTGATGTTCTAGTTTTGTATTTCTATGTTGGGCTTTGTGTGGGATGATCTCCAATTAGAGCCAGCTGGTCATCGTTGTCTCTAATTGGAGATCACACTTAAGTAGGTGTTTTTCCCACCTGGGTTTGTGGGAGTTTGATTTTGAGTTAGTGCATCTTTCACCTCTGCGTCACGATTTGTTGTTTTTTGTTCTTTAGTTATGTGCATGTATTGCATAGTTTCACAGTGAAAATAAAATGTGGAAAGACACACACACTGCACTTTGGTCCACTTCATTCTTCGACAACCGTGACAATACCAAAGGCTGGCCCTAAGGTAATCTACCGAAGGTCCTACAGAGGGTTCAATCATGACTAATTTGTGGATGAGATTAAGAATGTGCAATGGGTAGAAGTGTGTAGTAAGGATGATCCTAAAATGTCACTAAGTTTGTTTATGAAATTATTCATGAGTATAGCTGATATGCATGCCCCTTTAAGAAAATGCACTGTGAGGTCAAACGGTGCCCCATGGACTGATGATGAGCTGAGAAATGTAATGATTCAATTAAATAAAGCCAAAAAAGTAGCAGTTAAATCTGGCACTCTGTTTTATAAGCAAAGTTATTGTAAATTAAGAAATCTTGTGACCAAGCTAAACAAATCAAATCCACTTTTACTAGTCACATGCGCCGAATACAACAGGTGTAGACCTGTAAATAAATAAATATGACAAAATGACAGCCATAACAAAAATGGACAAAGTCCAAATAAAAATTAAAGCTATGGTATAAGTATAAATGCTTACTTACAAGCCCCTAACCAACAATGCAGTTAAAAAAAATATGAATAAGAATAAGAAATAAAAGGAACAAGTAATGAAAGAGCAGCAGTAAAATAACAATAGCGAGACTATATACAGGGGGTACCAGTACAGAGTCAATGTGCTGGGGCACCTGTTAGTTGAGGTAATTGAGGTAATATGTACATGTAGGTAGAGTTATTGAAGTACCTATGCATGGGTAATAACAGAGAGTAGCAGCGGCGTAAAAGGGGGAGGGGGGGGGCAATGCAAATAGTCAAATAGTAGCCATTTGATTAGATGTTTAGGAGTCTTATGGCTTGGGGGTAGAAGCTGTTTAGAATCATCTTGGGTAGCTGGAGTCTCTAACAATTTTTAGGGCCTTCCTCTGACACTGCCTGGTATAGAGGTCCTGGATGGCAGGAAGCTTGGCCCCAGTGACATACCGGGCCGTACGCACTACCCTCTGTAGTGTCTTGTGGTCGGAGGCCGAGCAGTTGCCATACCAGGCAGTGACGCAATCAGTCAGGATGATCTTGATGGTGCAGCTGTAGAATCTTTTGAGGATCTGAGGACCCATGCCAAATCTTTTCAGTCTCCTGAGGGGGAATAGGTTTTGTCGTCCCCTCTTCACGACTGACTTGGTTTGCTTGGACCATGTTATTTGTTGGTGATGTGGACACCAAGGAACTTCTAGCTCTCAACCTGCTCCACCACAGCCCCGTCGATGAGAATGGGGGCATGCTCGGTCCTCCTTTTCCTGTAGTCCACAATCATCTCCTTTGTCTTGATCACGTTGAGGGAGAGGTTGTTGTCCTGGTACCACACAACCAGTCCTCTGACCTCCTCCCTATAGCCTATCTCGTCATTGTCTGTGATCAGGCCTACTGTTGTGTCATCTGCAAACTTAATGATGGTGTTGGAGGCATGCCTGGCTGTGCAGTCATGAGTGAACAGGGAGTACAGGAGGGGACAGAGAAAGGAAAGAAGAAAGGATTCTATCATGATTCCAACTGATGGCTCCATGTCATATACCCTCATAAAAGATTGTATCATGAAGGAGAGGCAATGCATGTTTCAATTTCATCAAGTAGAAAGGGAAGAGGTAGAAAGGATGCTGTTGTCGCTTTCGGATGACAAGTCAACTGGTACCGATAATCTTGACACCATATTGCTTAGAGTTACAGCTAACCAAATATCTACAACAATCTCTCATATTTTAAATAAGTGCTTGATGTATGGGATGTGCCCAGAAGTCTGGAAAGAGTCAAAGGTTATTCCACTACCTAAGGATAAGAAATCTGCATTCACTGGTCCTAATAGTCATCCTATAAACTGTGTTAAGTAGATTATTGGAAAATTTGTATCTGTATAAATCAAGCATTATTTCTCGTGTAATGGTCTGATAATGGGTTTCCAGCATGCATACAAAGAAGGGTATTCTACGAGTACGGCCTTAGCACAAATTACAGATGATTGGTTAAAGAGTATGGATGACAGGAAGTTAGTTGGTGCACTTGCTAGATTTCAGTGCTGCTTTTGATGTAAATGATCATGAACTGTTACTAGCTCAACTCAAATGTTATGGTTTTAAGTCTGCAGCTCTATCCTGGATGGAAAGCTATCTATCCAGGAGAAGGAAAAAGTGTTCTTTAATGGTATTTTTTCAAACAATAATAATATACACTGTGGTGTTCCTCAAGGAAGTTGCCTAGGTCTACTTCTCTACTTTATCTTTACTAATGAACAAAGCAAGAGTGGTCATGTATGCTAATGACTCTACAATTTATAGCGCAACATCAGAATTTAACTAGGCAAGTCAGTTAAGAACAAGTGGGTTGATATGAACAAATTGGTGTTGAACATTTCTAAAACTAAATGTAATGTATTTGGTTCAAGATATATGCTTGCTGATGATCCCCAATTGAATTTGTCGATGAATAGAACGCATGTAGAGCAAGTGAAAAAAACAAAACTACTAGGTGTCGTTGGATGCAGCTTTATCATGGTCAGAACACATAGATAATATTGTTATTAAGATGGGTAAGGGAATTGCTGTCACAAGAAAATGTTCAGAGCATGTAACATCTAGCATACTGAATCAGGTGATTCAATTCCTGGTCCTATCACACTTAGAGTACTGTCCAGTTATATGGTCATCTGCATCAAAGAAAGATATAAAAAAGCTCCAAATCGTTCAGGACAGGGCTGCCAGATTAGCTCTTAATTTCTCGAACTGTATGAATATTATCCAATATTATCAGAATCGCTCATGGCTTCACGATAAAAACAAATTACTATCCAGTCTTCTGATTTTCTTATGGAAAGTTATATATTTTTTTTAAGTAGTATTTTTCAGGCCAGTTAGTACATACTAACAACATGCATAACCACCAAACCAGACAGACAAATTCAGAGCAGCTAAGACAACCCAAGCCAAGGACAAATTGCCTTAAATCTATAGTTTAATATAGAGCCATAGCTGAATGGAACTCTTTACCAATCCATCATTCTCAGGCAAAAAGTAAATCCACCTTCAAGAAAAAAATGTAAGAACATATAATGCGATAGACCATATGACTGGACAGGAAATAGAAAGCATCAACTGAATGTTAAATGTATTTCCTGTCAGGTATTTTAATTGTCTGTACTGTTTACTTGTTGAATGTTTGTGAAGTCTTGATTTGTTGTTGTTTGTAATGTCTTGTTAATTGGTGTTGGACCCCAGGAAGATTAGCTAGCGTTACGGCGTTAGCTAATGTGGAACCTAATAAAAATTACTAAAATTACTAGTGATGAATGTCTCTCATCATAAGAGGAGCTTGCCTGTTCTCTTCAGCTCATTAGCAAGCCATCATTGTACATAATAACTTACCTAGTTAAATAAAGGTTAGATAACTATATATTTTTTAAATTACAATAATAAAAATACAAAATAACCATGACATCATTTAGCAGAGAGCGCTTTTTTAGCATATAGAAAGAAGCCCTACGCTACAAACGCATCAGCCAATAAAGTCTTCATTATCCTATTGCCTGATGATTGGGGTTATTGTAGATTTCAAGCCACTTACATTGAAACCACCGCTTGTTTCACTGTGATAAGCCTCTTTGACTCTCTTATTTATCCCTAATTGATTCTGAGTTAATAAACTAATTAACTTCCTTAATCTTTATCTAGCATAAGGTAATTATATTGTCCTCTGTGGCTTTCCCTCTCCCTCTCTCTCTTTCTCTTTCTCACTGCGGTGCCGACTCCTCTCGTCATGGTAACCTGACCCATATGGCAGTTTGTTTGATGTGGTGCCCAGCAGTCATGTTTCCATTGGTCATCATGGCACCTTGCAGTGGTCACATTCCTGTCCTCCACGTGAGCGCATCTAAAACACACGCAGAGAAGACACACGCGCACACACACAACCAGAAGAGCAGGGGAATGCTGTCATTACTACATCCTCTCAGTAGCATGGGAGTGAAAGATGACCACACTCACTCTTACTTTATAGCCCTCCACTTGAGCCTTAAAGCTGAAATATGGAAAGGAATAATCTCAGAATATATTTCACATTGGACACAGTGTCACGTCAGAAATCATTCAGAAATGGGATACATTTTATTCATTCAAGTGGAATGTTTCACAGATGTCAAGAAGCAGAGACACAGAGAGAGAGAGAGACAGAGAGAGAGGTAGAGAGAGAGGTAGACAGAGAGAGAGAGAGGTAGACAGAGAGAGAGAGAGAGAGAGAGAGGTAGACAGAGATGTAAACAGAGAGAGAGAGAGAGAGAGAGAGAGAGAGAGAGAGAGAGAGAGAGAGAGAGAGAGAGAGAGAGAGAGAGAGAAAGGGAAAGAGAGGGGGTGAAATAAAAGTCAGAATGCTTGCTGAATGGTAAAACACATTTTCAGACCATTTCATGTGATCCATGGGACACAGTCTCTCCAGTTCACACTCCAGACTCCCAATTTGACTTTCCCTGAGGAAGTTCACTGATATTCAGATAAAGTCACTGGAGACATTGCATTACGTATACAATAGACTATTCATTTTTTTAAGGTCAATATGAAAGAAGACTGTATAATGGGTAACAGTTTCTGGGAAGGTACAACAAATTTAAAAGATTAAATGTACTAATAAAATATTGTCTTGACATTGTAATAATGCATATTTTATGTCAGTCAGTAATGGCAGAGGGTTCATTCAATACTGGGAACAGGATCATATTTCACTGCTGTGGATTACGTATGTCCTCCTCATATATGCTAACTGTATGCTAATGGCTTATGATCCTATCTGTGTGTGTGTGTGCGTGCCTGCGTGTGAGGAGAGATTGACTGTTAGATCAAAGTGATGGGAGTAATTATGTAAATGAGCAGGTTAAGTAGGGTTGGATGTACAGTATATCTCTGTGTCATTGAGCTCATAATACCAGGCAATGCAACCAGAGTAACGTAATGATGTCAATAAGTCTCTATTCCCCTACTGATCCACCATCTCTCTCTCTCTCTCTCTCTCTCTATTGTGTGACTAGTTAAACCATAGAGAGTGGGGGTACTATGGGAAGGGTGCAATGAGTGTGACAGGGCTGAGTGGGAGTGGGACGATTGATGGCCAGAGATGAGTAAGGCCTATCGCTCAGGATGCAGGTGGTGTGTGTGTGAGGATGTTTAGTGTCCATTTGTTACCTCCCTCACCTCCTGGGTGAAGAGAAGGAAGGATGCTTGGAGGGCGGAAAGGATAATGAAAGAGCCTAATAGAGCCGTTTCCGTTCACCACACACACACAAACCTGATCAATCACCACTTCACCACGCACACACAAACCTGATCAATCACCACTTCACCACGCACACACAAACCTGATCAATCACCACTTCACCATGCACACACAAACCTGATCAATCACCACTTCACCACGCACACACAAACCTGATCAATCACCACTTCACCACGCACACACAAACCTGATAAATCACCACTTCACCACGCACACACAAACCTGATCAATCACCATTTCACCACGCACACACAAACCTGATCAATCACCACTTCACCACACACACACAAACCTGATCAATCACCATTTCACTATGCACACACAAATGCACGCACACACACACACACCACACACACACACACACACACACACACACACACACACACACACACACACACACACACGATAATGTGTCTGTCTGAAAGGTGTAGAAGTCTCTCAGGTAATCAGGTAATCATGTTGTTGAGGAAGCCGTCGAGCAGAAGATTACATTATCGATGGCATTAGAGATGGCACCACATTTACCCAATTACTCCCGATGAGATGTTATTATCAGATACAAATCAAATCAAATCAAATTTATTTTTTTAGCCCTTCGTACATCAGCTGATATCTCAAAGTGCTGTACAGAAACCCAGCCAAAACCCCCAAACAGCAAGCAATGCAGGTGTAGAAGCACGGTGGCTAGGAAAAACTCCCTAGAAAGGCCAAAACCTAGGAAGAAACCTAGAGAGGAACCAGGCTATGAGGGGTGGCCAGTCCTCTTCTGGCTGTGCCGGGTGGAGATTATAACAGAAAATGGCCAAGATTTTCAAAATGTATACACACATTATCTGCTCTCTGTCTTCCACTACAGTTATTCATATCCCTGGTATATACCTCTCAACACACACATACACACACACACAATTGTAGGTTTGGGGATTGCGTAATAGCTCATGACAGCAACAGAATTAACCTCTATATCAGTCTTTTTGATTATTCCATTATCCAGTGTTTCCATTTGGAAACAGTTGACAACCATTGTGGTTTCCTGAACACAGCCATGGTGTTGGGTGGCAGAGGAAATAGAGCTGTTAGGGACAGGTCATAACCTCAACTCTGCACAGGAGTGTGTTTGCATGTGTGCATGTCCACTGATGCTGTTTTTCTAAGTACCCTCTCCAGCCAGTCTCCACCCATTCATGTTCAGGTTCAGTCTCTTTGACATGGCTGAAGTCTGTAATCCATGGAATACAATAGATATCGGAATTTTAGGAGGAAAGAAGTAAATGTACAGTACTGTGAAGGCTACAAACAGGAAGTCTTAACTTAAGTTTGAGATATACAGTATAGGGGACTTCAGATCCACAGTTGTAAATATGGGGCTCTAAGCCATATCCTGTTATTAGTTGTAATACCCTTTTACTGGGATGTAACCAGGATGTAACCAGCCCCCTAGACCACTCCCTCTCTGACACCCACTTAAAAATGATCCTGCCTACTAGTGCTTTATCCTTCTTCTCTTCCCCCATTCTATCCATCCCCTTCACCCCTCCATCCACCCCCTCCATGCCAGACGTGTGAGGACGGACATTTTACTCTGTCAAAAAAAAGGTGTAGGCCACTAAACACAGTAACCCCAGAGCTAGAGAGGGCTAGAGATGGAATGGCCATCAGGAGACTGGGTCAGGTTATGAAGATGCCCAAACCAGGGTGAGGGCAGTCTGTTACTGGCTCTATCTCTCTTTTACCTCTCTCTCTCTCTCTCTCTCTCTCTCCCCGAGGAGAGATCTGTGGTGGTTTATTCTTAGCCCCAGTGTCAGGTCAGTCTGTGGAGTGGAATGGAGAGAAGCTGTAGCAGGGTCTTCATTACATGCTCCTATATCCTCCACCAACCATGATCTCTTGACCCTACAACACAGCAACTGTTCAATATATGGTTTACGTTATTTTTGTGTAGATATAGTATGATTCCTTTTTGGAATGCATGTTGTTGTTCTTATGTATATGAAGTTTTCTACAACTACTAGGGTGACACCTCCCAAGATGTCTCAATCTGCACTCTAAAAAATGCTGGGTTAAAAGCAACCCAACGCTGGGTAAATAGTGGACAGAACACACGATGGGTTATTTTTGACCCGGGAGTTGGGTCACTAAATTGGGTTATTGAGCTATGACCAGATGGCCGGTACTTCTGTTACATGTATTTCAAATACCTATTTTAATTACTTCAGAGTATTTTGTATTACACCGGGCTGAACTACAGAATTTTTTTTTTAAGAATTTTAATTACAGCTACCGAAAATATCTTGTCACAAAATTCATTGGAGTGTAGTTTAGCCATTTGTAATACAACATATCAAACCAAAAGTAATTAAAGTATGTATTTCAAATACATGCAAAAGAAATACTGCACATCTCTGATCTTAGCTCAATGACCCAGCGTCAACAACCCAACCTGACTCTGGCAATGGGTTGATGAGTGACCCAACTGCTGGCTCAAAATAACCCAATGTCTTCTGTCTAATATTTACCCAAATTTAATTGTTTTTAAGCCAGCATTTTTTGCATGATCTTTATTAACCCTTGTAATGCTGACACTGACACTGTGATCTCATGTTCACGTAAAACTGACAACTCTATTAATTGAGTGACAGGCATATCCATTACCGGGTCTGGGTAGAGACGTTACTCTAGCTTCTCTCATTACCAATATCACACTGCCTGCACATGCTGCTGAAATATTGTACTGTATGTTTTTACCCAGAGAGTTTTCAGCTGTTTTGGATAGCCTACTAAATAGTTGGCCAACTATCCTACAGCACCAAATGTTCCATGAAACTAACATTATAATATCGATTTACTATAATGATGTTGTCTTGAGACTTGTGGTGCCACCTTGGTTAGGATATAGTTGGGTGCCATCATGATTCACCTTAGTAATGAATAATAAACTAAGTTGCATGGCTGTTATCTGTTTTATGTATGATGTTGAAAGCTTGGGGTGACTAGATCTGAGAGGTAGCAGTGTGGATCGTCTTGAATGTCCCTGTAGCTTTAGCTAGCAGAGGTAGCTCAAAGACCTCAAAGACCTCTCTATCACGGTTGACAAATCCACCGTGTCTCCCTCCCAGTGTGCATAGAACCTTGGCGTGACCCTGGACCACACCCTGTCATTCTCTGCAAACATCAAAGCACAGACTCGCTCCTGCAGTTTCCTGCTCTACAACATCTGTAGAGTAGGACCCTACCTCACACAGGAAGCGGTGCAGGTCCTAATCCAGACACTTGTCATCTCCTGTCTGGACTACTGCAACTCACTGTTGGCTGGTTACATCCCGCTTGTGCAATCAAACCTCTGCAACTATTCAGAACTCTGCATCCCACCTGGTTTTCAACCTTCCCAAGGTCTCCCATATCACCCGGCTCCTCTGCACACTCCACTGACTTCCAGTCGAAGCTCACATCAACCACAAGACCATGGTGCTTGCCTACTGAGCAGCAAGAGGAACTGCCTCTCCCTACCTTCAGGCTATACTCAAACCCTACATCCCAACCCGAGCTCTCTGTTCTGCCACCTCTGGTCTCTTGGCTCTCCCACCCCTATGGGAGGGCAGTTACCACTCAGCCCAGTCCAAGCTCTTCTCTGTCCTGGCACCCCAGTGGTGGAACCAGTTTCTCTCTGAGGCTAGGACAGCAGAGTCCCTGCCCATCTTCTGAAAGTACCTGAAACCCTACATCTTCAAAGATGTGGGGTTTTGGCCCTCCCCCCAAAACCAACAATTGTACTTGACACCCCATCACTTTCTAGTGCTGACTTTGGTGATAGCTACTTTACTGAGGAAAAGTATACTCACCGTGCCTGTGATACGTGGTTGTCCCACCCAGCTATTTTAAAATGAATGCACTGACTGTAAATCACTCTGGGTAAGAGTGTCTGCTAAATGATTCAAATGTAAATGTAAAATGTCATGTGTAACCTGGCTTGAAGTGGAGAGCTGATGTCCTCAGCTGACTGTCTACTCTCTAACACTGGGATTAAGGCTGTCAGGATTGTTCAACAGTGTAACACTAGCTTATAGTGGAAACACTAACCTCTCCTTAGCTGAGTTGCGGGTGTCTAAAACCTGCTTTCTGTGACAAATGTACTCATTTTTTTATGTGACAATAGGCCTGTGTGTGTTCGTTAGTGGGGCATTTACACCTGGTGTTTGCACGGAAGTACAGTGTGTGCGTCAGCATGTGTGAGTGTGTATGCTTTTTTTGTGTGTATGTATATGTATGTGTGTGTGTGTGTGTGTGTGTGTGTGTGTGTGTGTGTGTGTGTGTGTGTGTGTGTGTGTGTGTGTGTGTGTGTGTGTGTGTGTGTGTGTGTGTGTGTGTGTGTGTGTGTGTGTGTGTGTGTGTGTGTGTGTGTGTGTTGGCATGCATGCATAATTCTGGTGTATGTCCAACCTCTCAAGTAAATCTGGAGGTAAGAGTGTTGGTCACGTACAGCAGCATAACAAGGGCATTAGCTTACAGACCACACACAGGACTGGCTCCGTGCTAACCTCAGAGTTGTGTCTATCAGGATCTCTGAACACGAGGAAATCCCTTGGATGTGTCTCAGTGTGTTTCCTTAAGACACAGAGGAGGTGTGAGGCCAGTCTGTGGCCAATGCAGCTGTCCTGAGTGAGGCAATGTGACCGAATATTGTTACCCCTCACACACACACACGTGCGCACACACACACGCACACACACGCGCACACACGCACACACACATGCACCTACGCATACACACAGCCCGGCTGAGAACGTCTAGTATTTGTAAGAATGCATATTAGATGGTATGTGTACAACAATAAGTTGGGGAAGTAGTATTTGGGACTGTACAGGGTTAGTGTACCAGGGTTAGGGTACAGTGTGGGTTGACATGAAACCCTGGAGATCTGTTAGTTAGTCAGCCTGACAGGTAGCATCAACAAAACATGGATGACAGCTTCACTAGGCCAGTGGGCTCTATTTCCTATTCCATGCCACTTCTTGGGCATACCTGTAAGGAAGCACACAGAATAAAATACCTAGGCTATAGTTCAGTGAGAAAACGCAGTCCTACAGTGATCAGATGACCCTGGTTGGAATGTAGTTGGGTAATTTAACAAATAGACTATAGTATATGATGGTGTAATGTAAGAATGTGTTTGCTACTGCAGTGCTGAGGTCTCTCTACAGAGGAAATGTGACCTAATAACAATTATTCATATTATATGTCACAATCGCTGTTGCCCCTGTGTCTGAGAGTCTTTGTCTGACATTCTGTGTCTGAGAGTCTTTGTCTGAGAGTCTGTGTCTGAGAGTCTGTGTGTGTGACACCCATGTTGCCCCTGTGTCTGAGAGTTTGTGTGCGTGTCACCCATGTTGCCCCTGTGTCTGAGAGTCTGTGTGTGTGTCACCCATGTTGCCCCTGTGTCTGAGAGTCTGTGTGTGTGTGTGTGTGTGTGTGTGTGTGTGTGTGTGTGTGTGTGTGTGTGTGTGTGTGTGTGTGTGTGTGTGTGTGTGTGTGTGTGTGTGTGTGTGTGTGTGTGTGTGTGTCACCCATTTTGCCCCTGTATCTGAGAGTCTGTGTGTGTGTCACCCATGTTGCCCCTGTGTCTGAGAGTCTGTGTGTGTGTCACCCATGTTGCCCCTGTGTCTGAGAGTCTGTGTGTGTGTCACCCATGTTGCCTGGGTGTCTGAGAGTCTGTGTGTGTGTCAACCATTTTGCCCCTGTATATGAGAGTCTGTGTGTGTGTCACCCATGTTGCCCCTGTGTCTGAGAGTCTGTGTGTGTGTCACCCATGTTGCCCCTGTGTCTGAGAGTCTGTGTGTGTGTCAACCATGTTGCCTGGGTGTCTGAGAGTCTGTGTGTGTGTCACCCATGTTGCCCCTGTGTCTGAGAGTCTGTGTGTGTGTGTGTGTGTGTGTGTCACCCATGTTGCCTGGGTGTCTGAGTAGCTGCAGTAAACAGGCTCAGTGTCGGTGTCAGGGTCAGGTCCATTAATCTCAATTAAAACTCTTGAGACACGTACATCATGTGGCTGTTGCAAACATTTTTTCATGTGCATATTTTAGTAAATACATATTTATGTCCTAGTGTATGTCCATATTTATTTCTGTGTCATAGGACATAAATATTTATTGGAGTATGTGTGATGGGAGAGCAATCAGTAATGATGTACTGTAGAGTGGTAAAGTGAGTCGACACCAAAACCACAGTGTGTATATAAAGAACCAGCTCCCTGCTGTAAAGGCCTATTTATTGCCTTACCTCCCTAATCTTCTACATTTGCACACACTGTACGTATATTTTTCTATTGTGTTATTGACTGTATGTTTGTTTATGTGTAACTCTGTGTTGTTGTTTTTGTCGCACTGCTTTGCTTTATCTTGGCCAGGTCGCAGTTTTAAATGAGAACTTGATCTCAACTGGCCTACCTGGTTAAATAAAGGTGAAATAAACAAATAAAAAATAAAAAAGGTGAATGGTGTGAAAGTAAATTCAAACCTCAGCGTACCTCAACCTCCATCTCACTCCAATCTGCTCTGCTCTCCTCTGGCAAGCCAGGTCAACAAGATCTCATAGTTTCCATTCAAAATGTTCCATATTATGGATGAACGTCTATTTTTGACAGATTAATTCTGCGTGGTTACAGAGTTAATTATGCATGGTTACAGGGTTCAAACAGAAACAACACAAAGGTTAATAGTTTAGACCTTAAGAGTCTAAGTAACATAATAAAAAATCCCAATCAAAATCCGTCAGTTTAAGCTAGAGATATCTATTTTGCATGGGCTGCGTCTCAATCCACTGCATCCGCCGATGTCAGGCTTCCGCGTCTGCGGTGGGAAGTGGCAGAGCTACACCTCTGTTTGTCAGACCAGGAGACATCCCGAAAATCGGTCTTCTCACAAAATGTCTGTAGCTTCTGAACGGTTCGGCCTACTAACTAATAACCCACTATGGAAAGGGGAGACTCTCACCAACGTCATGGTGTTCTCCGTTTTGCTCAACGACCCCCATACGTGTCACAGAAGTTGTCTGAAGGTAACCCAGTACTGGTTTAAAACATTTATGGAAGTATGGAGGTAGTTTTGTGCCAACAACAAAAAGGGTTAAATATAGCTCCTAGATAGAGGAAAGAGATTTCAAAACCTTATTCTTTATGGTGTATTTTTTGACTGTCTGTTGCAACCTGTGAATGTGTTATTTAATGTGTTTCTATGGGCTATAGTAGTAAAGTGCAAATTCTATATTTTATACCCCCCAAAAATGATATACCTCTAGGGGTCCTAAAATTCTAAATAAAATGGCTAAATGATCCATGATATGACCATCTTTAAAACAATTCCATATGTTAGCCCCCCTCCCCCCATGGTGAGAAATGGAGCATGGACAATATCACAGAACCAGTGCATTCTGGGAGAGCATAGATCCAGCCCTCCCAGGGAGGTCTCAATGCTATGATTTTATTACAGTTTCATTGTGACCTAAATAACTTATGTCATGATCTGTATTGCGCTTTAGACATAGTTATGCAATATTCATTTTATCATTATAAATGTTGTACTTTCCCTTAGTGCACAACAAATAATACAAATGTGGACAAATGCCTGTATATTTACTTGGCAGCACACATTTACATTTACATTTACGTCATTTAGCAGACGCTCTTATCCAGAGCGACTTACAAATTGGTGCATTCACCTTATGATATCCAGTGGAACAACCAATTTACAATAGTACATCTATATCTTTCTTTTCTTTTTTTCTTTCTTTTTTTTTGGGGGGGGGGGGTTAGAAGGATTACTTAATCCTATCCCAGGTATTCCTTAAAGAGGTGGGGTTTCAGTATCTCCGGAAGGTGGTGATTGACTCCACACAGATGGTTCAGCTCAGTACAACCATATTGATCTCTGTTTTTATGACAATCAAAACACCATAGTCTTCTGGTCACATATGACATCATCATCCTTGCATTCACAGTTTCTGGTTTAAAATGTAAACGCACCCTCTCTCGATGTGGCCTACGTATGAAATATAATAGCGCCTCCAAAACCATTACTTGGGGGAGATCTGTTCTCTCTCTCTCTCTCCCTTTTCCCCTCCTTGCTCAATGTATATGAGATTGCATGGGAGCCCTCTTTCCCTCTCTAACAGAAAGTAGCCAGCTGTGTGTGTGTGTGTGTGTGTGTGTGTGTGTGTGTGTGTGTGTGTGTGTGTGTGTGTGTGTGTGTGTGTGTGTGTGTGTGTGTGTGTGTGTGTGTGTGTGTGTGTGTGTGTGTGTGTGTGTGTGTGTGTGTGGGCGCGTGTGTGTGTTGCGGAGATGGACACTGCAGCCTTTGTCCTAAGAGAGACGGACCGTTTGTTTAAGCTGTCCTGGTGCTCAGGGTTCACAGGCCACACAGATGACCTGTGTGTGTGTGTATATGTGCGTGTGCGTGTGTGTTTGTCTGTGTGAGAGTTTCCATTATGGTGACGACCCCCTGGTCTTTACAATAACATGTATCACTCTCTCTTTCTTTCCTCTCCCACCTTTTTCTCTCTTTCTCTCTTCTTTCCCCTCCTCCCACTCTCCTTCAGTGTTAAGTGTGTTACCACTCTGTACTAGGTTTACCACAGGACCTCTTGGTTGTAACTGAGTGACAGGTGGAACTCCTGCTGTCTGAGTAAATCAGCACTGTGACATACAGGGCTCAAGCACAAACGCACACACACGGACACATATGTATGCGCACACACACACACACACACACACACACACACACACACACACACACACACACACACACACACACACACACACACACACACACACACACACACACACACACATATATATGTATGCACACACACATCAACAAAGTATTTCATTTTTGGGTGTATTATTTCCTACATTATTAGCCCAGAATGTTTTTGTGTTATTACATACAGCCGGAAATAACTTTTGGATATCAGAGCGGCGGTAACTCACCAGCATTACAACCAGGAATACAACTATCCCGATTTGGATCCTTTGTTCGGTCCCCCCAGGGCAATTGAATTTATCCCAGAGGCTGCTCCGAGACGCCGTCGGCGGAGAAGAGGTATTCGGAGTGGACTTCTAGTCCGACTCAGGAGGCGTGCACACCATCCACCGCTTCCGAGTATATTACTCGCTAATGTTCCGTCTCTGGGCAATATAGTAGATGAGCTCATGACGAGGATATCCTTCCAGAGAGATATCAGGGACTGTAACATACTCTGTTTCCCAGAATCATGGCTCTCTCCGAATATACTGTCCCCGTCCATACAGCCAGCTGGGGTTTCAGTACATTGCGCAGACAGGAATAAAGAACTCTCCGAGAAGAAGAAAGGCGGGGGTGTATGTTTCATGATTAACTACTCATGGTGTGATTGTGATAACGTACGGTTATAGTCACAGCCGCGTATATTCCACCTCAAGCCAATACCACGACGGCCGTCAAGGAGCTACACTGGAAACCACATATCCTGAGGCCGCATTTATTGTAGCTGGGGATTTTAACAAAGAAAATTTGAGGAAAACGCTACTGAAGTTCTATCAACACATTTACTGTAGTACTAGTGCTGCTAAAACACTTGACTACTACTGCTACTCCCCCTTCCAAAATTATTTTGATCATGTGGACTGGGATATGTTCCAGGTAGCCTTTGAGAATAACATTGATGTATACACAGACATGGTGATTGAGTTAATCAGAAAGTGTATAGGTGACGTTGTTCCCACTGTGACTATTAAAACCTATCCAAACCAGAAACCGTGGATAGACGGCAGCATTCGCGCAAAACTGAAAGCGCGAACCACCGCATTTAACCATGGCAAGGTGACTGGAAATTATGGTTGAATACAAAAAGTGTAGTTATTCCCACCATAAGGCAATAAAACAGGCAAAACATCAGTACAGAGACAAAGTGGAGTCGCAATTCAACCTCTCAGACATGAGACACATGTGGCAGGGTCTACAGCCAATCACTGATTACAAAGGGAAAACCAGCCACGTCGCAGACACCGACGTCTTGCTCCCGGACAAGCTAAACTCATCCTTCGCCCGCTTTGAGGATAATACAGTGCTACTGACCCAGCCGCTTCCAAGGACTGTGGGCTCTCGTTCTCTGTGGCCTATGTGAGTAAGACATTTAAGTGGGTTAACACTCGCAAGACTGCCGGCCCAGATGGCATCCCTAGCTGCGTCCTCAGACCATGCACAAACCAGATGGCTGGAGTGTTTACGGACATATTCAATCTCTCCCTATCCCAGTCTGCTGTCCCCACTTGCTTCAAGATGTCCACCATTGTTCTTGTACCCAAGGAAGCAAAGGTAACTGAACTCAATGACTATTTCCCCATTGCACTCACTTCTGTCATCATGAAGTGCTTTGAGAGGCTAGTTAACCTCTATGGGCTAGGTGGGACGCTTGCGTCCCACCTACTCAACAGCCAGTTGAATCCTGTGGCGCGTTATTCAAATCCTTAGATATGCTATTACTTCCATTTTTCAAAAATATGACTATTTTACACCATTTTAAAGATAAGACTCTCGTTAATCTAACCACACTGTCCGATTTCAAAAAGGCTTTACAACGAAAGCAAAACATTAGATTATGTCAGCAGAGTACCGAGCCAGAAATAATCAGACACCCATTTTTCAAGCTAGCATATAATGTCACATAAACCCAAACCACAGCTAAATGTAGCACTAACCTTTGATGATCTTCATCAGATGACAACCCTAGGACATTATGTTATACAATACATGCATGTTTTGTTCAATCAAGTTCATATTTATATCAAAAACCAGCTTTTTACATTAGCATGTGACTAGCATGTGACTAGCATTCCCACCGAACACTGCCGGTGAATTTACTAAATTACTCACGATAAACCTTCACAAAAAGCATAACAATTATTTTAAGAATTATAGATACAGAACTCCTCTATGCACTCGATATGTCCGATTTTAAAATAGCTTTTCGGTGAAAGCACATTTTGCAATATTCTCAGTAGATAGCCCGGCATCACAGGGCTAGCTATTTAGACACCCAGCAGGTTTAGCACTCATCAAAGTCAGATTTACTATAAGAAAAATGTTCTTACCTTTGTTGTCTTCGTCAGAATGCACTCCCAGGACTTCTACTTCAATAACAAATGTTGGTTTCGTCCAAAATAATCCATCGTTATATCCAAACAGCGGCGTTTTGTTTGTGTGTTCTAGACACTATCCTAAAGGCTAAATAAGGGTGACGAGCATGGCGCAATTCGTGACAAAAGAATTCTAAATATTCCATTACCGTACTTCAAAGCATGTCAACCGCTGTTTAAAATCAATTTTTATGCCATTTTTCTCATAAAAAAGCGATAATATTCCGACCGGGAATCTGCGTTTAGATAAACAGACAAAGGAAAAGAAACCATTCGGTCGAAGCGGGCATGCGCCTAAGCCCATAGTACTCTGAGTGGCCACTTGCCAAAAGCGATAAAGTGTTTCAGCCAGAGCCTGCCTCGATATCGTTCAACGTTTTCCCGGGCTCTGAGACCCTATGGAAGACGTAGGAAGTGTCACGTTATTGCACAGATCCTGAGTCTTCAATAAAAAGAGCCAAGATGAAACACTACTTCTCAGACAGGCCACTTCCTGCTTGAAATCTTCTCAGGTTTTGGCCTGCCATAGGAGTTCTGTTATACTCACAGACACCATTCAAACAGTTTTAGAAACTTTAGGGTGTTTTCTATCCAAAGCCAATAATTATATGCATATTCTAGTTACTGGGCAGGAGTAGTAACCAGATTAAATCGGGTACGTTTTTTATCCAGCCGTGCAAATACTGCCCCCTATCCCCAACAGGTTAAGGATAATATCACCTCTACCTTACCTGATACCCTAGACCCACTTCAATATGTATACCGCCAAATAGATCCACAGACGATGCAATCGCACTGCACATTGCCCTATCCCATCTGGACAAGAGGAATACCTATGTAAGAATGCTGTTCATCGACTATAGCTCAGCCTTCAACACCATAGTACCCTCCAAGCTCATCATTAAGCTTGGGGTCCTGGGTCTGAACTCTGTCCTGTGCAACTGGGTTCTGGAATTCCTGATGGGCCGCCATCCCAGGTGGTGAAGGTAGGAAACAACACCTCCACTTCGCTGATCCTCAATGCAGGGGCCCCACAAAGGTGTATGCTCAGCCCCCTCCTGTACTCCCTGTTCACTCATGACTGCATGGCAACACAGGCCTCCAACTCAATCATCAAGTTTGCTGACGACACAACAGTGGTTGGCCTGATAACCAACAATGATGAGACAGCCTACAAGGAGGAGGTGGTGGCCCTGGCAGAGTGGTGTCTGGAAAATAACCTCTCCCTCAACGTCAACAAAACAAAGGAGCTGATTGTGGACTTCAGGAAACAGCAGAGGGAGCATGTCCCTATCCACATCGACGGGACCGCAGTGAAGAAGGTGAAAAGCTTCAAGTTCCTCGGCGTAGACATCACCGACAATCTGAAATGGTCCACCCACACAGACAGACAGTGTGGTGAAGAAGGTGCATCAGCGCCTCTTTAACCTCAGGAGGCTAAAGAAATAGGGCCCATAAGACCCTTACAAACTTTAACAGATGCACAATTTAGAGCATCCTGTCAGGCTGTATCACCCCCTGGTAAGGCAACTGCACCACCCACAACCGCAGGGCTCTTCAGAGGGTGGTGTGATCTGCCCAATCCATCACCGGGGGCACACTGCCTGCCCTCCAGGATACCTACAGTGCCAGATGTCACAGGAAGGCCAAAAATATCATCAATGATATCAACCACCCGAGCCATGGCCTGTTCACCTTATTACCATCCAGAATACGAGGTCATCACTGGTGCATCATAGCTGGGACCGAGAGACTGAAAAACAGCTCCTATCTCAAGGCCATCAAACTGTTAAATAGCCATATACACATTCTGTGTATATGATCCATATACACAGAATGGATCATATATTGATTACTAATTATATCATAAAAGAAAACGTCCCTGGCAGACAAAACCGATATGACAGCTGGTTACACAAAGAAAGGGGGTTGGGTTTGAATGAAAGCGCGGGAAGACTGAGGAACAAAAGGATTGGGTCTCTATCAGACCTTATGAAGCTATGCTATCGTAAATACAGAATCTTATGCATTCTAAATAACCACCCATTCGGAAAAGGAAAATGCAAGAAATATATTTACTCTGAGCTGCGCTTCGATAGATTGGTTGAAGATGGAAGGCTGGGTTGCCCAGCAGAGATCTCCCTTATCCTTTGAAGAATATGTCTTGTGGTAGAACGGATACATTGTAGTACCATCATCTTGTGGTAGAACGGATATGTTGTAGTACTCTGTCTTTTTGAAGAGATTGTTCGTCCTTTCCTAGGCCACACACGTTTATAGTGGCTGCTTATAACTCGACATCTAGGATGTATCACTTCTTTAGTGAATAAGAGTTCAAAGTTCATACCAAGTCGCCATACTATAAGCTCATGCTATATTCTGGCCGGTATAGTTGAAATCATCCTTCCAGCGTGGCGATCGTTACCTCCACATTGAAATTCACCCTCCTAAACGTATGGACAGCAGTCCTCACGTAATCAGGAACACAATGTTAATTTCATTAGGTTGTAGTCGTTCAACCAATCGCAACCAGACCTCACACTGAGGTTGGCTTTGTTCTGTAGTTGATATTAGCCTTTTTAAACGTATGGACAGCAGTCCTCACTTCATCGGGAACATAAGAGGTTGACTTTCGTCAATGGCCTTTTGTAGTGGGGGAGAGAAGGGTGTGTTTCATAGTTCACAACCAATGCCTGTTCACTTGGGTGGGGCAAATGAGTGAGCATAGTTCACTTATGAAAACAATTCTCTCATTTAGAAGCTAAAATTACATTTCATCTTTTCACAAATAGTTTCATAATTAAACATTTAAATTGCACAACAATTCCATGTGAATCTGATAACTAGAATGTGTAGACTTCCCAAGATACACTTTATGTCGTCCTATCATCAGTAATAATGTCTCGGACGACAACTGATCTGACATCATATTCTTTAAGTACCAACGGATATTTTTTGAACTGGTTGGATTACCGAAATATGGTTCCGTTCCCAACCTTTTGATGTTACCAGACTCTCTCTATTTTGACAAAGGGCTTTCCAAGAGTACAATCTGTAGAGTGGAGAGAGAAAAGGGGGAAAGGTATTTATGGGGTTCAAAAACCTCACCAACAGGGCAACGTCATTACAAGGGTTTTATAAATAAGCATCAACCAGTGGGTCTTGCGATGGGTATACAGAGATGACCAGTTTACAGAGGAGTATAGAGTGCAGTGATGTGTCCTACACGGAGCATTGGTGGCAAATCTGATGGCTGAATGGTAAAGAACATCTAGCCGCTCGAGAGCACCCTTACCTGCTGATCTATAAATGATGTCTCCATAATCTAGCATAGGTAGGATGGTCATCTGAATCAGGATTAGTTTGGCAGCTGGTGTGAAAGAGGAGCGAGTACGATAGAGGAAACCAAGTCTAGATTTAACTTTAGCCTGCAGCTTTGATATGTGCTGAGAAAAGAACAGTGTACTGTCTAGCTATACTCCCAAGTATGAGGTGACTACCTCAAGCTCTAAACCCTCAGAGGTAGTAATCACACCTGTGGGGAGGGGGGCATTCTTCATACCAACCAAATTACCTTTGTTTTGGAGGGGTTCAGAACAAGATTAGGGGTGTAGAAAGCTTGTTGGACACTAAGAAGGCTTTGTTGTAGAGCATTTAACACAACAATTGTGTAGAGGCCAGCTGAGTATAAGACTGTATCATCTACATATACTGTAAATGGATGAGAGAGCTTCCTACTGCCTGAGCTATGTTATTGATGTAAATTGAGAAGAGCATGGGGCCTAGGATTGAGCCTTGGGGTACTCCCTTGGTGACAGGCAGTGGCTGAGAGAGCAGATTTTCTGACTTTATACACAGCACTCTTTGAGAGAGGTAGTTAGCAAACCAGGCCAAATACCCCTCAGAGACACCAGTATTCCTTAGCCGGCCCACAAGAATGGAATGGTCTACCGTATCAAAAGCTTTGGCCAAGTCAATAAAAATAGCAGCACAACATTGCTTAGAATCAAGGGCATTGGTGACATCATTGAGGACTTTTAAGGTTGCAGTGATACATTCATAACCTGAGCGGAAAACAGATTACATACCAGAGAGAATACTATAGACATCAAGAAAGCCAGCCAGTTGATTATTGGCAAGTTTTTCCAACACTTTTGATAAACAGGGCAAAATAGAAATAGGCCTATAACAGTTAGGTTCAGCTTGATCTCCCCTTTTAAATAAAGGACTAACCATGGCTGCCTTCCAAGCAATGGGAACCTCCCCAGAAAGGAAAGAGGTTAAAAAGGTTGGAGATTTTCTTCACGATGAACCTTAAATAAGAAAGGGTCTAAACCATCTGACCCAGATGTTTTTTGGGGGTCAGGTTTCAGGAGCTCCTCTAGCACCTCGGACTCAGTGACTGCCTGCAGGGAGAAACTTTGTAGCAGGGCAGGGGAAAAAGATGGTGAAGCATTGAGGATAGTTGCATTAAAAGGGGTGGGAGATGAGTAAATGTTGGACGGGCAAGGAGGCATGGCTGAGTCAAATAGGAATCCTGACTTAATTAAGTGGTGATTAACGAGCTCAGCCATGTGCTTCTTGTCAGTAACAACCACATCATCAACTTTAAGGGACATGGGCAGCTGTGAGGAGGAGGGTTTATTCTCCAGGTCATTAACCATTTTCCAGGACTTCTTGGGTTAGACCCACAGAGAGAGAACTGCTCCTTAAAGTAACTAAATTTGGCCTTCCGGATAGCCTCATTTGCCTGAACGAGAGCCAGTCAGCCTGAGTATGCGTGTGCTGAGCCTTTCGCCAAGTGCAATTCTTGAGGTGGAGTAACTCTGCAAGATCACGGTCAAACCAGGGGCTGAACCTGTTTTTAATTCTCATTTTCTTTATGGGGGCGTGTTTGTTAACAATACCACGGAAAATATCAAAAAATAAGGCCCAAGCGTCTTCGACAGAGGGGATCAAGCTGTTTCTATACCATTTTACAGATGGTATCATTCCATTCTTTTACTTTAGATTTGTGTGTATTGTTGTGAATTGTTAGACACTACTGCACTGTTGGAACTATGAACACAAGCATTTTGCTACACCCGCAATAACATCTGCTAAATATATGTTTATGTGACCAACAAAATGTGATTTGATTTGATTTGAATAGTGGTCCCTTCCATTGAGCCAGTAGTGTGTGTTTTCTCAATTAACCCTGAGGAGTGAGGATCAGGATGATAATAATGCCATGTGTTTGACAGGTTTGACACTGTGGGTGAGAATAAAAACACCAGACTCTGTCCTCCTCTTTGTCCCTCCCCTTATCACTGCCACCTGTGAGAAGGGAGGGAAAAGTGAGAGAAAGATGAAAGGAAGGGGAGTATAAAGTGAGAGTATTACATGTTATTCCTCTGTGTTTGTGCTTTTCACTCATTGGTGGTTGAATAACATGACACACACGCACACTATTCCACTCTACTATCCTTCCCTTTTGTCTCCACTCAACACCAATGTGTCCAATGATACACAAACTGAGCTTTCAACTGAAACCTGATGGGGAGAGACTGGGCTGTATGTGTGACTGTCTGTCTCTCAGTAGCACTGTTTCCAATCTGACCCAGCCAGCCTTGCTGTGGTCCAGCTGTTATAGTAATCCTCTACTGGCCACACACACACACACACACACCTGATCAATCACCACTTCACCATGGAGGAATTTAGGACTAAACAATTTTTCTCATGCTGAAACCGGATTAGATACATACTGGTAGTTAAATCAGAGTTCAATGCCAAAAATATGATATTCGCAATGTCATTAAGCAAAAAACAAACCAAAACATCAAACACCCTCTACAATGTCAAAACATGATTTTGTCATGAGTTCAGTACCATTTGCTTGATTTTGCAGACCCACAACTGTGGTGTATCGTCATTAGCTAGCTAGCTAATGTTAGCATGCTAACTACGCTGGTCAGCATAGACTGCTACATGATTCTTATCCCAACAGATTAATCAGAATGACATTTACGCTCAAGGGTGGCCAAAAATAACTATCTGAACGCCATGCCCCTAATAAGCAACGCCTCCAGTCTTCTGATCTGACCCGCTGGGTCATATTTTAATAACCCAGCATCAATAACTCAGCATCAACATTCCAATATTGTTATTTTTAAAGAAATCAACCCAACTAATTGACTCAATGCCGGTAAAGCAGCAGTTGAGTCTTCAAAACAACCCAGCCTTCTTTAGAGTGTACTAGCTGTCACAGTGAATAGACTAGTGAATAGACCAAGGTGCAGCGTGTTGAGTGCTCATCTTTATTTTGAATGAAAAAGCACTTCACAAAGAAAAACAAACGAAAGCCAAACAGTTCTGTCAGGTATCCTAACATACTAAACAGAAAACAACCACCCACAAAACCCAAAGGAAAACAGGCTGCCTAAGTATGGCTTCTAATCAGAGACAACGAAAGACACCTGCCTCTGATTTGAAACCATACTCGGCCAAACCTGGAAAACAAAGCATAGAAAATGAAAACTAGAACAAATTCCCCTTGAACCAAAAAAAAAACAAAACACACAAAACAACCCCCCTGCCACGCCCTGATCATTCTACTATGGCAAATGACCCTTTTCACTGGTCTGGACGTGACAGTACCCCCCCCCCCCCCCCCGAAGGTGCAGACCCCGACTGCACCCCAAACAAAAACCCACAAAAACAACCCCAAACCTAAAGGGAGGGAAGGGAGGGTGGCCACCATCTACGACAGTTCCTGTGCTACACCCCAAGCCCTTCCGCCAATCCTCCAGCTACGGAGGTGGCTCTGGCTCCGGGCGTAGCCCCCGTTCTGCGCTGCAGACCGTCGCTGAAGACCCCGGGCTGAGAGGCGTCGCTGGAGGCCCCGGGCTGAGAGGCGTCGCTGGAAGGGGGCCTGTCCTAATAATCTAATGTCTCACAGATGGCCCTACTCACCAAGAAAACACATTGAACATAGTATTTACCTTCTGTCCCAACTCTCTCTGTATGTCTGCTGACTTTAGGCAGGTTTTACTCTGAGACCACAATATGTCAGTATTTCACCAATCCTCTGATGGGTGTGTCCGTTATACTACCTTGAGAAACAAGTCTGATGACCTTGTTCTCCCACAGTCAGTAATCCTAACTGGAGATGTGCACTTATTTCAGACATATGTAAAAAAAAATCTTCCTTTGATATTTTCCCCTTTACCTCATTCTTGTATTTTATTTATTTTATCTGTCGTTCACCCTCTTTCTCACACTCTCTTGCATCTACCCCAAGGTCAGAAGTTTGGTCTCTCACTTTATTAACATTGAACCATTCATTGTCTCAGGGACGGATCATTGAAGTAATTTTCTTTTGCTGTGTTTAATTTATCTCCTCACTTCACCATTACTGCTGTACAGGTAACTAAAGGTCACTGCTAATATGTGTAGTGAGTCTAGCTGTACAGTTCACTCTCAGATGGAGAATGGAAAGTGTCACTAATCTGTTTGACAGGGCCGGCTGGTTGTGGACTAAATGAATAGTGATCCGTGTTGTTATGGTCTGGCTGCTTGGCTCTGTCTGTTCACTTCTTATATAAATACTGTTTCTCATTTAGCCGGTGAAAACCAAAGATACAAATTGTTTTTTGCAACACTTCAGTTTTCATTCAAGTGGAGCCCTATTTACATGTTTACTTTTAATGAAAATAAACTCTTCGAGTTTGTTCCTGCTGAATGGTTGTATTTTTGTATCATTATGTTTTAACGTCTCGTAAAATACTTGTCTACTATGGGTCCATTGTTGTCGGTACATAGAACAACATGGAGAAACTGTTGTCTGAGCTAACCAAGAGCATACTAATATGAGCTGACTTACCTCTGAATATTTATCCACACACACACACACACACACACACACACACACACACACACACACACACACACACACACTGCTATTCAGTCAGCTCTGCTGAATAACAAAAAAAACATGTAATGCTGGGGTACATTGACCTGTGCAATGTAAATTAATTTGATTTAAATTACTTATAGCTCATGGCATATTTGTGAGTGTGTGAGTGTGCGTGTTTGTGTGTGTTCAGCTCAGACATTAATCAACAGCTCTGTTTAATTCAGAAAAGGATTCATAACAAAGGGATTTATATAACTGCTTCTGTAGTCACTTTGTCTCCTCAGATCAGGAGAAAGACAGGAGAGATGTTATGTTTTAGACACACACACATGCACAGAAGCTACGCAGCTTTTAATTTCTGTGTTTTCTAGCTGGAAAGGAACTGCCTGCCACTGTCGTGTGCTGGGAGAGCTGTGTGTGTGTATGTTTCCGTGTGTGTGTGTGTGTGTGTGTGTATTTGTGTATGTGGTTTTTAATTTAGCGTCCTGACAACCATCTGACAGTCGTGTTGCGACCCTGGATAACTTTACTACCCCAAAGCAGTTTGGGATATAAACCAAGAAAGTATGTCCAATCCCAAACCGACCCCCAGCCCCTACCCCCTGTGCAATTTGGAACCCAATTGTGTTTCCACTGTTCCTAACAGTAGGACACAGGCGGATGGTCGAGGGCTGGAAAATAGTTATAATTTGTACACTGCAAATTAACCTCAAGAATTTCAAACAGATACAGTATTTGATCAAAAAAATTATAATTTCAAACTTTAATTATATTTAGATACAATCACATATGCCTCTCTATTTATTCGTGGGAATACTTTCATACATTCAAATGTAGGACTTCCTGGTTATTTTACAGTCTTTTATGTTCAACAACAAAAATGATTAACCCTTTAAACCTATTCTCAACTGGCTGGTTAACCTAATTAACATAATTTGTATAATTTTGGGTTGCTGCAGTTCAGTGTTGTGGCACTCTAATTTTGCCAACTCAGAGGGCTATAAGAAAACTCAGAATAAGTCACCAAAGATATGGGATAAAAGGCAAGAATGTATTTGGTAAAGGATTAATATTGTGCCGTTCCTGTTAGTAGAGACCATGAAGAGTAGGAGTAAGACATTTAAGTGTATTAACTCTCGCAAGGCTGCTGGCCCAGACGCCATCCATAGCCGAGCACATCTCCAACTCAATCATCACGTTTGGAGACGACACAGCAGTGGTAGGCCTGATTACCGACAATGACAAGACAGCCTACAGGGAGGAAGTGAGGGCCCTAGTGGAGTGGTACCAGGGAAATAACCTCTCCCTCAGCGTAAAAAAAATTAAGGGGTGGATCGTGGACTTCAGGAGACGGCAGAGGGAGTACGCCTCCATACACATCGACAGTGAAGACAGGAACCTCAGGAGGCTGTAGAAATTTGGCTTGACCCCTAAGACTCTCACAAAGATTTACGGATGCACCATTGGCACCATCCTGTCAGGCTATATCACTGCCTGGTACTGCAACTGCACCGTCAGCAACCGCAAGGCCCTCCAGAGGGTGGTGTGGTCTGCCCAAAGCATCACCGGAGGCACACTGCCTGCCCTCCAGGACATCTACAGCACCTGGTGTCACAGGAAAGCCAAAAAGATCATCAAGGACCTCAGCCATGGCCTGTTCACCCCGCTACCATCCAGAAGGCGAGGTCAGTACAGGTGCATCAACGCTGGGACCAAGAGACTGACAAACAGCTTATTTTAAATAGTCACCACTGGCCGGCCTCAGCCCAGTACCCAGCCTTGAACTTCAGTCACTGTCACTAGCCGGCTATCACCCGGTTACTCAACCATCCACCTTAGAGGCTGCTGCCTATGTACATAGACATGGAACACTGGTCCCTTTAATAATGTGTACATACTGTTTGCATACTGTTTAACCCAATTTGTATGTACATATACAGTACCAGTCAAAAGTTTAGACACACTGACTCATTCCCAGAGTTTTTCTTTATTTTTACTATTTTCTATCAGGAATCAAGGTTAGACCCAGATGCAGACTGTCGAAGTAACAATGTTTATTGTAGCAACAGGGGCAGGCAAGACAGGTCAAGGCAGGCAGGGGTCGAAGATCCAGGTTAAGACAAAGGTACAGGACGGCAGGCGGACTCAGGGTCAGGGACGGGCAGAGTTCAGTTATCCAGAGGTGGAGCAAAGGTACAGGATGGCAGGCAGGCTCAGGGTCAGGCAGAGAGGTCAGGTGGGCGGGTACAGTGTCAGGACATGCAAAGGTCAAGAACCAGGAGGAAGAGGAAAGAGAAGTTGGGAAACGATAGGAGCTGACAGGAAAAATGCTTGTTAGCTTGAACGAACAAGACGAACTGGCAACAAACAGACAGAGAACACAGGTGTAAATACATAGGGCATGATAGGGAAGATAGGCGACACCTGGTGGGGGGTGGAGACAAGCACAAGGACAGGTGAAACAGATCACAGCGTGACAATTGTCTACATTGTAGAATAATAGTGAAGAAATCAAAACTATGAAATAACACATATGGAATCATGTAGCAACCCAAAAAAATTGTTAAACAAATCAAAATATATTTTATATTTGAGATTCTTCAAAGTAGCCACCCTTTGCCTTGATTACAGCTTTGCACATTCTCGGGCCCACAGCATGATGCTGCTACCACCATGCTTCACCGTAGGGATGGTGCCAATGTTTCCTCCAGGCATGACGCATGGTATTGATGCCAAATAGTTCAATCTTGGTTTTATCAGACCAGATAATCTTGTTTCTCATGGTCTGAGTGTTCTTTAAGTGCCTTTTGGCAAACTCCAACTGCCTCGGAGCTTTACAGACAATTCCTTCAACCTCATGGCTTCGTTTTTGCTCTGACATGCACTGTCAACTGTGGGACCTTATATAGACAGCTGTGTCCATTCAATTGAATTTACCCCAGGTGGACTCCAATCAAGTTGTAGAAACATCTCAAGGTTGATCAATGGAAACAGGATGCACCTGAGCTAACATTAGCTAGTTAAATAACAATGAACATAGTGCCAACTCATGATGTTACTACACCTTGCGTGAATCTGCTGGTAGTGGTAGCTAACCAACCAGGTTCAGTGTTAGCTAGCTAACATTAGGCTCTAACTAGCAAATCAAAAGGCTCTGAGATACGAATAATAACGTCATACATGTAATGTTAGCTAGCAAGCCAGCCAGCTAGCTAACATTAGCCTCTAACTACCCAAGCATATGGCTCTGGGATACGAATAATAGCATCATACACGTAACATTAACTAGGGTACCAGCCAGCTAACGTCAGATAGCTAGCTAGCAGTACACTTTAGCTTGAAATAAAACCACTTTCTGTCAAAATTAGAAACATGTAATATCTGAAACTGTAGCTAGCTAGACTATCTTACCCGTATACATCATCATGCATGATGGACGTGTCTCCCTGTCACGGATGCCATGCCATGGTTGCCCTTAGTTTGAAGATATAATCCGGAGACAGGTGTTTTCTCCATCTCTTTAGCTATCATACTCTAATTCCACTGATTTCAAAACTCGAACCTCCAGAAAGTGGAGATCAACACGTATGCAGCTCCACTACACAATACATTTTTTTTTTAAAGAAGTGTTCGACAGGATTACCAACACAGACCGACCAGCTCAAATACACAGAAGCCTTCTACATTTACATTACATTTAAGTCATTTAGCAGACGCTCTTATCCAGAGCGACTTACAAAATGGTGCATTCACCTTATGATATCCAGTGGAACAACCACTTTACAATAGTGCATCTAAATCTTTTAAGGGGGGGGGGGGGGGGGGGGGGTTAGAAGGATTACTTTATCCTATCCTAGGTATTCCTTAAAGAGGTGGGGTTTCAGGTGTCTCCGGAAGGTGGTGATTGACTCCGCTGTCCGGGCGTCGTGAGGGAGCTTGTTCCACCATTGGGGTGCCAGAGCAGCGAACAGTTTTGACTGGGCTGAGCGGGAACTGTGCTTCCTCAGAGGTAGGGGGGCCAGCTGGCCAGTGGTGGATGAACGCAGTGCCCTTGTTTGGGTGTAGGGCCTGATCAGAGCCTGAAGGTATGGAGGTGCCGTTCCCTTCACAGCTCCGTAGGCAATCACCATGGTCTTGTAGCGGATGCGAGCTTCAACTGGAAGCCAGTGGAGAGAGCGGAGGAGCGGGGTGACGTGAGAGAACTTGGGAAGGTTGAACACCAGACGGGCTGCGGCGTTCTGGATGAGTTGTAGGGGTTTAATGGCACAGGCAGGGAGCCCAGCCAACAGCGAGTTGCAGTAATCCAGACGGGAGATGACAAGTGCCTGGATTAGGACCTGCGCCGCTTCCTGTGTGAGGCAGGGTCGTACTCTGCGAATGTTGTAGAGCATGAACCTACAGGATCGGGTCACCGCCTTGATGTTAGTGGAGAACGACAGGGTGTTGTCCAGGATCACGCCAAGGTTCTTAGCACTCTGGGAGGAGGACACAAGGGAGTTGTCAACCGTGATGGCGAGATCATGGAAGGGGCAGTCCTTCCCCGGGAGGAAGAGCAGCTCCGTCTTGCCGAGGTTCAGCTTGAGCTGGTGATCCGTCATCCACACTGATATGTCTGACAGACATGCAGAGATGCGATTCGCCGCCTGGTTATCAGAAGGGGGAAAGGAGAAGATTAATTGTGTGTCGTCTGCATAGCAATGATAGGAGAGACCATGTGAGGATATGACAGAGCCAAGTGACTTGGTGTATAGCGAGAATAGGAGAGGGCCTAGAACAGAGCCCTAGGGGACACCAGTGGTGAGAGCGCATGGTGCGGAGACAGATTCTCGCCACGCCACCTGGTAGGAGCGACCTGTCAGGTAGGATGTAATCCAAGCGTGGGCCGCGCCGGAGATGCCCAACTCGGAGAGGGTGGAGAGGAGGATCTGATGGTTCACAGTATCAAAGGCAGCAGATAGGTCTAGAAGGATGAGAGCAGAGGAGAGAGAGTTAGCTTTAGCAGTGCGGAGAGCCTCCGTGACACAGAGAAGAGCAGTCTCAGTTGAATGCCCAGTCTTGAAACCTGACTGATTAGGATCAAGAAGGTCATTCTGAGAGAGATAGCAGGAGAGCTGGCCAAGGACGGCACGTTCAAGAGTTTTGGAGAGAAAAGAAAGAAGGGATACTGGTCTGTAGTTGTTGACATCGGAGGGATCAAGTGTAGGTTTTTTCAGAAGGGGTGCAACTCTCGCTCTCTTGAAGACGGAAGGGACGTAGCCAGCGGTCAAGGATGAGTTGATGAGCGAGGTGAGGAAGGGGAGAAGGCTACATGGCAGACCAATCTTAACTCCTCTCTTGGCATGTACAGCCCACTCATTATCTCAGCCAATCATGGCTAGTGGGAAGGTTGCAGACTTTTTCAATGGCTTAACCAACTAGGCTCATAATTTAAACATGTTATTCGTATTTACAGATGGCATACAAGTTTGTTAATAAGGCACATGAAAGTTCACATGTTCCAGAAGGCATTTCGCCCATAAAATGCATTTTGATGAAAAAAAGTTTACCTTCAAATGGCTCTCCTGTGAAGTAGTGACCCGCAACATAGGCCTAGTTTCCTGAAACGAGTCACATATTTCTTAATTCAATTATTTGACTTTTTAGAGTTTTGTGTATTGTTGCATATTGTTAGATATTACTGCACAGTTGGAGCTAAGAAAACAACCATTTTGCTACACCCACAATAACATTAGCTAAATACAGTTGAAGTCGGATGTTTACATACACTTAGGTTAGAGTCATTAAAACATGTTTTTCAACCACTCCACAAATTTCTTGTTAACAAACTATAGTTTCGGTTAGGACGTCTACTTTTTGCATGACACAAGTAATTTTTTCAACAATTGTTTACAAACAGATTATTTCACTTATAATTCACTATCACAATTCAGCCGAAGAACACCATTCCAACCGTGAAGCACGTGGGTGGCAGCATCATGTTGTGGGGGTGCTTTGCTGCAGGAGGGACTGGTGCACTTCACAAAATAGATGGCATAATGAGGAGGAAAATTATGTGGATATATTGAAGCAACATCTCAAGACATCAGTCAGGAAGTTAAAGCTTGGTCACAAATGTGTCTTCCAAAAGGATAATGACCCCAAGCATACTTCCAAAGTTGTAGCAAAATGGCTTAAGGACAACAAAGTCAAGGTATTGGAGTGGCCTTCCACAAAGCCCTGACCTCAATCCTATAGAACATTTGTGGGTAGAACTGAAAAAGCATGTGCGAGCAAGGAGGCCTACAAACCTGACTCAGTTACACCAGCTCTCTCAGGAGGAATGGGACAAAATTCACCCAACTTATTGTGGGAAGCTTGTGGAAGGCTACCCGAAATGTTTGACCCAGTTAATTAGGGATAGCCCCCTTTTTTTAAATTTTCACCTAAATGACATACCCAAATCTAACTGGCTGTAGCTTAGGCCCTGAAGCAAGGATATGCATATTCTTGGTACCATTTGAAATGAAACACTTTGAAGTTTGTGGAAAAGTGAATGTAGGAGAATATAACACAATATATCTGAAGAAAATACAAAGAAAAAACCAACCAGTGTTTTTTACCACCATATTTGAAATTCAAGAGAAAGGTCACAGTAATAGCCGTTACTCTGGTTGTAATTCCGGTAGTGTCCACAAGATGGCAGCAGTGTATGTGCAAAGTTTCAGATGGATAACTTGAAGTATGACTGAACCTCAAGACTTTTAATGTGAAGTCCCCAAGTACATTTGGGCAAATCGTGAAGGAGACATTCACATTCATATTCCATTTTTCAGCAAGAAAATCGTGAAATCTGTATAATTGGACTTTGATTTAGCTTTCCAAGTATTAGTAGCCATATTAACCAGTTTTCATACCTTCATAACTCTGAATATCCTTATAATTTTTGTCCAAAATGAAAAGGCATTGTGTCGTACAAGGTTAGTAGCTACATTTTACGACATATACATGGTTTCCATATACATGATACTCCCGTAAAGCCTATCTCATTGGCTATTTAGCCAGCTTTGTTTGACACCGATTGGAGCTTATTTGACAAAGATACAGTCATTCAAGTGATGGCCCCCCGCGTCATTGGCGTGCCATGAAGGCATCGCTCTCTGACCAAATATGGTGTCCTATAGGATATACTACACCCTTAATGAAATAGTGAAGTCTTGTTACCTTCTAGGATCTCTGAGGAATAGATACAAATGTGATTTGACTCATTGAAACAACGTTTAGGATGAGATGTTCACAGTTCCTTTCTTTGCAAATTGAACAAGTGGAAATACAAATTCGATCGTGCATGCTATATGGACCTTTTTAGGATATGAAAAAGGATTTTATCTAACAAAATGACACTTCATGTTATCTCTGGGACCCTTTGGATGAGAAATCTGAGCAAGATTTCAGAATGTATGTACACATTTCACCTTCAGAGGTGAATTTATCAAACCTATCGTGGTGAAAAAACTGTTTTGTTGTTAGGAGCTTTCCTCAAACAATAGCATGGCATTCTTTCGCAGTACTAGCTACTGTAAATTGGACAGTGAAGTTATATTAACAAGAATTTAAGCTTTCAGCCAATGTAAGACACTTATATGAACCGAAATTTGTTGTTTCTCTAAATTCTGCGATCCAGACATAACGCGCTGCATGATTTACAACTGTCCCATTGAGGGGACGCCGATCCTTAAGAAGTTTTTAATTTTAACCTGTTAGGGCTAGGGGGCAGTATTTACACCGCCGGATAAAAAACGTACCCGATTTAATCTGGTTACCACTCCTACCCAGTAACTAGAATATGCATATACTTATTACATATGGATAGAAAACACCCTAAAGTTTCTAAAACTGTTTGAATGGTGTCTGTGAGTATAACAGAACTCATTTGGCAGGCAAAAATGTGAGAAGGTTTCATTCAGGAAGTGGCCTGTCTGACAAGGTGTCGTTCTTCTTGTCTCTGTTTATTGAAGAGTGAGGATCTTAGCTGTCCCGTGACACTTCCTACGGCTGCCATAGGGTCTCAGAAGGCGGTAAAAAGCTGAATCGTGGCTTTGCAGGCTCTGGCTGAAAAAAAGTAGCGCGTTTGGGTAGTGGCTGGTTACAGTACTGTGAGACTCAGGCTCGTGCCCGCGTCGACCGAAAGCTTTGTTTACTTTCCTCTGTTTAGCTAAAAGGAGATTCCCGGTCGGAATATTATCGCTTTTTTACGAGAAAAATGGCATAAAAATGGATTTTAAACAGCGGTTGACATGCTTCGAAGTACGGTAATGGAATATTTAGATTTTTTTTGTCACGAATTGCGCCATGCGCACGACCCTGATTTACCATTTCAGATAGTGTCTGGGACGCACGAACAAAACGCCGCTATTCGGATATAACGATGGATTATTTTGGACCAAACCAACATTTGTTATTGAAGTAGCAGTCCTGGGAGTGCATTCTGACGAAGACAACAAAAGGTAATCAAACTTTTATAATAGTAAATATGATTATGGTGAGTGCTAAACTTGCCGGGTGTCTAAATAGCTAGCCCGTGATGCCTGGGCTATGTACTTAGAATATTGCAAAATG
The DNA here is from genome assembly GCF_965601325.2 of Salmo salar. Lineage (NCBI taxonomy): Eukaryota > Metazoa > Chordata > Actinopteri > Salmoniformes > Salmonidae > Salmo > Salmo salar. The sequence goes on from NC_138300.1 coordinate 95,058,359, forward strand.
TGCTTTCACCAAAAAGCTATTTTAAAATCGGACATATCGAGTGCATAGAGGTCTGTATCTATAATTCTTAAAATAATTGTTATGCTTTTTGTGAACGTTTATCGTGAGTAATTTAGTAAAATGTTAGCGAATTCCCCGGAAGTTTGCGGGGGGTATGCTAGTTCTGAACGTCACATGCTAATGTAAAAAGCTGGTTTTTGATATAAATATGAACTTGATTGAACAAAACATGCATGTATTGTATAACATAATGTCCTAGGGTTGTCATGTGATGAAGATCATCAAAGGTTAGTGCTGCATTTAGCTGTCTTCTGGGTTTTTGTGACATTATATGCTAGCTTGAAAAATGGGTGTCTGATTATTTCTGGCTTGGTACTCTGCTGACATAATCTAATGTTTTGCTTTCGTTGTAAAGCCTTTTTGAAATCGGACAGTGTGGTTAGATTAACGAGAGTCTTGTCTTTAAATAGCTGTAAAATAGTCATATGTTTGAGAAATTGAAGTAATAGGATTTTTAAGGTTTTGAAAATCGCGCCACAGGCTTCAACTGGCTGTTGCGTAGGTGGGACGAATTCGTCCCGCCTAGCCCAGATTAAGCAATTTCAAGGCAATGCTACCAAATACTAATTGAGTGTATGTAAACCTCTGACCCACTGGGAATGTGATAAAAGAAATAAAAGCTGAAATAAATAATTCTCTCTACTATTATTCTGACATTTCACATTCTTAAAATAAAGAGGTGATCCTAACTGACCTAAAACAGGGAATTTTTACAAGGATTAAATGTCAGGAATTGTGAAAAACTGAGATTAAATATATTTGGTTAAGGTGGATGTAAACTTCCAACTTCAACTGTATGTGACCAATAACATGTGATAAGATTTGATTTGATTTTGGCATTAACTCCAAACTTTAAGGTTAAGTTCAGTCATTAACTCCAAATTCTTAAGGTAAGGGATTAACTCAGTATGGTTAAGGTAAGGGTAAAGGTTTGGGATAGGCTTAAAGCAAAATATATCAAATAAACAACTTACTATCGTTGGATTCGAACTTGAACCTTTGGAATGGTTAAGGCTTGGGATAGGCTTAAAACAAAAACATCAAAAGCAACTTTATATCAAACTTTCAACATTTGGAATCAGAGACAGATGCTTACGCTCATCCTCCATCCCCATCCGCAATGCCCTAGCAGAACCAACATTTACGTGAACGTAACAGCACTCACTGTTGCCCCTAGTAGCTGTTGTGCTGTTTATTGCTACTTGGCTATCTGCCAAACCTTTCGGCTTTTACTTTTAATACATTTACCAGCATCTTAGTTTTTTCCTCACTCTACTTTTTTCATTCTACTTTTTCACCCTGGACGCTTTATCTGGACATGTTTCTACAGGACCTCCACCAGCCGAAAAAGCAAAGTAGTAACGTTAACACTATGTCATCTAATTGCAGCCACTGTACTCATAACATGTAGAAGAACTATCGCCTTATGGTGAGGATCCTTTTAAGTGTAGGAAAGGATTAAGACTCATCTCTTAGGTAGGTCCTATGATTGAGTGTAGTCTGACCCAGGGGTGTGAAGGTGAGCGGCAAGGCACTGGAGTGACGAACTGCCCTTATTGTTTCTGCCTGGCCAGCTCCCCTCTCTCCACCGGGATTCTCTGCCTCTGACCGTATTACGGGGGCTGAGTCACGGGCTTACTAGTGCTCTTCCATGCCGTCCCTAGGAAGGGTGCTTTACTTGAGTGGGTCGAGTCACAGACGTGATCTTCCTGTCTGGTTTTGTGCTCCCTCGGGCTCGTGCGGTGGAGGAGATCTGCGTGGGCTATACTCAGCCCTGTCTCAGGGTAGTAAGTTGGTGGTCTGTTGATATCACTCTAGTGGTATGGGGGCTGTGCTTTGGCAAAGTGGATGGGGTTATATCCTGCCTGGTTGGCCCTGTCCAGGGGTATCGTCGGACGGGGCCTTAGTGTCCCCCGATCCGCCCCTGTCTCAGTCTCCAGTATCTGTGCTGCAAAAGTATATGTGCCGGGAGGCTAGGGTCAGTCTGTTATATCTAGTGTAATTTTCCTGTCTTATCTGGTGTCCTGTGGGAATTTAAGTATGCTCCCTCTAATTCTCCCTCTCTCCCTCCCCTCCCGGAGGACCTGAGCCCTTGGATCATGCCTCAGGACTACCTGGCCTGATGACTCCTGGCTGTCCCCAGTCCTCATGGTCATGCTGCTGCTCCAGTTTCAACTGTTCTGCCTGCGGCTATGGAACCCTGACCTGTTCACCAGACGTGTAACCTGCTGTTTTCGACTCTCTCTCTCTCTACCACACCTGTTGTCTTGACCTCTGAATGCTCGGCTATGAAAATCCAACTGACATTTACTCCTGCTGTTCTGACCTGTTGCACCCTCTACAACCACTGTGATTATTATTTGACCCTGCTGGTCATCTATGAATGTCTGAACATCTTGAAGAACAATCTGGCCTTAAATGGCCATGTACTCTTATAATCTCCACCCAGCACAGCCAGAAGAGGACTGGCCACCCCTCTGAGAATGTTTCCTCTCTAGATTTTTATAGGTTCCTGTCATTCTAGGGAGTTTTTCCTAGCCACCGTGCTTCTATCTGCATTGCTTGCTGTTTGGGGTTTTAGGCTTTTAGGCTGGGTTTCTGTATAGCACTTTGTGATATCTGCTGATGTAAAAAGGGCTTTATAAATACATTTGATTTATTGATTGGTTGGCGGATTTCCACGGCATCTCCTAACATCCTCAGACATGGATGGACGTTGAATACTGACTTGTATCACGGGTGACCTGGCTGCTTATATTATCTCAAAAGGTAGATGTGGGAAACATGGTGGAAGAACCGAGATCATTTGAAATGTAAGAAAAACATTTTGATGGGGCATTGACATTTTTGGGTTCCTCTCTGTCAACATTTCCCTTCTCTGCTTAAGTTTCATCCTCCAGATGTAATGGAGGTGGTGGAGCTAATTGGTAACTTAAAGATATCATCAGCAGTTAATGATGAGATTGGTGCCTCTTTGGTGAAATCAGTGTCTTCCTCGATTACTGAGCCTCTAACCTATGGTATATTTACATTTTAGTCATTTAGCAGACACTCTCATCCAGAGCGACTTACAGTAGTGAATGCATACATTTCATACATGTTTTTTTTTTTCTGTGCTGGCCCCCCGTGGGAATCGAACCCACAACCCTGGTGTTGCAAACACCATGCTCTACCAACTGAGCTACAGGGAAGGTATATCTTCACCAAATCTATTTAAACTGGTATTGTTCCTAAAGATGTTAAAATGGCCAAAGTTATCCCTGATCCACAATATTTTACAAATTATCTCCAATATCTGTACTACCATGTTTTTCTAAAATCCTAGAAAAAATTGTGAATAAGAGAATGTTGAAACATTTAAATCAGCAATTTATTCTATATGAGCACCAATATGGTTTATGTAATAACTACTCCAAAGATATGGCTCTTTTTCAACTTGTGGATAAAATCTTTACAGCCCTTTTAACAACAATGAATACGCTCATAGCATCTTTTTAGATTTATCTAAAAAGTTTGACACGGTTGATCATGAAATATTGCTTTTGTTATTGCGATTTTCATGACTATATGTATATAAACTCAGCAAAAAAGAAACGTCCTCTCACTGTCAATTGCGTTTATTTTCACAAACTTAACATGTGTAAATATTTGTATGAACAAAACACGACTCAACAACTGAGCCATAAACTTAACAAGTTCCACAGACATGTGACTAACATAAATGGAATAATGTGTCCCTGAACAGAGGGGTGTCAAAATCAAAAGTAACAGTCAGTATCTGGTGTGGCCACCAGCTGCATTAAGTACTGCAGTGAATCTCCTCATGGACTGCACCAGATTTGACAGATCTTGCTGTGAGATGTTACCCCATTCTTCCACCAAGGCACCAAGGCACCAGCAAGTTCCCGGCACTAGCCCTCACACTCCGATCCAACAGGTCCCAGACGTGCTCAATGGGATTGAGATCCGGGCTCTTCGCTGTCAGAACATTGAAATTCCTGCCTTGCAGAAAATCACGCACAGAATGAGCAGTATGGCTGGTAGCATTGTCATGCTGGAGGGTCATGTCAGGATGAGCCTGCAGGAAGGGTACCACATGAGGGAGGAGGATGTCTTCCCTGTAACGCACGGCATTGAGATTGCCTGCAATGACATCAAGCTCAGTCTGATGATGCTGTGACACACCGCCTCAGACCATAACGGACCCTCCACCTCCAAATCAATCAAGCTAAAGTAAACATATCTCCCTTGCATATTACATTATTTATGGAGCTGCATTTAATACATTTTTGGACTCACCTTGTGAAGGTGGCGCAGCGGTCCTTTGTGGGCAAATTTTGTCATCAAACTTTGACATCAAAGTCTGGCATTCTCTGGATTTATGGTGGGAAATAGGGGAAAAAAACACACAGCCACTCCATTGAATAGCAGGCTAACATTAGTGGTTGCGTTGCAATTCTTGCAGTTAGCCACTGATTCCTTCCAAACGACTCATTGTTGAATTTGCTATATCCAACTTGTTGTGTAATCTTTATGTCCAATGGCCGATGACCACCGATACGTTCTTTCTATAATTTTTCATCATTATTTCTCTTTATATGACAAGGATTAAAAAGGATTTGCCAGTAGATTGTCGACTTGATTCATGATGATGACTCCTAGCTAAGACTTTGAAAGTAAGATGTTGACATGATCAGTCCAATCAAAGCTACTGTACATTTTACGTCATTTTATCTGTGGCCAATGACCTTGAGCCTTCATGGAAGGGCACTTGTAAAATAACTCTATGGCAGGACCCAAAGGGCAGAAATTTTGGATGTCTACCCTTATTAAGCACTTAAACTTGACGATGACGTACTGTCCCCATGAGTGACATAACACTGAGCCAATCACGGCGCAATGCTCCTATTTTCTGCTGGCTTGCCCCACCACCACAGAAAGCACTGGGCTGAAACACCTGCATTTTGGAGATGCCTTACTCAACAAAACAAAAGAGACCATGTGTGTAGAGCTTTATTAACTCAATGATGTATATATTTTTTTACATTGTGCCTCAGGGTTGGATAATTGGACCTTTGTTATTGCTAATCTATATCAGTGACCTTACTGATGTGTGTCTTCTACCCTACTTCCTATTCTCTTTGCGGATGATACCAATTTGATTTTATCACAAACATTTTTTGATTCACTAATTAATGAAGCCAACTTGGGCATAGTCACACTTTCTGAATGGTTCCAGAAAAACAAATGATCTTGAAATCTAAATAAATCTAACTTTATTGTATTCACATCCACTAGATTCCTTGGCGTTGTAATTGATGAAAAGTTACTCTGGAAAGATTATATCAATTTGTCTGCAGCAAAGTGGTAAAATATGTTGGTATCATCAGAAAAATGTGTGGTTTGGTTCATCAGACTTGCTTCCTAACTCTATACTATAGCTTAATTTACCCATATCTCATTTACTGTAATATTGTCTGGGTCAGTACATTCGCCTCCTACCTACACAAATTAATCATCATACAAAATAAATTTGCAAGACTAGCCACCTCCTCAAATTACCTGGATCCATCTGCACCTTTGTTGAAGAAACTCAATATCTTGTCTATTTACAACATTAATGTTAGACAATTAGGGCTTCCAACCATACATGCATACTGTTTTCTTTTCGGGGGCAAATAAATTAAACTTAAACTTAAATTGCGCTGTACACCACTTGAAAACACATTCAATTACAATAATTAGTTAAAATGTCTTATTAAACAATGCTTGCCTATCTATAAAAGCCATTAAAGCAGACATAAAGTAATTTTTGTAATATTATTCTAATATGGCATTGATGGTATGACCTTCTTTTGACTTCTCATCTGCTTGGTAGAGATTTGTTATTTCCTAAATAAACATCCAGTTTTGGACGTTCCTATTTTAGGTTTTAGTAATAGGAATTTAAGGTGACATTTTTTCAAGAAGGGGCAGTTGAAAAAATAAAACAAAACTGGCATTTATTGATTTTGCTCAGAGAACTTGGGGGGCTAAGTAAAATCACCCACCAGCCACATTTGGAATGCAGGCTGCCTATTGGGGAACCCTGGTATATAGTGTAGCCTAGTTCACTGAACCTAATCTATACAATACATTTACATTTTAGTCATTTAGCAGACGCTCTTATCCAGAGCGACTTACAGTAGTGAATGCATACATTTCATACAGTACTGGTCCCCCGTGGGAATTGAACCCACAACCCTGGCGTTGCAAACACCATGCTCCCCCGGCCACACGGGACCGATAGATGTCTTACAGAGTAACACGTGTGCCTACTGTAGCGGTACTCTATGATAATTATGGATGTTGATGCTAAGTACAGTGGTACTGCCTGGCAACCCAGGAACCATTCACTCTGTTCCAGTAGAGAAAACACTGTTTTCCCTGGTCCCACCCAACACATCATGTAATCTACTCTGTTTCTCTTTACGCTATTGACGGAAGGACACTCACACTAGGGGTGAGGTGTGTATTCCTCTTCCATGGAGGGATGCTTGTGCCCAGGCTCATCCTCTCCACAGGGATGGATTCAAACAGCTGTGACTCTCTCTCTCTCATCTCTCTCTCTCTCTCTCTCTCTCTCTCTCTCTCTCTCTCTCTCTCTCTCTCTCTCTCTCTCTCTCTCTCTCTCTCTCTCTCTCTCTCTCTCTCTCTCTCTCTCTCCCTCTCTCTTCTCTCTCTCTCTCACATATATATATATATATATATATATATATATATAATTCCACGCACTTACATGGGCACACATGCAGACATGCTCTGTGTGTCTATAGTGTTGTGCCAACCAGCCACAGTCCCTCTGCCTCTATACCCTGTGACGCATCTACTCTACTCCCAGGTGGAGGAGCAACACCCTCAGGCTTCACACACTGCCACACAAATATCCTCAGCTCTGAGGGAAAGCAACAGTGTTGATCAGAGGATACTGCAGATTGTACAGTAGTATAGTGTAGAGAGAGAGGATAGTTCCCACTGCCCCACTGCCCACTCACACTCACTCTGCTGTTTCTGATGATACTCTACACTGCTGTAAGAAGAGCTGAACACACACACACACACACACACACACACACACACACTCACCAGGGAATCTGTACAGACAGTGTTCTTTCGTCGATAGAGTGGAGAGAGATCACACTGTAAGTAAAAACTTTTGTGTTAATCTAATGAGTGATATTTTAATATAATTTAAAAAGATACAATAAACAATATACCCTGTGGTGATGAACGGTATTACTGTGAGCGGTATTACTGTGTTGTTATTGGTTCCATAGAGTCCTATTGTGTTTTCTCTCTAGTATCAGGGTCAGTAGTTCAATGATTACTGTCTTAGTCACAGTGTTTTACAGGTTTACTGTTACTCTTTGTTGTGGGCGTAATGTCAGATGTGTAAACGGTGCCAAGACATATACCCGGGAGACAGTACTGTACACACCATAGATGCAGATTATACAAGTTGTACAAAAGAGTGGTGTAAGCGATCTCTCCAGGTCAAAGCAGACTGTAAATTAGCAGCATCTTTACGATAGTGGTGATAAGAATTCTGGTGGACTGTATGTATGCATAATTAACTCCTTGAGTAAAACTATGAATTGTATGTACTATCTGTATTCAACCCAGTCATTAATAGTTAGGCTGGCTAACAGGGATTTTCATTTCTGAAAATTCACTGTGGACCTAATTATCTCTACAACTCCAGGGAATCATCAGAAACACCAGACAAAAAGTAATTAAAAGGTTATTGGGATTTCTGGGGAGATTGCCTTCGTTTTGTTTCCATACAGCAGTCTGAGAACTGTTGAAGACACGCGCACACACACCTCTGTGCTCCAGTCCCCTCCTTGTCTAACCTTGATGCCAGTAGTGGTATTTGAGGTGTAACCTGAGCATACATCTAATGGCCCTGGCACAGATGACTCAGCTCAATCACACATTCCCTAGTCAGCACCCTGATTCATCTTCACTGGAGACTTTAAAGAGGTAGTTCACACTAATGATTGAATAAATGTGTTGATAATACAACTGTTTCTTTACCCTGAAAGTCTATGAGCCCATGCGTTAGTCGTGTTTGGTTTGCCACTGCCACCAGCTGATAGTAGCCAAGACAGAATGGTCATATAACCTTTATAGAACCTTTATAGATCTGTGCAATCAACAGGTTTTGTAAGTCCATTTATTATAAAAAAAATATTGAAATATATAATTTATCTCTGCTCTTCCACATGTCCTTTGATTCGAGGGAAGCAATGAATATGCTGAAAGGGTTCAGAATAGTGATTTGTACAAGTACATATAAGTGTGACACTTGAGTATGACAGATTCCACAGAACTCCATCCACTACTCCTAACAACATGTGGTTGTACATCATAACTGCTGTGTTCCGCTCCCTACGACCATCTTGTACATGCTAATTAATAGTCATGTAGAGTAGCTTAACGTAATTGTCTCAATGAGCAGGGTGAGCTTATTTACTCCTGCCGTGACGTAGAGACTAGTTAAAGGTGCTGACAGTGGCTCATGCCTCTATGAGCCAGCTCTACACACACACACACACACACACACACACACACACACACACACACACACACACACACACACACACACACACACACACACACACACACACACACACACACACACACACACACACACACACACACACATTGCCTAATGGGAGCTCCAGCCCATTAGGCAAAAATAGATCTCTCACAGCTGCCCTCTGTGTGTGTGTGGGGGGGGGAGAGAGCGAGAGAGAGAGCGAGAGAGAGAGCGAGAGAGAGAGAGAGAGAGAGAGAGAGAGAGTAATTTGTTCAGAGTTCCAGTTTGATGCATTAGTGAATGTGCAGGGTTGCAACATGGTCTGTTAGGTTTAGTCACAGAGTGGGGCTCCACTAGCTGACCACTACCACAGAGAGATTAACACAACTACTCTGCTACTGGTGAACCATATCCCGTAAAACATGATATAGCTCAAGACACATTTACATTATACATTTTAGTCATTTAGCAGATGCTCTTATCCAGAACGACTTACAGTTAGTGCATTCATGTTAAGATGGCTAGGTGGGACAACCACATACCTCAGTCATAGTAATTACATTTTTCCTCAATAACGTGGCTATCAGTAAAGTCAGAGCTAGAAGGGGGATGGGGGGTTGTCAAGTGCAAGTGCTGGTTAGGTATTTTTTTAGTGGGGGAGGGGTTCGATGTGAGGAGATAAGATACTGTTTGAAGAGGTAGCGTTTCAGATGTTTTCGGAAGATGGGCAGGAACTCTGCTGTCCCAGCTTAAGGGGGAAGCTAGTTCCACCATTGGGGTGCGAGGACAGAGAAGAGCTTGGACTTGGCTGAGCGAGAGCTGCCCTCCTGTAGGGGTGGGAGGGCCATGAGACCTGAAGTGGCAGACACCTCACTACTCTCACAGAAATACAATTTTACTGTGAAGTTGTTGCACTATAAAACAGCTAAAACTCTGAGATGAACTCTCCCTATCTAGGACATAGTCTAGCTCAGGTAGCTGAATGCCCAAAAAGTGTGGTCATCATCAGACTTCATTCAACATTAAATAGCAAGGCAGAAAGCATGGAGTCACTTATGTCTATTTCCTCTCATTACACCTCTTCACACACAGCGTGTTAGGGTCAATGAACACAGGCGTAATTGAGCCTCCGGACCGCTCCTCTAAAACATGCTACCAGTTTCCTCCCCCATAGACTTGTCACTGGGATGAAAGAGCTAGCCCCCAGTACAAAGTGGTTGTTATGGTTTCCCTCCGGAATGAGAATTCCTGTTTTATTAGTAGGCTCTTTGTTAACACCCAAGATTAATTAATGCTCTCAGTGGCAGGACTGTGATTTCCTGAAATCAGCTAGAATGTTAGAGGAATGCTTTCAGATGTGGTTTGGGATTCATCTACAAACTCATTCAGGTAGTTGAAGTGAATAGCAGTGTGTCAATGTGAAGTGGAAAATAGTAATCCTTTACAAGAGGGTAAATATCACCAATCAACTCTGCAGTCAGGAAAGTCCAAAACATGATTCTTATTTGACAGGAATCCAAATTTGTATTCTAAGGAATGTTTCCAAAAAGAAAGCTTGAAATTCTAAAGTTGCAGAGGACAAAGAACATGCTTTTGACTCCTGGAATGTTGGTCACCAGTTTTATTGGAATGGGGCTCCATGAGAGAATGTGCAAATGTGACTCGCCACCTGGACTCGGTCTTATGTACCAAAATTTCTAAGAAATAAAATGTACATTGGTAAAAAGTAGAGACTCAGAGCTAGAAAATGGTATATCATACACTGCATTTTTGAGGAACAATGGGAAAGTAATTCTGCTTTGAAAGTTGATACACTGGTAAACTCACTTTTGAGAAAAGGGCCTTTGAATGTTTTGGTGCCTACTCGAGAGCTCTCCTTTGTCTACACCCAATCAGCGTTGTTCACATCCTCTTAAGTCAGCCCCACACATCTCTTTAAGGATTCACATGTGAGGTCATTTGCTAAACAGTGAGTAGTGTAGTAAATATTAAGACTAAAAGTGGTAGTAGCCTACAAGGAAAAATTACAGTTAAACAGAAAGTGTCCAGATGTAAAGATACCTTAAAAGAAAATTACTGATGTGAAAGCAAGTCACCCAGTAAAATACTACTTGAGAAAAAGTCTAAAAGTATTTGGTTTTAAAAATATTTAAGTATCAAAAGTAAAAGTATAAATAATTTCAAATTCCTTAAACCAGACAGCCCAATTTTTATTTTTTATTGACGGATAGCCAGGGGCACACTCCAACACAGACATAATTTGCAAACAATATTAATTTTATATATCAAGTCTTGCTAAGTGGATGGATCTCTACAGAAGGTGTAAATGGTAAAGCCAATAGTTACTTGCATAGTAGCAATATCAGAAATAGATAGTGTCAATATAAATAAATTATACAGTATGTACTCAAACAGTATCAATAACGTTAGTGATAGACGAGGTAGTTCCATGCATACAATCAGGGGTAAAGCGGCTGAGCAGCAGGATAAAAAAGTTATTGTAGCAGCAACGTATGGTGTGTGTGTTAAGAGAGAGTCATTTGAATAGAGGCACTGCAGATAGTGCTGATGACTGGTCCGTCCAAACCACGCATGAACAAGGGAATCTATATTCGGAGAGCCTGTTTCTGTCCTGCCTTTGACTTTGGTGCAGGGCATGTGATGTCCATAGCCTCTTTGTCGCAAAACTCCCAAATCTTCTCAAAAGATAAGTTTGTCTAGCTGTGTCCAGTCCAGGTGGTGCTTGTACAGGCAGAAGCTGAAACGTGGTCCCGACTTAGTCCAAACGCTCCTTGGCAACAACAACACCAGGCTCCAGAGCATCGAAGCTGTAAAACAGGAAATAACAAAACACATTTGAAGACATTACAACCTTGCACTACATCAATTCACCTCCCAAGTTTAGATAAGAAGAATAACCTCATACAATGCAATGAAAATTATATTCACCTGAAGTGCTGCTACTGCTTGTTCTGTGGCAGCGGCCTGAAGTACGGAGTCAGGTGTTGTTGCCAGCCATAGCTTTCCACCAGCACCGTACCGTCCTCCAGTCCAACCAGTTGTGGGATGTTTAACCCTGTCACAGTGCTGCCATTCACAACACCAGCAATCTCAGACAAAGTGTTCACTCTGGTCTTTCTGAAGCGCTGCTTGATGAGGCCGAAGCACACGTCAGGGGCACCCTTAGTGTGGCCTGTGATCAGGAAGTGAAGGTCCAGACTGTGGTGGAGCTTGTGCATGGTCCACCAGGCACAATAGCAGGGCACAAACTTGTTCTTGTTTTGGCCACTGCAGTTATCACAATTCAGGTCCACACGTGTTTCCCCAACTCCGTAGTTGGTGAAGAAATGGTGCATGTTGATGACTGCACTGCTGCCTTTGCTGGATGACATGCCTTCATCAATCAAGTATTTGACTTGTTGTGGTATTCCTTCACAGCAAACACCAAACAAGCCACACTTGCGAGGAGTTAAAAAGTAGATGGGACATGGCTGCATAGGGTCAAAAGGATAGTGCACCTGCAAACAACAAAAGAACATTAAGATAAATTACAATTATTTGTCTCACCCTTGTCAATCTGTCTTTACACTGCTCAGTGAAATGTATTTGCTTGCCTGCCTCCCATATATATATATATATATATATATATATATATATAAGTATAAAGGAGGAAATGTTGCTTACTTGTTGAGCAAGATCAAAGCTGTAATGCATCCTGATGTCTTTGCCTGCTGGTTCAGTAGGGGCCCCCAGAGACAACTGCAGGTCTTGACAGGTGGTCTTGCAGTTAGCAACCATCTTCCGGTAGACAGATTGCTCACTCTGAACAAGCAGGAGATGCTGCGCTTGCTTCTTCAGCTTGGCTGACTTAACAACTTCTAACCTCCGCTAACGGTAGTTAGCTAACAGCAAGCTTTAACTTCGGGTCTTTTATTTAGATATGTAACATTAACGTTAGCTAGCTAAAAAATGTACTAAAATCCCAATCCGTAGAGTAACATTAGCAAGCCAGCCTTCGAACTCCAGCTGACTAGCTAACAGCAAGCTTTAAATTCCAATAGAAACCGATTGTCATAGCTAGCTAAAGTTAACCGAATATAGTAGGTTCAATGTTAGATTCTTACCCGTATACATGGATGAAAGCTTCACGGCAGACTGCAACCCATTTTATTAAATTAGACGTCCTGTGTCTTATTGATTCTACCAGACATTCCACTGATTTCAAAACTCGATCAACTTCTTCCGTGACAACAACCCTGTTGATTGTCGCCGTTTCTTCTCCATCACAAGACTCTACAATGTCTTCTTCAATTAAAATGTTTTTACCTAAATCAGGGATTTCATCATCATCTGATTCATTTTCAGAGTCAGAGAGAGTCAGCATGGCAAGATCATCCTCCAGAAAGTAATCTATTACAACTTTTTCCCACTGACCTTTGTCGATAGCGCCTGATAAATCTAGGGCAGCAATGTTATTGAGAGCAGTAGCAACATATTTGCAGTTCTCCTTGGCTACTGCAGTAGAAAGGATTATCTATGCATTACGAGCAGCTCATTTTAGTCTCATGTGGCTCAGTTGGTAGAGCATGGTGTTTGCAATGCCAGGGTTGTGGGTTCGATTCCCACGGGGGACCAGTAAGGAGAGAAAAATGTATGAAATCTCTGCATGCACTACTGTAAGTCAGTCTGGATAAGAGCGTCTGCTAAAATGTAAATTTTATAGACACATGATGCAACACCGCAGACCAATCCAAACTCATCTCTCGGCATGTCCAGCCCACTCATTATCTCAGCCAACCATGCGTAGCGGGAAGGTTGCTCATTTTCTCTGTGGCTAAACCAACTAACATACGCCTAGTTTCCTGAATCGGGTCACAAATATCTCAATTGGTCAACCAGTGAATTTAAACATCTAACAGAAAATGTACTCTGAAAATCCCAGTTAATAAGATATATTGTTTAGACATTGTCCCTCTGAAACATTAGTATGATGTATCATATTTAGCCTAATTTAGCACGCTACCTTGCTATCTCCAAGGTTATCTCAGAGGAGATCCCATCACAAACACACACAAACACACTCTTACACACTCTTACACACTCTTACACACTCTTCACACACACACACACACACACACACACACACACACACACACACACACACACACACACACACACACACACACACACACACACACACACACACACACACACACACACACACACACACACACACACACACACACACGCGCACGCAGACACATCTGCTCAGTGTCAGGTTTCCCTCTCGACACTCTCTCAGACTAATGGTTGGGCCTCCAGCCAGTCACAGCTCTAATGGATGACTTTGTTATGTTTCAACCCTTTGCTCTGAAGTCAACAAAATGACACCATGGGTATCTTCTGATCCTGCCAAGCTCATTACAGGCTCTGGGCTTCTGATCTGCCTCTTGAGAGGAAGATAGACTAGATGTTTGGAGGGTGGGGTTTTTAGTTGGTTTTGGGGTGTAAGTAGGATTGTGCTACGTTTGCCATCAGAGGCTTTTGTGAAAATGTATTGGGGGAATCATTGGTTGTATTTAAGAATCACAACAAAGAAAATTAATTGTAGAATACCATTCAATGGCTGGTCTTTCCTTTCAGAAAGAAGGCTCCAGATAGAGACATCTGTGGATTAGTGGATTAGTAGAAGTAGCGCATGCCTCTTTGTTATCCACTGATTCTCACTACTGTAGGGTTTTCCTGTGCATTCCTCCTCTCTCCATATACTCCACCTACTCTCCCTCTTCTATTTTGCTCTGTCTATCCATCAGGTCCTCCTCTCCACCCCCTCATCTCTCCCTCCTGTCTTTCTGCTCCCCCTACCTCCTGTGTTCCTCTACTTCCTCTGCTCCCCCTCCCCGTCCCTTCTCCCTCCCCCTCCCTCTTCTGTTCCCCCTCCCTTCTCTGTTCCCCGGAACAGAGAAGGGAGGTGGAACAGAGAAGGGGGGGAGAAGAGATGGGAGGGTGCTCCCCCTCCCTCCTCTCCCCCTCCCTCATCTGTTATCCCTCCCCCTCTGTTCCCCCTGGCTTCTCTGTTTCCCCTCCCTTCTCTGCTCCCACTCCCTCCTCTGTTGCCCCTCCCTCATCTGCTCCCCCTCCCATCTCTTCCCCCTCCCTCCTCTGCCCCCCTTCCCTTCTCTGTTCCCCCTCCCTCCTCTGCTCCCCCTCCCTCCTCTTCTCCCCCTCCCTTCTCTGTTCCCCCTCCCTCCCTTCTCTGTTCCCCCTCCCTTCTCTGTTCCCCCTCCCTTCTCTGCTCCCACTCCCTCCTCTGTTCCCCCTCCCTCATCTGTTCCCCCTCCCATCTCTTCTCCCCCCCTTCTCTGTTCCCCCTCCCTTCTCTGTTCCGCCTCCCTTCTCTGTTCCGCCTCCCTTCTCTGTTCCCCCTCCCTCCTCTTGTCCCCCTCCCTCCTCTGCTCCCCCTCCCTCCTCTGTCCCCCCTCCCTCCTCTGTTCCCCCTCCCTTCTCTGTTCCCCCTCCCTCCTCTTGTCCCCCTCCCTCCTCTGTTCCCCCTCCTTTCTCTGTCCCCCCTCCCTCCTCTGTTCCCCCTCCCTTCTCTGTCCCCCCTCCCTCCTCTGTTCCCCCTCCCTTCTCTGTTCCCCCTCCCTCCTCTTGTCCCCCTCCCTCCTCTTGTCCCCCTCCCTCCTCTGTTCCCCCTCCTTTCTCTGTCCCCCCTCCCTCCTCTTGTCCCCCTCCCTCCTCTGTTCCCCCTCCTTTCTCTGTCCCCCTTCCCTCCTCTGTTCCCCCTCTCTTCTCTGTTCCCCCTCCCTCCTCTGTTTCCCCTCCATCCTCTGTTCCCCCTCCCTCCTCTTGTCCCCCTCCCTCCTCTGTTCCCCCTCCTTTCTCTGTCCCCCTTCCCTCCTCTGTTCCCCCTCTCTTCTCTGTTCCCCCTCCCTCCTCTGTTTCCCCTCCATCCTCTGTTCCCCCTCCATCCTCTGTTCCCCCTCCATAATCTACTCCCCCCTCCTCTGCTCCCCCTCCCTCCTCTGTTCCCCCTCCCTCCTCTGTTCCCCCTCCCTTCTCTGTTCCCCCTCCCTTCTCTGCTCCCCCTCCCTCCTCTGTTCCCCCTCCTTTCTCTGCCCCCCCTCCCTCCTCTGTTCCCCCTCTCTTCTCTGTTCCCCCTCCCTCCTCTGTTTCCCCTCCATCCTCTGTTCCCCCTCCATCCTCTGTTCCCCCTCCATAATCTACTCCCCCCTCCTCTGCTCCCCCTCCCTCCTCTGTTCCCCCTCCCTTCTCTGTTCCCCCTCCCTTCTCTGCTCCCCCTCCCTCCTCTGTTCCCCCTCCTTTCTCTGTCCCCCCTCCCTCCTCTGTTCCCCCTCCGTTCTCTGCTCCCCCTCCCTCCTCTGCTCCCCCTCCCTCCTCTGTCCCCCCTCCCTTCTCTGTTCCACCTCCCTTCTCTGTTCCCCCTCCCTCCTCTGTTCCCCCTCCCTCCTCTGCTCCCCTTCCCTCCTCTGTTCCCCCTCCCTCCTCTGTTCCCCCTCCCTTCTCTGTTCCCCCTCCCTCCTCTTGTCCCCCTCCCTCCTCTGCTCCCCCTCCCTCCTCTGTTCCCCCTCCCTCCTCTGTTCCCCCTCCCTTCTCTGCTCCCCCTCCCTCCTCTGTTCCCCCTCCTTTCTCTGTCCCCCCTCCCTCCTCTGTTCCCCCTCTCTTCTCTGTTCCCCCTCCCTCCTCTGTCCCCCCTCCCTCCTCTGTTCCCCCTCCTTTCTCTGTCCCCCCTCCCTCCTCTGTTCCCCCTCCTTTCTCTTTCCCCCCTCCCTCCTCTGTTCCCCCTCCTTTCTCTGTTCCCCCTCATTTCTCTGTCCCCCCTCCCTCCTCTGTTCCCCCTCCCTCCTCTGTCCTCCCTCCCTCCTCTGTTTCCCCTCCCTCCCCTTGTCCCCCTCCTCCATCCCTCTGCCTGTTCATGCTATGTGACCCGTCAAGTGTACCTCCTCTCCCTTCTCTCCCCCTGGATGCCAATGTTTGCAAACTGTGACAAAATATCAAATTCTGTCTATTCAGGAGGTGCAGGGAGTGTGGAGAAACAGGGCATCTGGGCTTGTTCCTCTACAAACCCCCTTGCATGCCCTCACATGCACACACACTCACTCAAACCCGTGGCATCCTGGGCCTTGAAACTCAGACAGGAGGTTCTGCATGAGCTTCTGCCCCCAGTTGGTGAGTGTGCGTGTGCGTGTGCGTGTGCGTGTGCGTGTGTGTGTGTGTGTGTGTAAGGGCGTGGGGGTTAAAGGAGTGATGGGGGAATACCTCGCCTTACCTTACACTGAGTGATTTGTCTTTCACTCCAAGCCCTGCTTTGTGATCCAGAAATGTAATCATCAGGATCTCGGGCCCTCTCCGCTCAGCTGTGTGATGGACAAAGCAGAGAGCGGGTGGGGGGGAGGGGGTTCAATCAATATTTGGCTGGATGTCTCTGGGACAAGAGAAATGTGGTTCCCCGTCACAGACAGGCCGTGGCCTGGACCGTATCAATGAAAGGAATCACAGCACCACTTTGTCTGATGCAAATACATGGCTGAAAATACATGGTATGGGTGCCAATAAGGCCTCCTCGCGGAGACACCTTCATACATGTTCTCCCGGGGCCCACCCCATAGCACCCAAATAATATATACACTTCCCCTCTGCCACAGGTGCAGCTCATCACCTGTGATCAGGGATAGAGTGAGGAGAGAGAGGGAACAAAAAGAGTACAAAATGATAACACTAGATAATGACAGCACATAACTTCCATTCATACGATTACTTAAGAATAACGAATCAGGGTGTAATTATGAAAGTACGCATATCTGTAAATTGATGAAATATAGATTTTGATGCTGGCCTATCTATTGGCCAGTAGAATAAACGATAAACACATAAATATAAACATTCATGCACCCACTTTCTCATACTCAGCCCTCCCTTCTAGATAGAGATGGCAGGCACACTGTGAAGGCCTCCCTTCACATCCTACAAACATTCAGGACTAGTTTCCCAGACCCAGCTTAGACAATCTTCATTGAATAAAGTAAGCTTCTTTTTAGTCCAGGAGTAATCGGGAGACTAGGCCTGAGAATTTATTATGGACAGTGAAAAGTATGTAATTTGATAAACTTCTCTAAAAGGTGAGGTAAAAGAAAAACTTTGAAAACTGCTTGCTGTCTGAACGGCATAGGAGATATCTTAATCTGTGTAATGAGTCATGGTCTTCAGAAGGGAGTAATTAAGATAAAGTTAATGAACGTAGCTATAATTAAGATATGAGGAATGGTCTTGTCTGGTACTCTCATTAACACCACGCTGCCTGCTCATTCCTGCTGCTCTTATCTCGTATTACAACAGATGGTTGGCTGCTGTTTAAAAGTGTTAAAAAATATAAATCCTTATTTCTATTGTTTTATTACAGATAGAATGACATTGAAAGGAACAATACAGTTATTATAGTTTTAAAATGAATATTGTGTCCCCTATTCTACATTAAATGTTATTAGTACTCTTAAAGGATGACATTTACTCTCAACTCAGACTAGTCAATGACTTTCCAGTCTTAGGTATTCTTCATCAAGTCTTTGTTAGTTGAAGTCAGAGTTGAGTCTTTATAGGGGGCCTTTGCTCCCTAAGATGGTGTTGAGGTGGACAGGGGGTGCCCATGCTGGAGTGGTGGGATGCAGGTGGGTATACAGCGTGCCATATAGTGATGGGGTGGGGTCCTCACAGACCACAAACATAAAGCCTGGGGGCCCATTATGTTTTCTTTCATTCAGGGGGACATTAGTTGGGCACAGGTTTTGTCCAAACAAATTCCTTATGATTTTAACAGCAAATGAATTAGCTTTCTACATTTTAAGTCTTTCTTTGATGCTTTGCATATCCACCTCAAGATTAACAGCGTACATACAAGTCAACAGTGGTTGTTTGCGTGACAATCCCTAATGAAGTTTGGATCTAGGCTCAATTCACAATTTCCAGCAGGCATGTTCAGGCCCACCTCAGAAAGGTAGCTAAGGTCCCATCGCGTGCCTAGAACACACAAACACACACCACAACCACTGTCTTGGCAGGGGCGTGATCCCAAGCAGTGCTTGTCAGGTGGTCGCTCAGTGTCCTGACCCATTTAAGCCTGTCTCAGACTAGAACTAGACGATGGGGATACCTTACTGTATCTCCATGTTTTCTTCTTCCTGGAGCCTAAGTGAGTAGAAACCTTGGCTATCAATGTTTTGAGATTTAGGTGAAGTAATATGGTGATTTTGAACATTTAAAGCTCAACTAAAGGCAGTATAGAACTTATCTGATAGAAACGGCCTATGTGGCATCAATATTAGTCAGAAACATTTATTGTAGTCTTAAAATTTACTATAATGTGTAAAGAGGATAATTTTGGTCATAAAGTCAGTTTTGTCCAAAACAGTTTTGTAAGTCATCACTTACTTGAGGGTTGGGTTTTGATTTCGACAATGCTCACTTGCCCACTAACACTGGATACACAGCTGAGGTGATTGCCTCTGTCCAATCATACCATAGAAAACACAGACAGTGAGACATGCTGCCCTTGAGGAATTGATACTGGCTTTGTTCCTATGGCGTCTCATGGGGACAAACATCAGTAACTGCCACATCGAACCACACCCCAAAGACTGAAATCTTGTTTTTCTTAATGAGCAACAGAGAAACACATGCGGAATTGGTGTGTTCAGTCGCTCTTTCAAGATTTCAAGGAAGTCTGTTTACAACAGGAACCAAATGCTTGCCTGATAACTCTCTCTGAATTTAATACCCGCTGCTCTTTCGATCGCTCCATACGAGAAGAAACGCTAGTTTGCGTGGCGTTTGGCCGATGTGGATGGTTTGTCTGGCAAGCCAAACGTAACACCTCCCAGCTGAATGTAACTGAATAAAAACTGTTGGCTCCCAAGAAGACTACTAGGTATTTTTTATGACATAATTAATTTCCATAAATGAGCATATTTTGTTGGACAAGTTCAGCGAGTCTCTCCTCCCATTCGGTGCCTACTGAACCTGAGCCTGGCCTGCAGACTCTGACATCTGAGCCATACACAGTACAGAGCAGACAGAATGAGACTGGGACAATAAACAGCTCTCACAATCTGGGGACAACACTACAGTAACACAACCTCCACAATACATTATGCAACAGCACAGTAGGCAGGGCGGACTAGCCTCTACCCACCCCCAATAAATACCGCACAGACTGGGCCAGGAGAAGGGGGTAGGGCTGGATAGAAAGGTGGTAGTGCTGGAGCACGGTTAGGGTTTTGCTGAACATTGTTTTCTCTTTACTAGCAAAATCGGAGACAGAAATCTGAGATAAATTAAATAAATATATAGATTTCACAGAAAAATCGAAAGTATCATAATGCGCTATGTAACTCTGTGCCAAACTTTGGCCAAGAAATCCTAAATGTTTTAGATGTGAAAAAGGGAGAGAGAGGGCTTTGTTTATTTTGTTTGTGTATGAGACAGCATTACATCAAACAAAACCATGTCTCTGGTAAATTAACAGAGAGAGTAGAGTTGGTGAAACGGGGGGAAAGCTTGATCCTTTTGTTGTGTGTGAGGGGCAGCAGTGCCATTTTTCCCCCTGCTTCCAAACAGTGGCCCCCTTCAATTTTTGTCCATGTCACCCAGCCATGGTCCTGCCTGACCATCAGTGTTCTATGGGCAGAGGACAGGCAGAGAGGAGAAGAGAGTCAAAGGAGCTGGAGAGGGAGAGGGAGAGAAAGAGGACACAGGAAGGGGAAAGGGAGAACGAGAGTGGCAAAGGATATGAAGAATGTAGAGGGCATTTGGTTAAAAAAAGTGTTATTTAACTAGGCAAATCAGTTAAGAACAAATTACAATGATGGCCTATGAACAGTGGGTCAATTGCCTTGTTCAGGGGTAGAACAAAGTTTTACCTTCTCAGCTCAGGTATTTGATCTAGCAGCCTTTCAGTTACTGGCCCAACGCTCTAACCACTAGGCTACCTGCCGCCCTGGCAGGTAAGCAGAACAATGCAGGAATATCACTACTAAATGAGAGACCACTTCCCTTGTCAGTCACTGGCAGTGATTTGTTCTGGGTTTAGGGTTGGCAAATGGGACAGTTTTGCAGTTGGACAGAGTGTGACTGTAACTCTGCTATGTGCCTGGGGCTTGGCAGAGAGAGAAGCCTGGCTAATGTAGCGTGAGTTACTGGGCACAGAGGGTAGGAGTTTCTGGGCATGAGCTTCTGCTTAAAAGGACAGCTGGGCCCCTCTCCTGCATAGATACACAATACTGGTTCCCCTTAGCTCTTTCTCCTCTCCTCTCATCTCCTGTCATTTCTTCTCCTCTCCTCTCTTCCCAATCTGTTTTCACAGTGCCTGAATTCTCTCCTCTCATGCTTCACCCGATCATGGAGAAAGTGGCTGTGGTTATCAGCTCTTTTATCAGAAAAGGAGAGTTGGTTCTGTGTTTATCTTCTCCCTCCAGGTAACAACATTTCTCACTGAGAAATCCAAGTCCAAGCAGTTACTGATACTCCAGCTAAGGGGGCTACAGCATAAACATAACACCCCTTCACTCTCTACAGTTACATTTGTTTTGTGACTTTTTCTGTTTCGGGAGCTCTAACTCCTGCTGTACGGTGAACATATCATATTAACTTACAGGAATGTGGGCTGTCCGCGTGCAATAACCATAAACATAGAAACACTACATAGTTTTAATAAATATTGAATTACAGTTAATACAATGTAATATGCTTATGAATATGTTTGACCACTAATTAATAGACATACATATGCACTTAATTTGTTATCACATGACATGGCTCTTAGACAATGCTCTACAGAGCAAGCCTAACTAAAATAGTTACCTCAAACATAACTTAACCCACAATCAAATTACTCTGTAATGCTGAAATCGCAATGGTCAAAAGAAAACGTTGTTATGTCTCCTTGGTTTTATAGCCTCACTTGGTAATTTTTTATTTAACTAGGCAAGTCAGTTAAGAACAAATTCTTATTTACATTGACAGCCTACCATGGAACAGTGGGTTAAGTGCCTTGTTCAGGGGCAGAACGACAGATTTTTTTTTACCTTGTCACCTCAGGGATTCAATCCAGCAACCTTACGATTACTGGCCCAACGCTCTAACTACTAGGTTACCTATATGTTACATAGATAGCAGTAAAAGTTTGTTCACCAGCTGAGGTTGTTAATACCTGTATATAACAACACACACCTGTGTTAAGAGCAGGAAGAGAGAGTATCCTGTATGGGTTATGACGGTCTGTGTCCCACTGTTTTGTAGGTAAATTGACCAAAAACTTTGTAGTTTATGGTCTAGTAGTGCAGTGTACCCTCTGAACCTTGGGAAATGGACAGGGTATGGTGAGAAGAATGAAGAGAGTCTGAAACCTTGGGAATTGGATAGGGTATGGTGAGAAGAATGAAGAGAGTCTGAAACCTTGGGAATTGGATAGGGTATGGTGAGAAGAATGAAGAGAGTCTGAAACCTTGGGAAATGGATAGGGTATGGTGAGAAGAACGAAGAGAGTCTGAAACCTTGGGAATTGGATAGGGTATGGTGAGAAGAATGAAGAGAGTCTGAAACCTTGGGAAATGGACAGGGCATGGTGAGAAGAACGAAAAGAGTCTGAAACCTTGTGAAATGGACAGGGAATGGTGAGAAGAATGAAGAGAGTCTGAAACCTTGAATATTTAAATAGTTAGTTTATCTGGTGCTTCTCTCTTCAATTCAGTTTTCAGTTGGCTTTCTCTCATTCAACTGACTTGGCTACTCTTATACAATTCTAAATAGCCAACATACAACAACAAAAAACATTTTGTAAAAAGGTATTAATTATCATCTTATCTCATAGATACATTTTCATCATGTAATTCTCAACATGTCCCTAGGAACAGAAAGTTACAATGTTTCCCTTCGTTTACAGTGTGTGAACGCTCCTGTTGCCATGACAATGACAGGCTTGCTTGACTAGAGCTAACTTTATCCAAAATTAATGAAACTATAAAAACATCATCAAGAAATAAAAACAATTATATAATTACACTCCGCTTAACTTGGTGTTTCATATCCTATGCGTTATAACTCGCTCATCGTGATGATAACATTTAAAATATTTTGTTTATCTGGCTTATCTTCTCTTCAGTTTTCATTTGGCTTGGCTCTCATTCTGTCACGTCCTGACCAGTAAAGGGGTTATTTGTTATTGTAGTTTGGTCAGGACGTGGCAGGGGGTGTTTGTTTTATGTGGTTCGGGGTTTGTTGGGCTATGTACTTATGTAAAAGGTATGTTTGTTTAGAGTGTTCCGGGGTGTTTGGTATATGTTCTAGGTTAATGTTTTTCTATGTTCAGTATAGTTTTCTACTATTATGTTTAGGGTTTGTTGATTGACCTTCAATTGGAGGCAGCTGTTCCTCGTTGCCTCTGATTGAAGGTCCTATGTATAGGGGTGTTTGTGCTATGGGGGTTTGTGGGTAGTTGTCTCCTGTTTTGTGTCTGTGCACCTGACAGGACTGTTTAGTGTCGTTCGTTGTTTTGTATATGTGATTTGTTTGTTGTTCCTTCTTTTGATTTAATAAAGAAGATGAGTATACACGTTCCCGCTGCACCTTGGTCTAATCCTTACAACGCCTGTTACAGAACTACCCACCACCAATGGACCAAGCAGCGGGGTAAGGAGCTGGAGAGGAGCTATCGGGAGTCGTGGACCTGGGAGGAGATCTTAGCCGGAGAGGGACCATGGAGGAAGGCTGGAGAGGATCGGGAGTGTTTTGCTGGAACACGGTTGGCATGGAAATCTGAGAGGCAGACCCCATTTTTTGGGGGGGGCACACGGGTAGTTTGGCTGGGCCAGGGTTGAGCCCTAAGCCAACTCCCCATGCTTACCAGAGGCAGCGTGGTACTGGTCAGGCCCCGTGCTATGGGGTGATGCGCACGGCGTCGAGGCCAAGCATCCACAGGCCGGTATGCTCGGTGCCAGTGTCCTGCATTTGCCGGGGGTAAGCGGGCACCCAGCCAGTAAGGGTGGTGCCAATCCTGCGCTCGAGTCCACCAGTGCGCCTTCACGGCCCAGTGTATCCTGTTCCCGCTCTCCACACTAGCCCTGAGGTGCGTGTCTCCAGTCTGGCATCTCCAAAGCCTGCACCACGCACCAGGCCTTCAGTACGTCAGCCCAGTCCAGGATGTCCTGTTCCCGCTCCTCGCACTAGCCTTGGGGTGCGTGTCTCCAGTCTGGTACCTCCACTACCAGCCCCACGCACAAGGCCTCCAGTGCGTCAGCCCAGTCCAGCTCGTCCTACTCCTGCTCCTCGCACTAGCCCTGTGGTGCGTGTTCTTAGTCTGGCACGTCCTAAGCCAGCTCCACGCATCAGGTCTTCAGTGCGCAGTCCCCGTCCAGAGCTTCCGGCAACAGTGCCTCGTCCAGAGCGTCCGGCAACAGTAAATGGTTCAGACTGTCCGGCGACAGTGCCTCGTCCAGAGTGTCCGGCGACAGTGCCTCGTCCAGAGTGTCCGGCGACAGTGCCTCATCCAGAGCTTCCGGTGACAGTGCCCCGTAGAGAGACGGCTCACAGTCCGGAGCCGAGAGAGACGGCCCACAGTCCGGAGCAGAGAGAGACGGCCCACAGTCTGGAATCGGCGCAGCGAGAGTCGCCCTACAGTCCGGAATCGGCACAGCGAGAGTCACCCTACAGTCCGGAATCAGCGCAGCGAGAGTCGCCCTACAGTCCGGAATCGGGGCAGCGAGAGTCGCCCTACAGTCCGGAATCAGCGCAGCGAGAGTCGCCCTACAGTCCGGAATCGGGGCAGCGAGAGTCGCCCTACAGTCCGGAATCGGCGCAGCCAGAGTCGCCCTTCAGCCGAGGTCTCCAGTGACGCGCATCAGCCCAAGGTCTCCAGCAACGCACATCAGCCCGAGGTCTTCAGCCATGCGCCATAGCCCAGAGACTTCGGGAGGGGTAAAGTTTAATGAGTATTTAGCGGGGGTGGACAGGGTAGGTTGGGGAGTAAGGCATGAGCCTGAGCCACCTCCATAGTAGGAGGTTGGGGGAGGGGGGTGTAGCACAAGAACCGTCGGTGATGGTGGCCACCCTCCCTTCCCTCCCTTTAGTTGGGGATAATTTGTTTGTTTGTGTTTAGAGTTATTGGATTAGGTTTTGTTGTTTTAGGTGCCTCTGGGGTCTGCACCTTTGGGGGGGAGTACTGTCACGTCCTGACCAGTAAAGGGGTTATTTGTTATTGTAGTTTGGTCAGGACGTGGCAGGGGGTGTTTGTTTTATGTGGTTCGGGGTTTGTTGGGCTATGTACTTATGTAAGAGGGGTGTTTGTTTAGAGTGTTCCGGGGTTTTTGGTCTATGTTCTAGGTTAGTGTTTTTCTATGTTCAGTCTAGTTTTCTAGTTCTATGTTTAGGGTTTGTTGATTGACCTTCAATTGGAGGCAACTGTTCCTCGTTGCCTCTGATTGAAGGTCCTATGTATAGGGGTGTTTGTGCTATGGGGGTTTGTGGGAAGTTGTCTCCTGTTTTGTGTCTGTGCACCTGACAGGACTGTTTAGTGTCGTTCGTTGTTTTGTATACGTGATTTGTTTGTTTTTCCTTCTTTTGATTTAATAAAGAAGATGAGTATACACGTTCCCGCTGCACCTTGGTCTAATCCTTACGACGCCGTTACACATTCAACTGACTCAAGGACTAGGAAGGCTAGCGCAAGAGCCGCTGTAGAGTGAGGGCGCGTCAAGCAACCACTAGAGTGAGCGGCTCTCTCTGCGGGCCAAAACAAGCTTAACACCCCTTGACTATAAATACTGTAAATTATTAGGCCAAAGATTAGCCTACCACATACACTATATACAGTTGAAGTCGGAAGTTTACATACACTTAGGTTGGAGTCATTAAAACTCGTTTTTCAACCACTCCACAAATTTCTGGTTAACAAACTAGAGTTTTGGCAAGTTGGTTAGGACATTTACATTGTGCATGACACAAGTAATTTTTCCAACAATTGTTTACAGACAGATTATTTCACTTATAATTCGCTGTATCACAATTCCAGTGGGTCAGAAGTTTACATACACTAAGTTGACTGTGCCTTTAAACAGCTTGGAAAATTCCAGAAATTGATGTCATGGCTTTAGAAGCTTCTGATAGGCTAATTGACATCAATTGTGTTAATTGGAGGTTTATCTGTGGATGTATTTCAAGGCCTACCTTCAAACTCAGTGCCTCTTTGCTTGACATCATGGGAAAATCAAAAGAAATCAGCCAAGACCTCAGAAAAACAATTGTAGACCTCCACAAGTCTGGTTCATCCTTGGGAGCAATTTCCAAATGCCTGAAGGTACCACGCTCATCTTTCCAAACAATAGTACGCAAGTATAAACACCATGGGACCACGCAGCCGTCATACCGCTCAGGAAGGAGATGGGTTCTGTCTCCGAGAGATGAACGTACTAAGGTGCGATAAGTGCAAATCAATCCCAGAACAACAGCAAAGGACCTTGTGAAGATGTTGGAGGAAACAGGTACAAAAGTATCTATATCCACAGTAAAACAAGTCCTATATGAACATAATATGAAAGGCCAGTTAGATAGGAAGAAACCACTGCTCCAAAACCGCCATAAAAAAAGCTAGACTACGGTTTGCAATTGCACATGGACAAAGATCCTACTTTTTGTTGAAATGTCCTCTGGTCTGATGAAACAAAAATAGAACTGTTTGGCCATAATTACCATCATTATATTTGGAGGAAAAAGGGGGAGGCTTGCAAGCCGAAGAATACCATCCCAACCGTGAAGCACGGGGGTGGCAGCATCATGTTGTGGGGGTGCTTTGCTGCAGGAGGGCCTGGCGCACTTCACAAAATAGATGGCATCATGAGGGAGGAAAATTATTTGGATATATTGAAGCAACATCTCAAGACATCAGTCAGGAAGTTAAAGCTTGGTCGCAAGTTGGTCTTCCAAATGGACAATGACCCCAAGCATAGTTCCAAAGTTGTGGCAAAATGGCTTAAGTACAACAAAGTCAAGGTATTGCAGTGGCCATCACAATGCCCTGACTTCAATCCCATAGACATTTTGTGGGCAGAACTGAAACGGCCTGTGGAGCAAGGAGGCCTACAAACCTGACTCCGTTATTCCAGCTCTGTCATGGGGAATGGGCCAAAATTCACCCAACTTACAGTGGGATGCTTGTGGAAGGCTACCTGAAACGTTTGACCCAAGTTAAACAATTTAAAGGCAATGCTACAAAATACTAATTGAGTGTATGTAAACTTCTGACCCACTCGGAATGTGAGGAAAGAAATAAAAGCTGAAATAAACCATTCTCTCTACTATTATTCTGACATTTCACATTCTTAAAAGAAAGGGGTGATCTTAACTGACCTAAGACAGGGAATTTTTATTAGGATTAAATGTCAGGAATTGTGAAAAACTGAGTTTAAATGTAATTAGCTAAGGTGTATGTAAACTTCCGACTTCAACTTAATACAAAAGTATGTGGACACCCCTTCAAATTAGTGGATTCTGCTATTTCAGCCACACCTGTTGCTGACAGGTCTATAAAAATCGAGCACACAGCCATGCAATTTCCATAGACAAACATTGGCAGTTTAATGGCCTTACTGAAGAGCTCCATGACTTTCAACGTGGCACTGTCATAGGATGCCACCTTTTCAACAAGTCAGTGCATCAAATTTCTGGCCTGCTAGAGCTGCCACGCTCACTTGTAAGTACAGTTATTGTGAAGTGTAAATGCCTAGGAGCAACAATGGCTTAACCTCGGAGTGGTAGGCCACACAAGAAGTGGTAGGCCACACAAGCTCACAGAACGGGACAACCGAGTGCTGAAGCTCATAGTGCGTAAAAATCATCTGTCCTCGGTTGCAACACTTACCACCGAGTTCCAAACTGCCTCTGGAAGCAATGTCAGCACAATAACTGTTCTTCGGGAGCTTCATGAAATGTGCTTCCATGGCCGATCAGCCGCAAACGATTCTGTGCTTCCAACTTTGAGGCAACAATATGGGGAAGGCCCTTTCTGTTTCAGGAATGCACCTGTGCACAAAGCAAGGTCCATACAGAAATCGTTTGTCGAGATCGGTGTGGAAGAACATGACTGGTCTGCACAGAGCCCTGACCTCAACCCCATCGAACACCTTTGGGATGAATTGGAAAGCAGACTGTGGCCTAATCGCTCAACATCAGTGCCAGACCTTACTAACGCTCTTGTGGCTAAATGGAAGCAAGTCCCCGCAGCAATGTTCCAACATCTATTGGAAAGCCTTCCCAGAAGAGTGGATGCTGTTATAGCAGCAAAGGGGGGACAAACTCCATATTAATGCCCATGATTTTGGAATGAGATTTTTTACAAGCCGGTGTCCACATACTTTTTGTAGCCATGTAGTGTATTTAGGTACAATGGCAGTACCATGATAGTACTATCATAATTCAAAGCTAAAATCATGGTACATTTCCATGATTCAGACTATGCCATGGTATAGGTGAAAGTATGATAGTAGTACCATGGTATAAACGAAGGTACCCCAGTAGTACCATTGTACATTTTTGTAACGGATATGAAACCAAGGTCATAATAAACTACTGGCTGGATAAATAAAGTTGAAACATTACTAGAATATGAGCATGTTTGTAAGCCAGCTAGTTGGCTAATTTAGCTGGCTAAATAGAAAAAGCTAGGCTACTTTAATACACCACTTTACAAGCTTGCCAGCCAACTCTTTCAAATAAACATTATTTTGTATTATGGGATATGCCAAATATAGTTACAGACCCAGCCTGACATTGGCAATTAGATAATTGTTACTTTTATTTCAGTATTTCAGTGTGGAGTCAATTGAGGGGACAATTTTCATGAAGCCATTAGAAGACTGTTGCTGACTGAGAGGAGTTATGTATACATTATTTATAATAAATGATGTACAAAAAGTATTGGTGATTTAAAATCATAGTTAATCATTACATGATTTTGAACAAACTATTTATGTTCTGCTCAGTCTGGCAGAAACCCTGAACTATCAGAGGCAGAGGATCTCTCTTTCAGCTGCTGCTGACAATAACTACACGCAAGATGTTCTTCTACATCATCATAATGATGTGTCTGAATTGCAGTTTGTCTTAATTTTGGCAGATTAACTCATGCTTATTTCTAAAGTCTTAACTCGTGTTTTTGTTCCTTTTTTCTTCTACTCTGGAACCAGTCAGGCAACAACCCTTACTGTACTGGTGGTAGGTAGTCCATTGGCTATGGAGTTGTGACAGGAGTTGGACCTATGGCCGAAAAATTGCCGGTTTGAATCCTGGGCCGTGCGCTGGAAAGAAAATGGGTGTAATTGATTTGACAACTGGAGGGCTTCTGGCTTCACATCCTCAAAACATTCCCCTGCCGTTGGGCCCTTGAGCAAGGCCCTTAACCCCACAGCATGCTCTTCATTCAGGTGCACTGCACTGCAGCTGAACCTGTACTCATCTCTCAACTGTCTTTGTGAAGTCTGCTGTTTGGGGGGGTTGAGAATGGAGCAGAATACACATTTGTGTTGTTTGTAACTAATGGACAGAGTTGTATTGTATTAAAAATGTCAGCCAGAGTTGACATGGGCCTTCATTTAAACAAAGAGATGCCTCCCTGGCCTCCAGTGCACATTTCCAAACAATGTTTGCATATAATGACAAGAAATTATTAAAGCTATGCTGGTATTCTCTTGTCCATTATTTAATTGTTTATTCATTTATGTTCTTAGAAAAATAGTAGTAGCCATAATTCATAAATGGCACCATGCAGGATTCGTTATGCAACCATGTTGGTTCAGTGAAAATTCCGATCAAAGAACCCTATAAAAGGGTGCTATATAGAGCTTTTAGGGGTTCAATATAGGAATCAAGTGATATATGAAGCAAGTGAACCCTTTTTGGTTCTATAAGGATGTTTCTTTTAAGAGTGTACAAAAAAAGTCCTTACAAAGGTAAATGTGGCTTGTAGTTAACCATGTTCCTCCCAGTGTAAGTGACCTGTTTCTCTGAGAGCCTGTTGGCCTGATGAAAGGCTATTCTCTGAGATCCAACATGTTGAGAGATGTTCAGCTGTAGACAGGGATAACTCAACACTCTCAGCACTAACACTAAGTAATGATCCTGTCCCCTGTCCTCTCTGTGAAATGGATGGGGTTGTGTCCTTCTCTCGCTCCACTCCTCCTCTATAGCTCTAGCTATAGGTGATTTAGGATGGGCAGCTATGACCAGGCTATAGGACCAAGCTCAGTGGAGATTGTCAGGTCTGTGTGTGTCAGTGTTTTGTTAGGAGGTGTATATCGGGGAGTAAAACCCACTGATCCTTTATGTTTGACCTCAGTTTAGCATTACAGACAACTGGTAAAGTACAGAACCAATTGATTTTGTGTGTGTGTGTGTGTGTGTGTGTGTGTATGTGTGTGTGTGTGTGTGTGTGTGTGGTGTGTGTGTGTGTGTGTGTGTGTGTGTGTGTGTGTGTGTGTGTGTGTGTGTGTGTGTGTGTGTGTGTGTGTGTGTGTGTGTGTGTGTGTGTGTGTGTGTGTGTGTGTGTGTGTCAGCTCAGGCACTGATAAAGGGTGTGTATTGTTTGGACTGGTCCTCTTATTCAGCTGCAGTGAAAGCCATAGAGATAACCATCAGGTTGATTGACCTACAATTCTAATTCTCTCCGTGGAGAGAGATTATTCATCTCTGACAGTAATTGTCCATGGCCCATGGCCCCTATTGCTTATGTTTGTAGAACATCATCCACACTTTCACCATTAGATCATTACTGCAGTGACATCAATACTGCCATCCAGTAATCATAGATCCAACACTACTGGATGTGTATAATGTTGTTGATCCCGCTCACAAGATGAGTAAACTTGCCAGATACCTCATAATTAATTTGTGTTAGCTTGCCAAGCTAATTTCTAGGCGTTAGATCAGCAGGCTACCAGAGTCTAATGGCACGAAGGAATAGGGGGAAGGAAGGACGCAATTGTTTTCAAACTGTTCAAATAAGACCTCACAAGTTTGCCTCCATGTTCCAAATGAATTCTAAAACAATTGGACATCAGGCTTAACTCTCTGTGACACATGGATCCCCCCTCTGCCCTGATCAAAGGGACGGCAGGGGTACTGTATTAACCCCCTATGGATGTTCAATGATTCACCCCCCCTGACCTCTGACCCCCTGCCTCTTGCCTGTCTCCTCTGGTCCTTCATGCTGATTGGATTGCAGATGATGTTGAATGTGTTGTTAATTTGTCTAATGGATGGTCGTCTCTCTCTCTCTCTCTCTCTCTCTCATAAACAGACATGTTCTTGTTCTGGAATAATTCAAGCCATGTAACACCACTCACTCTCTAAAATATGATGATTATTATTTCTACTGATTCTGTAGGAGTTGGCAGAACACTTCACTGAACATAGAACGATTTGACTGTTTTAAAAATAGTGTGTATCCTGAGGAATGTTGAAAGTGTTCTGTTTGAAGGAGGTGAAACAGTAGCGTCTGTGTTTCACTAACCACTCTGCTTTGGGCACTGCCCACAAAGAGGGAATGAGGAGTCCAGAGCCAGTGCCATTTTAGCTGTGGAGAAGTTATTGTTATGTCTACTGCAAGGAGGTGTACCATTACTAGCTAGGCTATGGGTTAGTCCCACTCTCCCTTTCTTTGTTCTTCTCCCCGACTCTCTCTTTCATCCTCAGACTTAGTGGAATCATTTAGGTGGTTTCAGCATGAAAGGAGAGAGAGATGGGGGGTACATGGTTTTGTTCAGTGAGTCTTGTTGAACCTTGAGCCAGTGCATGTGTGTGATGTCTAGACCCTTGTCACTGTGGACTGACATAGGCCTGACGACTGAGTCAATAAACAAGACTAGTGATGGGTTTCAGACAGGGTTTTACTAATAACATCTACATGTATACATTTTTAAGAACACATTCTCTTTGGTATTTTTCTGGAAACTGAACTACAGGAACATACACACACAGACAAGCACAAGCATATACACACACACACACACACACACACACACACACACACACACACACACACACACACACACACACACACACACACACACACACACACACACACACACACACACACACACACACACACACACACACACACTGCTTTCATGGTAGTGAAAGTTGAGCAGTAACTGAAATCTCAGTTTGCTAACGTAGGTGTTTTATTCATAAGTGATTTAGGACTTCTAGTTCAGTAAATCTGTAAAACTGTTCCACTTTTACAAAGCTCATAAAAATATACATTACGTGTGACAGATGTCTGGGTTAATAATCACATACAGTTTCACATGCACAACGTCCAGGATGGAAATATGATCACCACTGATTGAGGGTGAGGTAGCAGAGGCAGTATTTCAGCTGTGAGTGACATCACGTTACTATTGTCTCGCTTGCAGAAGTATTTTGTCATTTAGCCAACTTCAGAAAAACAGCAAGGCAAAATGCTGTGAAAGTTTAGTGAAATACATATATATACAGCAATACATACAATATAAAAGATACACTATATATATGAAGTCTGTCTTTAGCGTCACAGGGGGGTGGGGGGGGGTTGCAAGACTAGGTTTCTGTGTGTGTAGAACATAAAACAGTGGTGTGTGAATTCCCAGGCATGGCGAATACATTAGAGCACAGCTGCACTGCCCCTGGCTTCTCAGAATCAGAATCAGATTGTTCATGTACATATTAGACATTAGGGATAAACAATTAATCAAAGTACAGTAGATAAGCATCAAACATAGTTTTTACTGAACAAAAATGCTGACAGCTGTGCCATACAGGTTGCAAAATAGTTGGGAAGAGATTTTGAATGTATCGATTCCATGTTACATATGAACTGATACACAAAACAAGGCTTGATTCAACATTTTAAGTGTTTCAATTTAAATTGTTATATACAATTCTTGCCACCAACAGAATGTTACATATATATATATATATATATATATATATATATATATATATATATATATATATATATGTAACATTCTTTACACAGTACCAGTCAAAAGTTATGACACACTTACTCATTCCAGGGTTTTTCTTTCTTTTTACTATTTTCTACATTGTAGAATAATAGCTGTCACGACTTCCTCCGAAGTCAGCCCCTCTCCTAGTTCGGGCGGCATTCGGCGGTCGACGTCACTGGCCTTCTAGCTAGTATGGGCTATGTGGGACGCTAG
Organism: Salmo salar; assembly: GCF_965601325.2. Lineage (NCBI taxonomy): Eukaryota > Metazoa > Chordata > Actinopteri > Salmoniformes > Salmonidae > Salmo > Salmo salar. The sequence continues at coordinate 95,091,257 of NC_138300.1, forward strand.
CGTCCCACCCGCAGTACAGCCAGTGAAATAGCAGGGCGGCAAATTCAAAACAACAAAAATCTCATAATTCAAATTTCTCAAACATACAAGTATTATACACCATTTTAAAGATAAGATTCTCCTTAATCTAACCCCAGTGTCCGATTTCAAAAAGGCTTTACGGCGAAAGCAAAACATTAGATTATGTCAGGACATCACATTGACAAGAAAAACCACATAGCCATTTTCCAAGCAAGGAGAGGCATCACAAAAACCAGAAATACAGCTAAAATTAAGCACTAAACTTTGATGATCTTCATCAGATGACACTCCCAGGACTTAACCTGTTGGGGCTAGGGGGCAGTATTTGCACGGCCGGATAAAAAACGTACCCAATTTAATCTGGTTACTACTCCTGCCCAGTAACTAGAATATGCATATAATTATTGGCTTTGGATAGAAAACACCCTCAAGTTTCTAAAACTGTTTGAATGGTGTCTGTGAGTATAACAGAACTCATTTGGCAGGCCAAAACCTGAGAAGATTCCTTACAGGAAGTGGCCTGTCTGACAATTTCTTGCCCTCCTTGATCATCTCTAACAAATACAGGGGATCTCTGGCATGACGTGACACTTCCTACGGCTCCCATGGGCTCTCAGAAGGCGGGAAAAAGCTGAACGATGTAATTCCATCCCCAGGCTGAAACACATTAGCGCGTTTGGCAAGTGCTCTGTCAGAGGGCCATTAGACTGAGGCTCGTGCATGCTTTTACTTTCACTCTCTTTGTAATAAAAATGATTTCCCGGTCGGAATATTATCGCTTTTTTACGAGAAAAATGGCATAAAAATTGATTTTAAACAGCGGTTGACATGCCTCGAAGTACGGTAATGGAATATTTAGAATTTTTTTTGTCACGAAATGCGCCATGCTCGTGACCCTTATTTACCCTTTCGGATAGTGTCTTGAACGCACGAACAAAACGCCGCTATTTGGATATAACAATGGATTATTTGGGACCAAACCAACATTTGTTATTGAAGTAGAAGTCCTGGGAGTGCATTCTGACGAAGAACAGCAAAGGTAATAACATTTTTCTTATAGTAAATCTGATTTTGGTGAGAGCTAAACTTGCTGGGTGTCTAAATAGCTAGCCCTGTGATGCCGGGCTATCTACTTAGAATATTGCAAAATGTGCTTTCACCGAAAAGCTATTTTAAAATCGGACATATCGAGTGCATAGAGGAGTTCTGTATCTATAATTCTTAAAATAATTGTTATGTTTTTTGTGAACGTTTATCGTGAGTAATTTAGTAAATTCACCGGCAGTGTTCGGTCGGAATGCTAGTCACATGCTAGTCACATGCTAATGTAAAAAGCTGGTTTTTGATATAAATATGAACTTGATTGAACAAAACATGCATGTATTGTATAACATAATGTCCTAGGGTTGTCATCTGATGAAGATCATCAAAGGTTAGTGCTGCATTTAGCTGTGGTTTGGGTTTATGTGACATTATATGCTAGTTTGAAAAATGGGTGTCTGATTATTTCTGGCTTGGTACTCTGCTGACATAATCTAATGTTTTGCTTTCGTTGTAAAGCCTTTTTGAAATCGGACTGCTACTTCAATAACAAATGTTGGTTTGGTTCAAAATAATCCATAGTTATATCCAAATAGCGGCATTTTGTTTGTGCGTTCAAGACACTATCCGAAGTGTAAATAAGGGTCACGAGCACGACGCATTTCGTGACACAAAATTTCTAAATATTCCATTACCGTACTTCGAAGCATGTCAACCGCTGTTTAAAATACATTTTTATGCCATTTTTCTCGTAAAAAAGCGATAATATTCCGACCGGGAAAGCGTGTATACGTACAAAGAGAGAGAAAATAAAAGCATGGGATCCCCTCGTGCACGAGCCTGAGTCTCATAGTACTGTGACCGGCCACTATCCAAACGCGCTACTGTTTTTCAATCAGGGCCTGCAGAGCCACGATTCAGCTTTTTGTCGCCTTCTGAGAGCCCATGGGAGCCGTAGGAAGTGTCACGTAACAGCAGAGATCGCCTGTATTGGATAGAGATAATCAAGAAGGCCAAGAAATGGTCAGACAGGGTACTTCCTGTACAGAATCTTCTCAGGTTTTGGCCTGCCAAATGAGTTCTGTTATACTCACAGACACCATTCAAACAGTTTTAGAAACTTTGGAGTGTTTTCTATCCAAAGCTAATAATTATGCATATTCTAGTTTCTGGGCAGGAGTAATAATCAGATTAAATCGGGTACGTTTTTTATCCGGCCGTGAAAATACTGCCCCCTAGCCATAACAGGTTAATGTTACAAAATACATGTATGTTTTGTTCAATAAAGTTCATATTTATATCCATAAACCCCTTTTTACATTGGCGTGTGATGTTCAGAAAATGTATTCCCACCAAACCTCCGGTGAATGAGCACATCAATTTACAAAAATACTCATCATAAACGTTGATAAACTTTACAACAGTTGTTGAAAGAATTATAGATATACTACTCCTTTATGCAACCGCTGTGTCAGATTTTAAAATAGCTTTTTGGTGAAAGCACATTTTTCAATATTCTGAGTACAGAGCACAGCCATCAAAGCAAGCTATACAGTTACCCGCCAAGTTCTGGAGTCAACTAAACTCAGAATTAATATTATAAATCTTCCCTTACCTTTGCTGATCTTCATCAGAATGCACTCCCAGGACTCCCACTTCCACAAGAAATGTTTGTTTTGTTCGAAATACTCCATATTTATGTCCAAATACCTCCTTTTGTTCGCGCATTCAGGTCACTAATCCAAAGGCATAACGCGAGAGCGCAGAACCAGAGACGAAAAGTCAAATAGTTCCATTACCGTTCATAGAAACATGTCAAACGATGTTTACAATCAATCCTTAGGGTCTTTTTTAACATAAAACGTTGCTTATATTCCAACCGGACAATAGCGTATTCATTACAGAAGAAAAAGAAGGAGCTGCGCGCCAAATGTGCCAGCACAATAAGCAACTCACTGCTCCCAGGCAGTCCACTGATTGACTGAGATCCTATTCTCTGCCCAGTAACAGTAGATGGATGAAACTAGTTTCTATAGGCTGTTGACAGCCAATGGAGGCCTTAGGAAATGCAAAATGACCCCACAGACACTGTAGTTTGAACAGGGATTAGATAGAAGAACTACAAGTCACTTCCTTGTTGGATTTATTTCTCCGGTTTTTGCCTGCCATATGAGTTCTGTTTTACTCACAGACATCATTCAAACAGTTTTAGAAACTTCAGAGTGTTTTCTATCCAAATCTACTAATAATATGCATATCCTACCTTCTGGGCCCGAGAAGCAGGCAGTTTAATTTGTGCATGTATTCATCTGAATTTCTGAATACTGCCCCCTGTCACCAAGAAGCTAGCCATTGCCGATCCACCTTTCATTTTCCATTGGTTTTGTCTTGTCTTCCCTCACACCTGGTTTCAATTCCATCAATTACGTGTTGTGTATTTAACCTCTTGGGGCTAGGTGGGATGCTAGCGTGCCACCCGTGGTGCACTCCATCAACAGCAGGTGCATTTCAAGAGCGGCAAATTTGAATCCAAATAAATGTCAAAATTCAAATTTTTCAAAAATACAACTATTTTACACCATTTGAAAGATAAACATCTCCTTAATCTAACCACGTTTTACGATTTCAAAAAGGTTTTACGGCGAAAGCATAAATTTAGAGTATGTTAGGACAGTACATTTACAAGAGTTGTGTGTAATGTTTTGTCAAGTCAAAGACAGGGTCACCAAAACCATAAAACCAGCTAAAATGATGCACTAACCTTTTACAATCTCCATCAGATGACACTCCTAGGACATTATGTTAGACAATGCATGCATTTTTAGTTCTATCAAGTTCATATTTATATCCAAAAACAGCGTTTTACTATGGCATTGATGTTGAGGAAATCGTTTCCCTCCAATAACCGGCAGTCAAGTCAGCGTCACAAATTAAATAATTAAAATTAGAAAACATTGGTAAAATATTATATTGTCATTTAAAGAATTATAGATTTACATCTCTTGAACTCAATCAACTTGCCAGATTTAAAAATAACCTTACTGGGAAATCACACTTTGCAATAATCTGAGCACTGCGCCCAGAAAAATACGCGTTGCGATACAGACTAGACGTCATGTTGGGGAGATCTAAAATCGAAAATACTATGTAAATAATCCATTACCTTTGATTCTCTTCATCAGATGTCACTTCCAGGTATCACAGGTCCATAACGAATGTAGTTTTGTTCAAAAAAGCTCATCATTTATGTCCAAAAATCTCCGTCTCGTTAGCACATGATGTAAGCCAGCCGGACTTCTCGTCATGAACGAGGGGAAAAAATATATTTCCGTTCGTTCAAACATGTCAAACGTTGTATAACATAAATCATTAGGGCCTTTTTTAACCAGAACATGAATAATATTCAAGGTGGACGAATGCATACTCTTTTATAACGTATTGGAACGAGGGTACCCAACATGAACTCGCGCGCCAGGTGTCTAATGGGACATCATCGTTCCATGGCTCTTGTTCGGTCAGATCTCCCTCCAGAAGACTCAAAACACTTTGTAAAGGCTGGTGACATCTAGTGGAAGCAATAGGAAGTGCCAAAATATTCCTAAGCCCCTGTGTTTTTCAATGGGATAGGTTTAAAGTCAATACAACACATCAGGTATCCACTTCCTGTCAGAAAATGTCTCAGGGTTTTGCCTGCCAAATGAGTTCTGTTATACTCACAGACACCATTCAAACAGTTTTAGAAACTTTAGAGTGTTTTCTATCCATATATAATAAGTATATGCATATTCTAGTTACTGGGTAGGATTAGTAACCAGATTAAATCGGGGAAATTTTTTTTATCCAGACGTGCAAATGCTGCCCCCTAGACCCAACAGGTTAATCCTCTGTTACCCCATGTCCTTGTCCGGAATTGTTGATTGTAAGAGTTTGTGCACGTTATGTCTGGCGTGCGAAGGGTTTCGTCCCATTGTATTTATTTATTGTTTTTGTTCACAGTGATTTTTATTATTAAACTGCACCGTTGTAACACAGTCATTCCTCTCCTGCGCCTGACTTCTCTGCCACCAGTACGCATGCATTACAATACCGAAGACATCAAAACTATGAAATAACACATATGGAATCATGTAGTAACCAAAAAAGCGTTAAACAAATCAAAATATATTTTATACTTCAGATTCTTCACAGGAGCCACCCTTTGCCCTGATGACAGCTTTGTACACCTGGAATGCTTTTCCAAAATGAGTAGGTGTGTCCAAACTTTGACTGGTACTGTATATATGGGGCATACAACAATCTCAGCTCTGCAGATTTTGCTGCGAAATGTCAGAATCATTAGATAATTTATTCTGGTAGCTTTTTTCCTCGTCACAGGTTCAAGAATGGCTGAAAAATCACAACATTCATTTAAAATTAAATCTACAAATAGCAATGTTGGGCGATTTGGAAAGCCATAATCAATCAATCAACAATATCAATCATTAAAATGTATTTATAAAGCCCTTTTTACCTCAGTCGGTGGCACAAAGTGCTATACAGAAACCTAGCCTAAAACCCCAAACAGCAAGCAATGCAGACGTAGAAACTCTTAGGACATTTTTTTCCATCTTTAACTCACAATCTGTGGATACTATGCGATTAGAAAGGTTCAAATTCTTGTAAGACATCACAGTTGAAAAATATATGGCACAATCAATAGAGGGTGGTCTACAGATATAGGTGGGATGGGCTGAAAGTGGCTGAGGGGTGGGATTAAAAAGTTCATGATTGGTAATAGATTATTCATGAAAACACTACTGTATATACTGTAGGTGTGTTGACTGTGATAAAGGCACTGGATTATGAGCTGTCTTGTTTGCTAAATGAACACACAAAGTAGGCAGTAGCATGGTGCATATAGCCATAGAAGCACAGTGACATATGCCTCAATGCGGTCATATTTGTGGCTTATTGGGGCTGTGGCTTTCAGTTAGTTATTTTTGGGCACCCATCCCATGAGAGTGAATGTCATTCCAGTTAATCTGAATGTCATTCCAGTGTGCTGCTTGCTATGAATTCTATCTGATGGTGTTTGCATGCTTAGGTAAAAAGGCAATTAACCTTTTCACACATACCAACAAATGGGTGTGATCATTCGTACGATCAAACTGGTTTGATTAGAACGCTTATTTAGAATGTCCAGTTTTGATTGACGCAACAGTTAGCAATTGAGCTAGCCACATTGTTTTATTTTACAGAAACATTTTTCACGATCATATTCCTTACAAAGTTATGTCCTGAATGTGAAGAGTTTATTTTTGGACGCAATGTTCAGACATTCACAGAAGTAGCGACAGCATACACAATCATCCAAATCGGAAAAAGTAGGCTACATTAGTCCTAGCGGTCATATTTAGAGAACTCTCGGCTGACAGAAACCACAATATGAATTAGCTAATATAATTTACTATTTATAATTCAATGTTGAGCTCAACATTGATCGAAATAATTGAGTAAAACACTTTTCTAGAAATCAAAGTAATCCAAAGATGGGTAGTTTGTGCACGTCGCCATGTTTGATTTTTCGTGTCAACCAAAGATAATAAGAGGAGACAAGATGAGTTTGGTCTGTTTGCAGTATGTATGTTGAAGGGGGTGTGTCATCTACGGTCGTCAACGATAATTTACTTCCCTTCATTCACTTCCGGAAGTTTACTCGAAAGATAAGTGAACAATTCCTTCACCTCATTATAACATTTTTGGTCTGACAGACATTTACGTGACACACATAGCGTGCATTGTATAATGTCAACAAACATGGCGCCACACATAGCCGGCAAGAACACTACCGTTCAAAAGTTTGGGGTCACTTAGAAATGTCCTTATTTTGTTTTATTCAAATTAATCAGAAATACAGTGTAGACATTGTCAATGTAGTAAATTACTATTGTAGCTGGAAACGGCTGATTTTTCATGGAATATCTACATAGGCGTACAGAGGCCCATTATCAGCAACCATCACTCCTGTGTTCCAATAGCATGTTGTGTTAGCTAATCCAAGTTTATAATTTTAAAACGTTAATTGATCATTACAAACACATTTGAAATTATGTTAGCACAGCTGAAAACTCTTGTCCTGATTAAAGAAGCAATAAAACTAGCCTTCTTTAGACTAGTTGAGTATCTGGAGCATCAGCTTCATTAAATAGTACCCGCAAAACATCAGTCTCAACAGTGAAGAAGCGACTCCGGGATGCTGGCCTTCTAGGCAGAGTTCTTCTGTCCAGTGTCTGTGTTCTTTGCCCATCTTAATCTTTTCTTTTTATTGGCCAGTCTGAGATATGGCGTTTTCTTTGCAACTCTGCCAAGAAGGCCAGGATCCCGGAGTCGCCTCTTCACTGTTGACATCGAGACTGGTGTTTTGCGGGTACTATTTAATGAAGCTGCCAGTTGAGGACTTGTGAGGCGTCTCTTTCTCAAACTAGACACTCTAATGTACTTGCCCTCATGCTCAGTTGTGCACCGGGGCATCCCACTCCTCTTTCTATTCTGGTTAGAGCCAGTTTGCGCTGTTCTGTGAAGGGAGTAGTACACAGCGTTTTAAGAGATCTTCAGTTTCTTGGCAATTTGTCACATGAAATAGCCTTCATTTCTCAGAACAAGAATAGACTGATGAGTTTCAGAAGAAAGTACTTGTTTCTAGCCCTTTTGAGGTTTAAAAAAATAAATAATAATCACCTTTCTTTAACTAGGTAGGCCAGTTGAGAACAAGTTCTCATTTACAACTGCGACCTGGCCAAGATAAAGCAAAGCAGTGCGACAAAAACAACAACACAGAGTTACACATGGGATAAACAAATGTACAGTCAATAACACAATAAAAACATCTATGTACAGTGTGTGCAGATGTAGTAAGATTAGGGAGGTAGGCAATAAATAGGCCATAGTGGCAAAATAATTACAATTTAGCATTAACACTGGAGTGATAGATGTGCAGATGATGATGTGCAAGTAGAGATACTGGGGTGCAAAAGAGCAACAAAAAAAATAACAATATGGGGATGAGGTAGTTGGGTTGGCTATTTACAGATGACTGTGTACAGGTGCTGTGATCAGTAAGCTGCTCTGACAGCTGATGCTTAAAGTTAGTGAGGGAGATATAATTCTCCAGCTTCAGTGATTTTTGCAATTCGTTCCAGTCATTGGCAGCAGAGAACTGGAAGGAAAGGCTTTGGGGATGACCAGTGAAATATACCTGCTGGAGCGCGTGCTATGGGTGGGTGTTGCTATGGTGACCAGTGAGCTGAGATAAGGCAGGGCTTTACCTCGCAAAGAATTATAGATGACCTGGAGCCAGTGTCTTTGGCGATGAATATGTATCGAGGGCCAGCCAACGAGAGCATACAGGTCGCAGTGGTGGGAAGCATATGGGGCTTTGGTGACAAAATGGATGGCACTGTGATAAACTACATCCAATTTGCTGAGTAGAGTGTTGGAGGCTATTTTGTAAATGACATCGCCGAAGTCAAGGATTGGTAGAATAGTCAGTTTTACGAGGGTATGTTTGGCAGCATGAGTGAAGGAGGCTTTGTTGTGAAATAGGAAGCTGATTCCAGATTTCATTTTGAGTTGGAGATGCTTAATGTGAGTCTGGAAGGAGAGTTTACAGTCTTACCAGACACCTAGGTATTTGTAGTTGTCCACATATTCTAAGTCAGAACCGTCCAGAGTAGTGATGCTAGTTGGGCGGGCGGGTGCGGACAGCAATCGGTTGAAGAACATGCATTTAGTTTTACTAACATTTAAGAGCAGTTGGAGGCCAGGGAAGGTGTGTTGTATGGCATTGAAGCTAATTTGGAGGTTTGTTAACACAGTGTGCAAAGAAGGGCCAGATGTATACAGAATGGTGTCGTCTGCGTAGAGGTGGATCAGAGAATCACCAGCAGCAAGAGCGACATCATTGATATATACAAAGAAAAGAGTCGGCCCGAGAATTGAACCCTGTGGCAGCCCCATAGAGACTGGGGGATAACCGTGGCAGCTTTCAAATCTTTAGGGATCTCAGACGATACGAAAGAGAGTTAGAACAGGCTAGTAATAGGGGTTGCAACAATTGCAGCGGATAATTTTAGAAAGAGAGTGTCCAGATTGTCTAGCCCAGCTGATTTGATTTTCCAGCTCTTTCAAAACATCAGCTATCTGGATTTGGGTGAAGGAGAAGCGGGGGGGCTTTGGCAAGTTGCTGTGGGGGGTGCAGAGCTGTTGGCCTGGGTAGGGGTAGCCAGGTGGAAAGCATGGCCAGCCGTAGAAAAATGCTTATTGAAATTCTCGATTAACCTAGATTTATCGGTGGTGACAGTGTTTACTAGCCTCAGTGCCGTGGCCAGCTGGGAGGAGGTGCTCTTATTCTCTATGGACTTTACAGTATCCCAAAACTTTTTGGAATTAGTGCTACAGGATGCAAATTCAGTTTAAAAAAGCTAGCCTTTGCTTTCCTAACTGCCTGTGTATATTGGCTCCTGACTTCCCTGAAAAGTTGCATATCGCGGGGGCTATTCGATGCTAAGTCTGGAGTGAAGCAAGGGCTATATCTGTTCTTAGTTCAACATTTTTTGAATGGGGCATTTAAGATGTTGATGAAAGCACTTTTAAAGAGCAACCAGGCATCCTCTACTGACGGGATGAGGTCAATATCCTTCCAGGATACCCGGGCCAGGTCGATTAGAAAGGCCTGCTCGCTGAAGTGTTTTAGTGAGCGTTTGACAGTGATGAGGGGTGGTCATTTGACCACGGACCCATTACGGACGCAGGCAAAGAGGCAGTGATCGCTGAGATCCTGGTTGAAGACAGGAGAGGTGTATTTAGAGGGCAAGTTAGTCAGGATGATATCTATTAGTGTCCCCAGTTTAAAGATAATTTGTGTAAGATTGAGGGCATCTATCTTAGATTGTAGGATGGCCGGGGTGTTAATAAGCATATCTCAGTTTAGGTCACCTAACAGTACGAACTCTGAAGATAGATGGGGGCAATCAATTCACATATGGTGTCCAGGGCACAGCTGGGGGCTGATGGGGGTCTATAACAAGCGACAACAGTGAGAGACTTATTTCTGGATAGGTGGATTTTTAAAAGTAGAAGCTCGAACTGTTTGGGCACAGACCTGGATAGTATGACAGATCTCTGCATGTAGATTGCAACTTCGCTACCTTTGGCAGTTCTATATTGACAGAAAATGTTGTAGTTAGGATGGAAATTTCAGAATTTTTGGTGGCCATCCAAAGCCAGGATTCAGACACGGCTAGGACATCAGGGTTAGCGGAGTGTGCTAAAGCAGTGAAAGAAACAAACTTAGGGTGGAGGCTTCTGATATTAACATGCATGAAACCAAGGCTTTTACGGTTACAGAAGTCAACAAACGATAGCGCCTGGGGAATAGGTGGCTACAGGGACTGGGTTAACCACTACAGCACCGGAGGAGCAGAGGAGGAGTAGGATAAGGGTACGGCTAAAGGTTATAAGAACTGGTTGTCAAGTGCGTTGGTAACAGAGAATAAAAGGAGCAGATTTCTGGGCCTGGTAGAATAGATTCAGGGCATAATGTACAGACAAGGGTATGGTAGGATGTGAGTACAGTGGGGGTAAACCTTGGCATTGAGTGATGATGAGAGAAGTTGCATCCCTGGAGGCACCAGTTAAGCCAGGTGAGGTCTCCGCTTGTGTGGGGGTGAGACAAAAGAGCTATCTAAGGCATGTTGAGTGGGACTGGGGGCTTTACAGTGAAATAAAACAATAAGAACTAACAGAAACAGCAGTAGACAACGCATATTGACATTAGAGAGAGGCATAAAGCAATCACAGGTGATGATCGGGAGATCTAAGACAACAACGGGTAAATGGCGATGAATGGGAAGAGAGGGTCTGTTAGGTACACACAGGACCTGAGTTCAAGGCTGGGGCCGACAGATAAACAAAATGAGGTTCCGTGTTAGTGAACAGTCCAGCAGGCATCAGCTGTGTAGCCGAGTGATCATAGGGTCCAATGAGCAAAAATAGGTGAGTCAGGGAGCCGTTCGGTAGTCGCTACTCTGCTAGGCGAGCGGGAGACACAGCGTTCAGAAAGCTAGTGGGCCGGGGCTAGCAGATGGGTCTTCGGCGTCATTGCAACGGAAAAGCCTGTTAAATCCACATCGGACCATTACCTTGGCAGACCAGTCGTGATTGATCGGCGGGGCTCATTGTCGACAATAAAGGGTCCATGCCAATTGGCAAAAGAGGTATTGTAGCCCAAGAGTTAGCTGGTATACTTTGTTGGCTAGCCGGGAGATGGGCCTAGCTCTAGGCTAGCTCAAGGTCAACTGGTGTTTGCTTCGGGACAGAGGCATTAGCCAACAATAGCCACTTGGTTGCAGCTAGCTAGCTAGTTGTGATGATCCAGTGTAATGGTCCAGAGCTTGCGGCAGGAATCCGGTGATGTGGCAGAGAAAAGCAGTCCGATATGCTCTGGGTTGATATCACGCTGTGCAGACTGGCAGGTATTGACTTAGCTAAAGCTGGCTTGTGTCCGGGCTAAAGGTGAAGACTGCTAGCAGTGGCTAACAATTTGCTAGTAGCTAGTTAGCTGGCTAGCTGCTGATGGAGGTTAGAGTTATAAAGTATAAAAATAGCAGATCCGTACCACATTGGGTGAGGCGGGTTGCAGGAAAGTATATATAGTTCGTAAATGGAAAGTGAGATTAAAATATATACTACGGGAAAAAAAACTGAAGAAACAGACTATTTACTACAGACTATTTACTACACGGGACAAGACAAACACACGTCCGACTGTTACGCAATCTTGGTTGTGTAGCCTGTGATCGAACCCACAAATGCTGATGCTCCAGATACTCAACTAGTCTAAAGAAGGCTAGTTTTATTGCTTCTTTAATCAGGACAACAGTTTTCAGCTGTGCTAACATAATTGCAAAAGGGTTTTCTAATGATCAATTAGCCTTTTAAAATGATAAACTTGGATTCGCTAACACAACATGCTATTGGAACACAGTAGTGATGGTTGCTGACAATGGGCCTCTGTATGCCTATGTAGATATTCCATGACAAATCTGCCGTTTCCAGCTACAATAGTCTTTTACACCATCAACAATGTCTACACTGTATTTCAGATTAATTTGATATTATTTTAATGGACAAAAAATGTGCTTTTCTTTAAAAAACAAGGACATTCCTAAGTGACCCCAAACTTTTGAACAGTGGTGGAGCTTAGCATTAGCTCATTAGAATCAGTAAAACAAAATACCCCCAAAATATTTTACACACATCATAGGTGTCAATTACAATAAATGCAATATTCTGAATGCATTATTTGTCACCATTACTTGAAAACATAAAAACTGTAAATACATTATGCTCCATACATACTGTACATACAGTTGAAGTCTGAAGTTTACATACACTTAGGTTGGAGTCATTAAAACTTGTTTTTCAACCACTCCACAAATATCTTATTAACAAACTATAGTTTTGGCAAGTTGGTTAGGACATATACTTTGTGCATGACACAAGTCATTTTTCCAACAATTATTTACAGACAGATTATTTCACTTAATCCTTACGACGCCCGTTACACATTCAACTGACTCAAGGACTAGGAAGGCTAGCGCAAGAGCCGCTGTAGAGTGAGGGCGCGTCAAGCAACCACTAGAGTGAGCGGCTCTCTCTGCGGGCCAAAACAAGCTTAACACCCCTTGACTATAAATACTGTAAATTATTAGGCCAAAGATTAGCCTACCACATACACTATATACAGTTGAAGTCGGAAGTTTACATACACTTAGGTTGGAGTCATTAAAACTCGTTTTTCAACCACTCCACAAATTTCTGGTTAACAAACTAGAGTTTTGGCAAGTTGGTTAGGACATTTACATTGTGCATGACACAAGTAATTTTTCCAACAATTGTTTACAGACAGATTATTTCACTTATAATTCACTGTATCACAATTCCAGTGGGTCAGAAGTTTACATACACTAAGTTGACTGTGCCTTTAAACAGCTTGGAAAATTCCAGAAAATTTTGTCATGGCTTTGAAACATCTGATAGACTAATTGACATCCTTTGAGTCAACTGGAGGTGTACCTATGGATGTATTTCAAGGCCTACCTTCAAACGCAGTGCCTCTTCACTTGACATCATGGGAAAATCAAAAGAAATTAGCCAAGACCTCAGAAAAACAATTGTAGACCTCCACAAGTCTAGTTCATCCTTGGGAGCATATTCCAAATGGCTGAAGGTACCACGTTCATCTGTAAAAACAATAGTACGCAAGTTTAAATACCATGGGACCACACAACTGTCATTCCGCTCAGGAAGGAGATGTGTTCTGTCTCCTAGAGATTAATGTACTTTGGTGCAAAACGTGCAAATTAATCCCAGAACAACAGCAAAGGACATTATGAAGATGCTGGAGGAAACAAGTGCAAAAGTATCTATAACCACAGTAAAACGAGTCCTATATCGACATAACCTGAAAGGCTGCTCAACAAGGAAGAAGCCACTGGTCCAAATCCACCATAAAAAAGCCAGACTACGGTTTGCCAGACTACTTTCACATGGGGACAAAGATCGTACTTTTTGCAGAAATATCCTCTGGTCTGATGAAACAAAAATAGAACTGTTTAGCCATAATTACCATCATTATGTTTGGAGGAAAAAGGGGGTGGTTTGCAAGCCGAAGAACACCATCCCAACCGTGAAGCACAGGGGTGGCAACATCATGTTGTGGGGGTGCTTTGCTGCAGGAGGGACTGATGCACTTCACAAAATAGATGGCATCATGAGGCAGTAAAAGTATGTGGATATATTGAAGCAACATCTCAAGACATCAATCAGGAAGTTAAAGCTTGGTCGCAAATGGGTCTTCCAAATGGACAGCATACTTCCAAAGTTGTGGCAAAATGGCTTAAGGACAACAAAGTCAAGATATTGCAGTGGCCATCACGAAGCCCTGACCTCAAACCTATAGATAATAAGTGGGCAGAACTGAAAAAGCGTGTGCGAGCAAGGAGGCCTACAAACCTGACTCAGTTACACCAGCTCTGTCAGGAGGAATGGGCCAAAATTCACCCAACTTATTGTGGGATGCTTTTGGAAGGCTACCCGAAATGTTTGACCCAAATTAAACAATTTAAAGGCAATGCTACCAAATACTAATTGAGTGTATGTAAACTTCTGACCCACTGGGAATGTGATGAAAGAAATAAAAGCTGAAATAAATCATTCTCTCTACTATTATTCTGACATTTAACATTCTTAAAATAAAGTGGTGATCCTAACTGACCTAAGACAGGGAATTTTTTACAGAATTAAATGTCAGGAATTGTGAAAAACTGAGTTTAAATGTATTTGGCTAAGGTGTATGTAGATTTCTGACTTCAACTGTACATACATAAATGCATACTGTATGCTACAGTAGAAATGACAACACAATATACAGAAAATATGGCAATCACCTTGACTGGAACGCACACATGTCCAAAGATATTATTTGTAAGGAAAACAACAACGCAATAATGCGAGCACCAGCCAGAAAATGTGCCAGTTCGTGGAAAACTGAGCAAATCATACTTGATGTGCGATAAAAATGGTGACGACCTCTCCTCGAAGAGGGAAGTTTTGTCCGGCTTCATGGGCTACTTCTATGTCAATTCAAACTGTTGTTAGAAAAATAGCCTGTAGATAATAAGCAGGCAGCGTGTGTTAACTGTCCTATCGCGTAACAATCCCATTTTGGAACAGGGAGTGTCTTCTGACATCACGTGCATAAAACAACTCACGCTGGGGGCGACCATTAGTGATATTTGGAACTCACATGTGAAAAGGTTAACTTGCTTCCCCACTCTCAGCGTACATCGTTACAGAATAACGCCTCACCAAAGGGAAGCATCAGGGAGTGGTTTTTTTCTTTGTGTTGGAGGTGACGTCGGGTCTAGGTTCCACTGCCGGTGGCTCTTCAGGCTTTCATGCCTCAGCCGGTACATCAGGGTGTCAAGACTCGGTTGGCGGGTCAAGCGTCTGTTGCCGAGTCTACTGAGGATGCCTCAGCTAACTCGTCAGGCTTCTATGCCTTAGCTAGCTCGTCAGGTTTTCAAGACTCGGTAGACTCGGGAAGCTCCCATGCCACAGCTGACTCTTCAGGCTCCAGCGCTTCAAGCTGCTCATCAGGTTCCTGTGCCTTGAAGGAGGTGACCGATACACTCCTGATCCCCTGGAATGTCTGTCTGGTCGGCGTCCTGCGGCTGGAGCCACGCGTCGGAGCAGGGATGCTGTTTCGTATGCTCCTTCTTCGGCGCTCTAGGTCGCCAAGCTCCCACGCCCCACCCGGCTCGACAGGTTCCCACGCTTCGGCAGAGGTGTCCGGTCCGCTCCTGATCCCCGGGATCGTCCCTGTTGTTGGCGTCCTGCGTCTGGAGTCAGAGAGGGGGTACTGTCACGTATACTCCCTCTCTGGCCTCTAGGTAACTAGACTGCTGATTATGACGCACACCTGTCACCATCGTCACGCACACCAGTGTTTATTGACACTCACCTGGACTCACCTCCTTGATTACTTGCCCTATTTATGTCACTCCCTTTGGTTCCTTCCACAGGCGTTATTGTTTGCTGTATCTGTTTCATGTCGGTGCGCTGTTCATGTTTCTTGTTTTGTTAGTTTATTTATTAAATGTATTCGCTCCCTCAACTTGCTTCCCGACTCTCACTGTACATCGTTACACCTGGCGAATAATGCAGTCAGGCAAATACAAAAATTTGCTGTCCGCACACATTATAAGGAACATCTCTAAATTCAGAGCTACACTTTTGGTGGGAAGCACACGAGACAATGACACTGTATGCGCCGTTCCACAAGGGTGACTTCCAATTGCCTATAGCAGGGGCTCTGCAACCTTTTTCATATGAGTGACAATTTCCAATTGATCCAAGAATTTTTCGGCCTATGTGCCTGTTATGATTTTGATATAAGCATTGTAGGCTCCTTAACTGTGCCCAGAAAATGTTTAAATGCCCACAAGCTGAATAGCCTAATGCTAGCAGGCTATTAGACAGAGGCCAGTCCATTCAGCCACACCACAGGGAGCTTCACTGTGTACCGAGGCGCTATCCATTAAGCGGTGCTGAATCACGGGTGAGGCCTTAATGTGTAGATTGTTCTTCTTTCCTTGGTCGAGTTTGTTTGTCTTGATGTGTTCTTGTTGATTGTAAGCCTAAGTAAATCCTTTGATGTATGCCTTTTATTTCAATGCATGTGTAGGATTTATCTGGCATAGTTTGCATTCGCAGTCAGCTGTTTTATGCTCTGGTTGCACTGTATGCACTGTTCCACAAGTAGGCTAAATAAGTCAACGTAGCCTATGTATGACGAAGGTGAGTAGTACATTGTACACACCATTCCAAAGATCGTTAAACCTAATATAAACCTAATATTGAGGTGATGATGTCTGGGGGACATTTTTGTTTGTTGGTTCTGTTCTACAAATAGCATTTTAGAGTTTTAAAATACACAAAATGAGCTTCTCCTGGTGGGGGTATTTCTACACACCCCACTTTACCATACCCTAGGTTTAGCTGAACTGACGACTTCCCCCCGTCGGTGAAAGAAATGTAGCACCCCCACCCTCTAACTACTTCCCGCGGCTATGGTCATGCACCATAAGACAGCATCTCTGTCCAAGTAACTTATTGAACTGTACAGCTATATATTCTTTTTTTTTTCATCCACCAGAGGACCAAATTATCTTTGAATTACATGTTTTGTTTTTACATATACAGTACATTTTTGTTTTTACATATACAGTACATTTTACACACATTTTACATACATGGTACTTTAATACACAGCATTCACAGACATGTTTTTTAAAAATACACATTACATTTTGGATAGATAGTACTCAGACATCATCGGTATACATTATACACTGAGTGTACAAAACATTATGAACTTTCCATGACATAGACTGAGCAGGTGAATCCAGGTGAAAGCTATGATCCCTTATTGATGTCACTTGTTAAATCCACTTCAGTCAGTGTAGATAAAGGGGAGGAGACAGGTTAAAGAAGGATTCTTAATCCTGGAGACAATTGAGACATGGATTGTGTATGTGTGACATTCAGAGGCAAGACAAAAGATTTAAGTGCCTTTGAACGGGGTATGGTAGTAGGTGCCAGACGCACCAGTTTGTGTCCAGAACTGCAACACTGCTGGGTTTTTCACACTCAACAGTTTCCCATGTGTATCAAGAATAGTCCACCATCCAAAGGACATCCAGCCAACTTGACACAACTGTGGGAACAATTGGAATCAACATGGGCCAGCATCCCTGTGGAACGCTTTTGACACCTTGTAGAGTCCATGTCACGTCCTGACCAGTGAAAAAGGTAATTTGCCATGGTGGAGTGGTCAGGGCGTGGCAGGGGGGTTGTTTTGTGTGTTTTGGGTTTTGTTTGTTTCTGGGGGAATGTGTTTGCATTTTCTATGCTTCGTTTTCCAGGTTTGGCCGAGTATGGTTTCCAATCAGAGGCAGGCGTCTTTCGTCGTCTCTGTTTGGAAGCCATACTTAGGGGGCCTGTTTTCCTTTGGGTTTTGTGGGTGGTTGTTTTCCGTATATTCTGTGTACCTTACGGAACTGGTTGTCGTTTGGTTATTTTGTTTAAGTGTTCTCTCAAAATAAGTGAAGATGAGCACTATACATGCTGCGCCTTGGTCTAATCCTTTCTACGCCTGTGACAGTCCATGCCCTGATAGCAAGGGCATAGCAAGATAAATAAAATACAAAGGAATGAAGCTATAAGTAGGTATGTACATGTCGACAGTGGTAAAGGGGGCACCAGGATAGATAATAATTCGAGTAAAAAACTAGGTAGCTGCAACATATAAGATGAGTCTATACAGTACCTTCAGAAAGTATTCACACTCCTTGACTTTTTCCACATTTTGTTGTGTTACAGCCTGAATTTAAAATGGATTAAATGGAGATTGTGTGTCACATTACCCCATAAGGTCAAAGTGTTTTTTACAAATTAATAAAAAATGATAAGCTGGCTTGACAAAAAAATGTGGCACAGAAATCTACTGCCTGTCCTGAATACAAAGCGTTATGTTTGGGGAAAATCCAAAACAACACATCACTGAGTACCACTCCTCATATTTTCAAGAATGGTGGTGGCTGCATCATTACATTACATCATTTACATTTTTACATTGAAGTAATTTAGCAGACGCTCTTATCCAGAGCAACTTACAGTAGTAAGTGCATACCTTTTCATACTGTTATGTGTATGCTTGTCATTGGCAAAGACTAGGGATTTTTTTAGGATACAAAGAAACATAATAGAACTAAGCACAGGCAATGTCCTAGACGAAACCTGGTTCAGTCTGCTTCCCAACAGACACTGGAGATAAATTCACCTTTCAGCAGGACAATAACTGAAAACACAAGGCCAAATATACACTGGAGTTCCTTACCAAGACAACGTTAATGTTCGTGAGTGGCCTAGTTACAGTTTTGACTTAAATCGTCTTGAAAATCTATGGCATGACTTGAAAATAGCTGTCGAGCAACAGCCAACTTGACAGAGCTTGAATATAATTGTTTAAAATAATGTGCAAATATTTTATTTCATTTTCAAAACATAAAAATAAATGTCTAAAAACATGTTTTAACTTTGTCATTATGGGGTATTGTGTGTAGATTGGTGAGAAAGAAGTATTTTGATTTTGAATTCGGGCTGTAACATAACAAAATGTGGAATACATCAAGGTGTATGAATACTTTCTGAAGGCACTGTACATGTGTGAGAGTGTCAGTGCAAAATAGAGTCAATGCAGGTAATCTAGGTAGCCATTTGATGAACTATTATGCAGTCTTATGGCTTGGAGATAGAAGCTGTCTCGGAGCCTGTTGGTCGGAGACCCGATGCTCCGGTACCGCTTGCTGACTGTAGCAGAGAACAACACTTTTCAACACTGTATTTGTAACGGAAGATTTAACAGAACCCTGAGCTCAACCCACAGCAGTAGAGCCAAGGCAACTTGGCGCGACGGTGGTAAAAGGTAAATGTCCCTATCCCAGTTCGTGTCATCTCTGTGTGGATAGACATGCCGGTGCAACTCAGGTAGACTCACAGTGAAATATTCATGACGGATAATAAATTAATGTGGAGGTTGAACAGGCTGAGAACAGTGAAGCAAGGCCCTTAGAGCTCTGCTGATCCTGCCAGTTAACCAAAGGAATTCCTAAAGACTACTCCCTGATGACAGGTAGGCTCACTGTATTTACTATACTTAACTCGAGTATACTGGGTCATAGATCACCTTCACAATGTGCAACTATTAGTAAACAGTACTGTGCACTAGTTTACTAGTCCTGCAGAGGGATTTAGTGGTAGGAATGCTAAACGTTTGTCAAAATGACTGGCAGCAGGTAATGTACACTCGAACAACGCTAATTTAGCTTAAACATCTGTAACCGGTTCTTAAACAGTGTTTATGTGCTTTTACGCTCCACTACATCCCTGGCTGCATGGACATATAGGGTGGATAGGGTGGGGCTGCATGGATGTTGAGGACAGAACACTGTCCCCAGTCATTTATTCATAGCTCTGTGGTTTTTCACTCTGTTTTCTGATACATTTTTCATTAAGAAACAGTAAATTACCAACAACGTGTGGTTTATTGTTTTATAAATACTGCATGGACTACTCTGTCTATTTAACCATACTCTGTCTCTGTAACTACAAAGTGTTTACTAAAACATCGTTCTGTCCTCATACTGTTGTGGCATATTTTCCTAGCACATCTCACCCATGAGGGTTTTAACTGTCTGGCATGTCTAAGGGACACATTTCATTTTAACTTTAGTCCTCAGAATTAGGCAATGAAGGGCCCTGCCTCAGTGTTTCCATTGTGGTGGACTGTTGCTGAGTATAAAATATTTCCATAGACTAACCCATGGTAGAATAGGTTCCCTCACTCTAGCCAGTCCTGGTAGCTCCTTCAGTGATGAAAGACAGACCCTTCTCTCTCCCAGGTCAGAGCCCTAGCTGCCTAAACAGCTGGCTTCCATCACTGGGGGAAACGTTTGTGTGTGTATGTGTGTGTTTGTGTGTGTCCATTCTGACCAGGATGCCAATGCATCTGTCTCATCGTCACAGGCAACTCAATATCCGTGGCAATGGGAGAGACTGTGTATCTATGTCATAGGTCTCTTCTCAGGTGTATGGCACACACACACACACACACACACACACACACACACACACACACACACACACACACACACACACACACACACACACACACACACACACACACACACACACACACACACACACACACACACACACACACACACACACAGACACACACCTCTTCTGTCATTCAGAGATATTTTTATTCATTCATGGGTCATTAATTCTGCTATAAGCCTGACAGAAACAGAAGACTAGATCTAGAACCCACTAGATGCATTACAGTTTTTTACAATCACTTTGGCACTAATTTCAGAACCTTCATGTCATTTTTCACAACTCTAGACACAAAACTCACAACCGATGATCAAAATGCACTATACTCAAAACTCGAACACTTTTTCCAATTGCTTGGATACAATACACATAAAGATAAGATAATTTGTTCAATGAACTCAAATCATCTGTTCAAAATGACACAACTTAACATCAAAGTTTTACCATTTCAAAATGCAATTCACACATTACATCTGAGATGACTGTCAATTAATTTCATTACAATTATCTAACTATCAATTGATACAACTGCTCAAAATGATAAGTAACTGTTGCATTACTCTTAATGCATAGTTTTATGGAAACTGACAAACAATATTCCATGTTTAGATAATGAAAGTTTCAGGATAACGAGATCCATTGACACCAATTACCATGGAACAAATTGGACTACATTATCTATGGATGTAATATTCCATCATCATTCTTTATCAGAAACTGTTTCTATGGTCCCACGTACCACTTTTCCAGACCATGTTTTCAGATTTGACATTACTGTACACTCACCAGCCACTTTATTAGGTACACCTATCTAGTACTGGGTAGGACCCCCTTTTGCCTCCACAACAGCCTGAATTATTCACGGTGTTGTACGTTAAGAGATGCCCTTCTGCACACCACCATTTTAAACGGCTGTGATTTGAGTATTTGTGGCCTTTCTGTTAGCTTGAATAAGTCTGGACGTTCTCTTCCGACCTCTCTCATTAACAAGGTGTTTTTGCCCACAGAACTGCCGCTCACTAAATGTGTTTTGATAATTTCACCATTCTCTGTAAACTCTAGAGACTGTAGTGCGTAAAAAATCCCAGGAGGGCAGCTGTTTCTGAGATGCTGAAACCACCATGTGTGGCACCAACAATCCTACCATGGTCAAAGTTGCTTAGATTACGCATATTGCCCGTTCTAATGTTTGGTCGAACAACAACTAAAGCTCTCTACTCTATATGCTCTATATATTTAGTTGCAGGCAGCCACTTGAACCGCTGTTCAAAGAAGCAGGATATTTGCATTAACATGCAGGTGAACCTAATAAAGTGGCCACCGGGGGTGTCTGTATGCAGGCCCTTGTAATTGCTTTTCCAATACTGCCAACTCGTTACCGATGACTGATATCACATTGTGGTACGAGTATATAGTGAAATGAGTGGTATCCACCTACAACAACATAGCGATAACATGGAGCCGGCAGGTGATCCAGGTCACAATAGAGGTCAAGCAGTGGGAGGAGGAAGATGAGGAAGACGTGGTGGTCAAAGGAATGGCAGGGGACAAGCACTCCTTCTGAGAGGTCGTCGTGGGCCTCGTTTGAGAGATGTGGGGGAACGTGGTAGAGGACAAGGCCACGGACCAGCAGCACCAGCAAAGAGTGTCCAATGAAATCTGAGCAATAGTTGTACACCATGTCGTAAATCATGGCATGACAATGACTGAGGCAGCTACAATGATTCAACCAAACATCAGAAGATCAACCATGGCCTCAATCATCAGAACTTTCCGCAATGAGAACCGGTAAGTCTTCAGCATGCACTAAACATTAGGCTACTCTCAATTGCCAAATGACTGTATACTGCATTTACATTTACATTTAAGTCATTTAGCAGATGCTCTTATCCAGAGCGACTTACAAATTGGTGGATTCACCTTATGATATCCAGTGGAACAACCACTTACAATAGTGCATCTAAATCTTTTAGGGGGGGGGGGGGGTTAGAAGGATTACTATCCTATCCTAGGTATTCCTTAAAGAGGTGGGGTTTCAGGTGTCTCCGGAAGGTGGTGATTGACTCCGCTGTCCTGGCGTCGTGAGGGAGCTTGTTCCACCATTGGGGTGCCAGAGCAGCGAACAGTTTTGACTGGGCTGAGCGGGAACTGTGCTTCCTCAGAGGTAGGGAGGCGAGCAGGCCAGAGGTGGATGAACGCAGTGCCCTTGTTTGGGTGTAGGGCCTGATCAGAGCCTGAAGGTACGGAGGTGCCGTTCCCCTCACAGCTCCGTAGGCAAGCACCATGGTCTTGTAGCGGATGCAAGCTTCAACAGGAAGCCAGTGGAGAGGCTTCAACAGGAAGCCAATCCAAGCGTGGGCCGCGCCGGAGATGCCCAACTCGGAGAGAGTGGAGAGGAGGATCTGATGGTTCACCGTATCAAAGGCAGCAGATAGGTCTAGGAGGATGAGAGCAGAGGAGAGAGAGTTAGCTTTAGCAGTGCGGAGAGCCTTCGTGACACAGAGAAGAGCAGTCTCAGTTGAATGACCAGTCTTGAAACCTGACTGATTTGGATCAAGAAGGTCATTCTGAGAGAGATAGCAGGAGAGCTGGCCAAGGACGGCACGCTCAAGAGTTTTGGAGAGAAAAGAAAGAAGGGATACTGGTCTGTAGTTGTTGACTTCGGAGGGATCGAGTGTAGTTTTTTTCAGAAGGGGTACAACTCTCGCTCTCTTGAAGACGGAAGGGACGTAGCCAGCGGTCAAGGATGAGTTGATGAGCGAGGTGAGGTAAGGGAGAAGGTCTCCGGAAATGGTCTGGAGAAGAGAGGAGGGGATAGGGTCAAGCGGGCAGGTTATTGGGCGGCCGGCCGTCACAAGACGCGGGATTTCATCTGGAGAGAGAGGGGAGAAAGAGGTCAAAGCACAGGGTAGGGCAGTGTGAGCAGGACCAGCGGTGTCGTTTGACTTAGCAAACGAGGATCGGATGTCGTCAACCTTCTTTTCAAAATGGTTGACGAAGTCATCCACAGAGAGGGAGGAGGGGGGGAGGGGGAGGAGGATTCAGCAGGGAGGAGAAGGTGGCAAAGAGCTTCCTAGGGTTAGAGGCAGATGCTTGGAATTTAGAGTGGTAGAAAGTGGCTTTAGCAGCAGAGACAGAAGAGGAAAATGTAGAGAGGAGGGAGTGAAAGGACGCCAGGTCCACAGGGAGGCGAGTTTTCCTCCATTTCCGCTCGGCTGCCCGGAGCCCTGTTCTGCATGCCAATGTGCACCACTGAGTAGGTGATTTGACTAAATGTGTTCTTACTGTAATTTTCCCAACAGAATTGAGACTGGCCAAATAGGGGAGGCAGAGTCAAAATTCTGACTGACCAACAAGAGCGGGCTGTGGTCAATTTGGTTCTGGCCAGAAATGATATTCACCATACAGAAATTCGGCAGCACATCTTGGACAATGATGACATGTTCAACAATGTGGAAGCCATAATTTTGCCAACTATTGCACGCATGCTGAAAAGGCACCAGGTGTCTCAAAAACAGCTACACCGTGTGCCTTTAGAAAGAAATGCAGACAGAGTGAAGCAACTGAGGACTGAGTATGTTCAGGTATGTTCAGTTTCAAGATGCCTGTTGTGAAAAATTCCCCCAAAATTCGACATCATTGTAATCAGTAATTTTCTTTCCAAAATGTATTTTTAGAGGGTAATGGAGCTGGATGCTGATGAAAACCATCACAAATTCCTCTTTTTGGATGAGGCAGGCTTCAACCTGGCCAAGACAAGGAGGAGAGGTCGGAATTTCATTGGCCAGCGGGCAACCATCCAAGTACCTGGACAACGTGGGGCCATCATCACCATGTGTGCGGCTATATTGGAAGATGGTGTAGTGGGACGCAGACCTTGTATTAGATCATATAATGCTTCTCTCCTTGTAACATTCCTTGATGAGCTAAATCAGGTCTGTAGAGCTGATGGTGTGACCTATGTCATTGTGTGGGATAATGTCAGGTTCCACCATGCTCAAATGGTGCAAGCAGGGTTTCAGGCCCATCCCCAATTTACCACCCTGTACTGACCCCCATACTCTCCTTTCCTTGACCTGATTGAGGATTTTTTCTCCACATGGAGGTGGAAGGTATATGATAGGCGGCCTCACGAACAAGCCACCCTTCTCCAGGCTATGGATGACGCATGCAATGACATCACGCCAGACCAGTGTCAGGCCTGGATTCGCCATGCCCGAAGATTCTTCCTAAGATATTTAGCTAATTAAAACATCCATTGTGATGTGGCTGCGAACCTGTGGCCAAATCCACAAGACAGGGTTGATGGAAATATAGAAGTACAGTAATCAATCCTTTGTTTAGCTTTTTACAGTAAGCCAGGTGAGGAACACTGCAGTTCACCTTTAACTGTTTTTTCTTTTTTTGTAGCTAATTATTTTTGCTTTGATTCAAAGAAACCTATGTTGTGATTTTATTGTATTTCATCAATAAATGTCATATTTTGTTCAATGATTCCACTGTGTCTGTAGTATTCCCTCTACTAGTCCTTTTACAGTGATGTATTTACGTGTAGTAGCATAATGGAACATTTATCACATATTTTGTACTACAATATTTAATGATTGTACGAACAACTACACAGTGAAACTATTGGTATCTTGTGTGTGGCTGATCTTAATGAATGTTCCTATGGTATTTCATGATAAATGAGTTATTTGAACCAATGATTCTGCAAGTGCAAGGTTTCTTTAAAGATATGAATGCACAATGCAATGTTTTGAACATTGGACAGCCTTTGTTACAAGTGATGACCGTTGTGAGTTTTGTGTCTAGAGTTTTGAAAAATGACCACAAGGTTCTGAAATTAGTGCCCAAGTGATTGTAAAAAACTGTAACATCAGCCCAGCAACTGCATCATAATGGGCCGTAACATTAAGACCAGTCATCTCTGGGTTCATTTCTTCAGCATTGGACCTGTTACAGTAAATATTCAGATGTTGAATGCGTATTGTAGGGGGTAGGTGGGTAAATGGAAAAGTATTGACTGTGTAGACAGTCTTCTATTGACGGGGGTCAGTACGTGGTTAGGGAGATGTCTGATCATCAGGGGTCGGCAACAGACGCAAGCCAAAACCGTCCCGCAAGGAATTCTGGAATTCTGCAAAACAAATTGTTAATATAGTAAATATTACCCCAAGTATTCCCACAAATAGAAAGAGTTGACATATGTGATCGTGTGTCAATGTAATCAAGGTATGAAATGATTGTTATTTTCAAATATAATCTCTTTTTGGACTTAGTTGTACAAATTATTGTAATTATCCTCCCCCCTGTCCATTCACTCCAACAAAAATTGTCCCACGGCTGAATCTAGTTGCCTACCCCTGCTGTACATGCATGCTTGTGGTTCAGTTGCTGATTTCAGACTATGTGGTTAATTTACTTAGCCAAATCCTCTCATTTAGGGGATTATGCTCCCACCCCTGTGGAGTGGAAAGGAGAGAGAATCGATGGGAGGGGAGAGAGAGTGGAGGGGAGTGGAGTGAAGAGAAGAGACTGAAAGAGAGGGGAGAAAGGTTGAGAGTGAGTTAAGGGTGCAGGGCCGTTTTGAGACAGCGGTGGTAGTAGGGCTGGTCTGGAAGGGGGTCTTGAGCAGGATTAGGTTGGAGACATATGAGAGTTGGGGGGGGGGTGCAGCGATGGGGGTGGTATTGTTTGAGAGGGGCTGAGTGAGTTCTGATGGGGGATCCTGAATCCCAATGGGTATTAACAGAACCCTTCCACTAACCCCCAATTCATAACATACCACAACCACTCTACTGCCTGATAAACTCAACCCCTTCCCCCTCTCACCCCAGAAACATCTGAGTTTAATGCTCTTCAGTCCTTTGAGGTGAGACCACTTGAGGTCCTCTCAGTTGAGTTTAGACTCTGCCTCCTTGAAACACAGACACTCTCTTTGAGCTCTGAATTTCCATGGACCTACTGGATACTGTCTGAATAATAAAGGACATATCTGTTAAACTAGACTAATGTAATTTTGTGTGTTTCTGAACTGTAACTGAGCTGAAAGGAGAGGCAGAGGAGACCAATATTTAGAGGTTTACAAGGTTGTAAAGATGAAATCAGACACTGTGACCGAGAAAAGGAGAGTGAGAAGGAGAGAGAGGAGAGAGTGAGAGTTTGTGTCAGGTTCAGGAGATTTGATAGCACAAGAGAGAGGAGTGAAGAAAGGAGGAGAGGAAAGGAGAGAGAGGAAAAGAGAGGGGTAATGGAAGAGGATAGAGATAGGAAGAAAAGTGTGGGGTGATAGGGGGGGGATGAGTGGAGCGAGGTGGAAAGAAGAGAGGAGGAAAAGAGGAGTTAAGACATGAGGACGAGAGGTGGAGAAAGGGACTGAAATAAGTACAGATGGTTGGAGAAGTGGAGGAGAACAGTTGAAGGGGTGACAAGAGGAGGAGAGGGAGCAGTGGAGGACTCTTGAGTTGTCCTGAATACATTCCCTAAAAGGAATGGAAGGATTCTCACCACTCTCTGTCTAGGAGTCTGAACACAGGAGGTTGGTTCCACTCTTCTAACAAACTGATAACCTTCCATGAGATTGAATTATAATTCAATCCCAGTTGTCAACAGATGGGAAAGAAGACAAAGTGTGTTTTATCAATCTCAAGTGGGCCATTCACCAGTCATCCATCTCAACAATAGTTCTGTCTGGGCTCAGCGTAGCAGATAGGGTTACATCCTCAGAATAATGAACTAGTGTCGCAACGCTGCCAGTCCCCAGTTTCAGATAAAAGCTCCTGTCTGTTCCACCTCTTAATCCAGCCTGTTTAGGAAGTACTATGTGTGACACTCGTTCTGTGTGTGCGTGGTGTGTGTGTGTGTGTGTGTGTGTGTGTGTGGTGTGTGTGTGTGTGTGTGGTGTGTGTGTGTGTGTGTGTGTGTGTGTGTGTGTGTGTGTGTGTGTGTGTGTGTGTGTGTGTGTGTGTGTGTGTGGGCGTGTGTGGGCGTGTGTGGGCGTGTGTGTGTGTGTGTGGCTACATTACCATAACCATGAGTCCATCCGTTTCAGTAGGGGATTAGTTCTGCTGTTCTCTGTGTGTCTGAAGGGTCTTTATACACTCTGCTACGGCCTATTAGTGGTCCCTGCCATCAGCTGTAAGCCTAGACCAGATACATAGACCTAGAATAACTAGAACACACATCCCCATTCAAAGTTAGGTTCTGTGGTGGGAAGAGCACTGATGACCAGATGTGCCATTTGAAATGTTGAATGACTTAAATTCTGAATTCGGTACACAACATAACACAGTGTCTTACTCGGTGTTAAAAACATTCAACAATGACACATTTTATTCTGCTCATTCTGATATTGGGTGTGAAATGATGTGGATTTCAGGGTTATGTCGGTTCTATCTGTCCTGAGTCTATGGCCAGAGCATCCTCACTATAACTCATTATCATTCACTATGGTAGGGAGACAGCTTGCTAACTGTCAGACGTTTGTTAAGGAGTAACGTCCCACTTTACCCGCTTTAAGAAGAAAGACAACCGTCCTCTTGTTTAGTCTATGATTGATGACTCTCTGGTTATGGCTTTGTGTGTTGATTGATGGTGTTTATTTACATTTTCCAGTTTTAACCTTGTTTGTGAAAACTGGGCGATATCTGTTGATTGTGGAAATATCAAAACAGTATGTGATAGTAAAGGAAAACGGTTCGCTTTTATCTTTTAATTGCGAAAATATCTAATTGATTGTATCTGGTAGTTTGTGTATGAAATAGGTATATCTCATGTACAGTGGGGGAAAAAAGTATTTGATCCCCTGCTGATTTTGTACGTTTGCCCACTGACAAAGAAAGGATTAGTCTATCATTTTAATGGTAGGTTTATTTGAACAGTGAGAGACAGAATAACAACAAAAATCCAGAAAAACGCATGTAAAAAATGTTATAAATTGATTTGCATTTTAATGAGGGAAATAAGTATTTGACCCCCTCTCAATCAGAAAGATTTATGGCTCCCAGGTGTCTTTTATACAGGTAACGAACTGAGATTAGGAGCACACTCTTAAAGGGAGTGCTCCTAACCGCAGCTTGTTACCTGTAAAAAAGACACCTGTCCACAGAAGCAATCAATCAATCAGATTCCAAACTCTCCACCATGGCCAAGACCAAAGAGCTCTCTAATGATGTCAGGGACAAGATTGTAGACCTACACAAGGCTGGAATGGGCTACAAGACCATCGCCAAGCAGCTTGGTGGGAAGGTGACAACATTTGGTGCGATTATTCGCAAATGGAAGAAACACAAAAGAACTGTCAATATCCCTCGGCCTGGGACTCCATGTAAGATCTCACCTTGTGGGGTTGCAATGACCATGAGAACGGTGAGGAATCATCCCAGAACTACATGGGAGGATCTTGTCAATGATCTCAAGGCAGCTGGGACCATAGTCACCAAGAAAACAATTGGTAACACACTACGCCGTGAAGGACTGAAATCCTGCAGCGCCCGCAAGATCCCCCTGCTCAAGACTACATATACAGGCCCGTCTGAAGTCTGCCAATGAACATCTGAATGACTCAGAGGACAACTGGTGAAAGTGTTGTGGTCAGATGAGACCAAAATTGAGCTTTTTGACATCAACTCAACTCGCCGTGTTTGGAGGAGGAGGAATGCTGCCTATGACCCCAAGAACACCATCTCCACCGTCAAACATGGAGGTGGAAACATTATGCTTTGGGGGTGTTTTTCTGCTAAGGGGACAGGACAACTTCACCGCATCAAAGGGACGATGGACGGGGCCATGTACCGTCAAATCTTGGGTGAGAACCTCCTTCCCTCAGCCAGGGCATTGAAAATGGGTCGTGGTTGGGTATTCCAGCATGACAATGACCCAAAACACATGGCCAAGGCAACAAAGGAGTGGCTCAAGAAGAAGCACATTAAGGTCCTGGAGTGGCCTAGCCAGTCTCCAGACCTTAATCCCATAGAAAATCTGTGGAGGGAGCTGAAGGTTTGAGTTGCCAAATGTCAGCTTCGAAACCTTAATGACTTGGAGAAGATCTGCAAAGAGGAGTGGGACAAAATCCCTCCTGAGATGTCTGCAAACCTGGTGGCCAACTACAAGAAACGTCTGACCTCTGTGTTTGCCAACAAGGGTTTTGCCACCAAGTACTAAGTCATGTTTTGCAGAGGGGTCAAATACTTATTTCCCTCATTACAATGCAAATCAATTTATAATATTTTTGACATGCGTTTTTCTGTCTCTCACTGTTCAAATAAACCTACCATTAAAATTATAGACTGATCCTTTCTTTGTCAGTGGGAAAACGTACAAAATCAGCAGGGGATCAAATACTTTTTCCCCCACTGTAACTGTTAAAACAGTGTACATGGACCAAACAGTGCTTCTGTCCTGTCCTGAATTCAAAGTATCATGTGATCATCTCACTGAGCTCATATAACAACAACAGTTTTCCAGTTCGCTTCTTGGAACTTCCTTGTGTGACTCTATGAGTGTGGGAATACTATATATATCAGACAGAGAGAGAAATGGAGAGCATGGTGTATGTCTCTATGGGATCAGCCGCCAAGTGTCTGAGTACTCTACCTTGTGGGAACTTCCCCAGAAATCCATGTCCTACGTACTGTATATACCTAGGATGTTTTGTATTGTGATAGAGCCAGTCACTCACTCAGCATGGCGTAGGTCTGTCTGTAGGATGAACCATGTTGAATCCCTTTCATCATGTTGTTTAGACCTTGGATGTTTGAGAACCTGATGAGCACATAGAAAAAATATCAAGGGCACAGTTGAGGAGTGGGACATTGTGCATTTATGACCTCAGAAACCAGGAGAGGACAATCCTTCAACACCGCACAGTTTTCTCAGAAATACACAGGGTGTACGTTGTGCCATAACACCGTGAGCTGACCGCTTTGGGCACCGATAAGATTGGGTAACTTCGTCGCCACTGAGTCTTACTTAAAGATAGGTTGTTAGATATCCATGTCCCCTTGAATGGCTGAGGGTCCAGCTACACAGTGCAGCTTTTGTATTTGCAAGAGCAACTGAGAAATCTACCAAGAAGTGATGTAATATCAGTAGACTTTCTGGTACTTCAAAGCAGTCAACAATACACATAATAATTTCCTAGTAAACTTACTTAAAGGTCTTTAACCCTCAAACTACTGACTGGGGTCATTTTGATCATGGCTCAAAGGTGGTTTATTCAAATCTTAAATTTTTTCATTACTTTGTCAATCAACTTGCTCTTAACAATTTTGTGTTTCTGTATCAATATGGAATTTTTAAGTTTGGGTTCATTTTGACAGCAGCCAAAAACACCTACTTCCAACCAGTGGCGATTTTAGTCCCTGTCAAAAGTTTGGATACACTTACTCATTCAAGGGTTTTATTTTATTTACACTATTTTCTACATTGTAGAATAACAGTTAAGACATCAAAACTATGAAATAACACTTATGGAGTCATGTAGTAACCAAAAAAGTGTTAACCTCTCTGGGCTAGGCGGGACGAAATCGTCCCACCTACGCAACAGCCAGTGTAATCCCGTGGCGCGATTTTCAAATAACTTAGAAATGCTATTACTTCAATTTCTCAAACATATGACTATTTTACACCATTTTAAAGACAAGACTCTCGTTAATCTAACCACACTGTCCGATTTCAAAAAGGCTTTACAACGAAAACAAAACATTAGATTATGTCAGCAGAGTACCCAGCCAGAAATAATCAGACACCCATTTTTCAAGCTAGCATATAATGTCACTAAAACCCAGAAGACAGCTAAATGCAGCACTAACCTTTGATGATCTTCATCAGATGACACACCTAGGACATTATGTTATACAATACATGCATGTTTTGTTCAATCAAGTTCATATTTATATCAAAAACCAGCTTTTTACATTAGCATGTGACGTTCAGACGTTCAGAACTAGCATACCTAGCAAACCTCCGGTGAATTTACTAAATTACTCACGATAAACGTTCACAAAAAACATAACAATTATTTTAAGAATTATAGATACAGAACTCCTTTGTGCAATCGAGGTGTCCGATTTTAAAATAGATTTTCGGTGAAAGCACATTTTGCAATATTCTGAGTACATAGCCCAGCCATCACGGCTAGCTATTTAGACACCCACCAAGTTTAGCCCTGACCAAACTCCGATTTACTATTACAAAAGTTTGATTACCTTTGATGTTCTTCGTCAGAATGCACTCCCAGGACTGCTACTTCAATAACAAATGTTGTTTTGGTCCAAAATAATCCATAGTTATATCCAAACAGCGGCGTTTTGTTCGTGCGTTCACACTAGTGTAAATAAGGGTCACGAGCATGGCGCAATTCGTGACAAAAAATGTCTAAATATTCCATTACCGTACTTCGAAGCATGTCAACCGCTGTTTAACAAAATAATAATACTCTCTTAAAAAAAAAACGATCAGGATCTCCCTTCAAAACTCTGTAGGTGTGTCTTTGTTCTCTCCTTATCATCTCCTTTAGTCATTTTTCTTCACCACACCGATGTCTCTCCTCTCTCTTTTTCTCCCAGCCCTCCTGTTAACCAGGTCAACTCTCCCAGCTTAACAAGCTACCTTAATGGTCAAAACTTAACAAGATACATGGGAAACTTAAACTTAACAGTAAACCAACCTATTCACTTGTACATTAAAAAAACATTGCTTCAAAATTAATGTATTAACGACATTACAAATCAGGAGCAATTCAACCACCTTTTAAATCTAATACCAATTAATTATAACAAATAAACTCTATACTTGGTTTTAACAAGGGTATTACAGTAAAATATGTTGGTAGTTTGAGGGTTAATTTAAGTAACAGGGTAATTTAGAGTTCAATTATACATTTAGGAAATATATTATTTTTCTAGAACATACTGTCGTGGAAATACTACACAGGGACACTCAAAGTCAATATTAAATTAATCATTGTTATTTATCAGTGCGCTGGAGAGGTTCCAACAAACTTGATGCACTTGATGAACGTCTGTCAGGAGCTCTGCCGGGGCAGTCTCGTTATATCTCTTATATACAGACAAGTTATATTTGCATTATTTAGCTTATTCAATTATAATTAATTCATCATTAACATTTTCTTCGTTCATGTGACTGACCAATACTGGGTCATGCATGTGACAGACCAATACCTCACAAGGCTTCTTCACTCTAAGCTGAGATCTTGAAACTGAGATATCTTTGGTTCTCAAAACAAGGGTCTTGGCGTACTGCCAAATTTCAGATACTGATAGTGAGGGTTCGTTCAATCAGTCACTTACATGAACAAAGAAAACTGTTATTAGAAAAGCACAAACATAGGACACAGAAATGTATAAATAGAAAAGCACCAACATAACACTTTCCATCACAAAACATACAGTATCTATAACTTTAGGCCAGTCTAGGTTCTAGGTACTTACAAATACAAAAACTTCACAGCATTGGAATACAGTGCTAAGTAACTTTACACCATCTCAACACAACTCTACAATTACATGACAGTACCTTTATAAAAGCTTTTTCATATTTAACCATAATGTTTTAACTAACTGTCACTGATGAAAGCTTACTGTAAGCATTGGCAGCAGACTATAGCAAGCCTTACCAAGTGATCTCAGTACGATTAATAGTAATTATGATGTCTGTCTGTAGAAAGAGGTTATCTCACAGAGAAGGAGAGAGAGAAACAGATGTAAAACAGTGGCGGGAGGTGAAGTTTAAGATGAGGGAGAAAAATCATGGCCTTCTTTAAATTACAGCATATTGGATGACTGTCATTCATACATGTATCCCATTACCCAGCTGAATGTAACATCGATAGGTTTAGGCTACTACATGATACTCTAATTATCCCTGTACCCATCATGAGATTGGTACAAACTAGCCTATAAATGTAAGTATACAAGTAGGTACACAGGTCGAGAGAACAATTTTAGTAAGCAAGGTGACAGACAGTGACACATTCAATACCGCGTTGCACACTCTTGCCTGCATCTAGCTAATCTAGAGTTTAATCATTAGTTCAGCAGTTGCAAAACGAGAGTTTCTATTGGACAAATTCAGGACTGTTTAACCCCGTTTCATTCTATTTGCTTCCTTTTAAGAAACATTTTCAACAGAATCGCAGGAATGAATAGACCAATAGTCACACGCAATCACAGATCATTTTCATAGCAGCCAGAACATTGTATAATTCCTTCTCGCATCTACGCGCTCTCCTCCTTTCACCTTTTCCCTTTGCTTATGGACTTCAGTGCACAACACATGAGCTGTCTGTGATCAGGCGAAAAAAACTTTCTAAGCCAAACATTCATATCATAACCACTAACCGCTACACAAAGCCTACATTGTTGTCATCATGTTAGCTAACAACGTTAGTAACGCCGAAACCCGCTACAAGCAGTTTGGCAGTTACACTGGTGGGCCCCGGTGGCAATAAATTAATAAAACCAAAAGCTTACCTTGACTTGGGAGAGATCCAGTGTTGGATAGCCATAGTCAGCTAGCTAGCATAGCATTCTTCTCTGTTTGAGCTGTTTAAATAGGCTAAGCTAACTAACTGAAAAAAATACAACTAAATATAGCTCGCTCTCTCTCTCTTTCTTTTCCTTAATTTTTAACAAAATTAATTTGTTCAAAACTGTTCTACTATTGTCTTTCTCTCTCTTTGAGTCAGCTACTCACCAAGTTTTATGCACTGCAGTGCTAGCTAGCTGTAGCTTATGCTTTCAGTACTAGATTCATTATCTGATCCTTTGATTGGGTGGACAACATGTCAGTATATGCTGCAAGAGCTCTGATAGGTTGGAGGACATCCTCCAGAAGTTATAATTACTGTGTAAGTCTATGGAAGGGGGTGAGAACCATGAGCCTCCTGGGTGTTGTATTGAAGTCAATGTACCCAGAGGAGGATGGAAACTAGCTGTACACCAGCTACACCATGGTGTTACACTACAGAGTGCTGTTGAGGCTACTGTAGACTTTCATTGCAAAACAGTGTGTTTTAATCAATTATTTGGTGACATGTGAATGTATTTATTAAAGTTGTATCTAAAAGGGATAACCTTTTTAATGTTTCACTTTTTTAAAAAAAATTCACTGAGAATGATGGTCCTCCCCTTCCTCCTCTGAGGAGCCTCCACTGATGTATAACTACTGTAGAAAGAAATGTGAAAGAGGTGGGATAGAGAGGTTGAAGAGAAAATAGTGAAAACTGCTGATGGAGGGAATGGAGGAGGGGTGAAGGAAAACAGGGTGGAAGGAGGGAGGAAGAGATAGAGAGAGGGATGACTGTTGATGGGTTTGGATATAGAAAGGGAAGTAGAGGTGTGAGACAGGTCAGAACAGATGTGGACACAGCAGACATGTCAGGACCAGCTGGAATCTTGCCGTTAGAGTGGTTATTGGTTTCACAGAGCCAAATTAAGCTCAATGGAGAGCTCCAAGGTCAGTACATTGGTAACAGAGTGTAAAGCCTGTTGGATGTTATCTATTCACTGTACTGCTGTGTAACTTCAATAAAAAACTCTTCTCAACAAAAGCAGGAAATGTAAATAAAGATACATCTATATGTTTAATGGCCTAATACTAATCTGAAACATGTTATAAATGATCAATGTTTGACAAAAGCCAGATATGGCCTGAGCTTTACTGTAATGGTAGTGTTTTCACAGGACAGTAATCTAAAACTTAGTCCGTTCTCAGAGCTACTAGTCTGTAGCCCTCTGCAACTACGGTAGCAAGCTGTTATTACAATACCATTAGCTATCCCTCTCTCTTTCTCTCCTGCTGTCTCTCTCTCTCCCACACTCCTCCCTCTCTCTATCTCTATTTGTTCTTTCTCAGTCTCTACCCCCTCTCCTCTCCTCCGCTCTCTCTCTAACCCCTCTCCTCCTCTCTGTCTAACCCCCACTCTTCACTCTCTATCGCTCTCCCTCTCTCTGTTTCAAGGACAGTGAAGTCCTTGGGCCTGTTTTGCGAGGCTGACCAGTAAATTGTGTGTTTGGCTGAGACGCAGTAACAGTGGGGTGTACAGCCAGCCAGGCCTGTAGAGGCTGTATGGGACTATTATTATGGAGCATTTAGACTGTTGAGTGACTTGGATCGAACCTGTCTAATACCCATTAGAGCAATTACCTAATGTCCTGGCAGTGGCACTGATAGAGTCCTGCTGTCAAAGATGCAGTATATCAGTATAAGGTAAACTGGACATTGGGAGAAGGACAATAGAGGAGGTCCAGGGTAGAGGAATAGAGAAATCTGAGGTAGAACAGTAGAGCTCAGTGTAGAAAAAAAACAGTCACAACCTCTCTGTTACAGGATTCACTTACAGTACAACATTCACTTACCGCACTTATCTCTACTACTCTCTCTGCCCTCCTTCTCTATCTCTCTCTCTCTCTCCCCCTCCTCCTCACTTTTTCAGTCTTGCAGCTCTCTCGCTCTCTCACACGTCCCTGTGCTCTTTCTCTTACCCGTCTCCCCTCCCTCCACCCCCCTCTCTCTGGCTGTGCTGGCTCCCTCAGCTGTTCTCAGTTGCTCTGTGTGCAGTGTGTAGTGTGGACAGGGCTAGGCTGAGCTGGGCTATGTTGAGGACATAGAGTGTCTCAGTGAAGTCTGTTTCCCAAGCTAACTGGATTAGGAGCTGGAACATACTGGACCTGTTTGTCTTTACTAACTAAAGACAGAGTTTTAATTGAGGGCATGCTGGAAGAGAGAAAATAGAGAAACAAATAGAGTCAACACTAGAGAATTGCTGGAGCAGAGACCCACGTAAAGACTGATCTCTAGCCCAGCTCCCCTCACTCTCCCCAGGATCGGTATGGTGGGACTCCCCTTGCCTCTGACCTCCAACACTGAGGTGATTTGAGTCTGCTGTGTGGGTCCGGTTCAGCTCTGTTCAGTTCCACTTAGTTCGGTTTGGCTCGGTTCCGTTTGGCTTGCTTAGATTGGCTGTCTATAACACTGACCCATACCCCTGCTCCATTTTCAGGTTCTCTGTCTCTGGAACCCCTGACCCATAACCCCTGAACGTAGGACAGGTTCTGGTCCAGTTTTGCAAAATTACTGGACTGAACAGACTTCTGTTTGACAGTATTTCAATAGTTTTTTATTTTCTGGAAATTCTACCCCTGATCTGGGACTGATCCTGGTTCTGCTGACATCTATTCTGTGTTCCAGAGGACTGGTTCTTCAGGGACCTGTCTGGCCTCTCTCTCCCCAGGATCATGGCCTCTTTCTGGGGCATGGTGGTGTTGCTGTGTGGGATGGTGGTTATTTCTGGAGCACAGAAGACGAAGAGCAATATGCCCCGGCTAAAACTCTCTTATAAAGGTGAGTGTTATTCATTTACCTTGACACATACTGTACCATATTTCTTCCCTCTTTCTACTATTACTCTAAAGCTATTCTAAAAGCAGAATCATCTATGCTTACTCTGTTCTTACCAGCTGCTCTATGTTCATACATGTCTGTATGTATATCTAGCAGGGATAGAGGTTTCTGCTGGTGCCTGTGTCTGTTTGTGTTGAGAAAGAACTGATTCACTTAACTACTAAAGATTGACTGTGATACGGCATTTCTGCTGAAGTGTGTGTCAACATAAAGTGCAACCCATATTTCCATGATGTTGTTTGGTTGCTTTTAAAAGGTTTTATGAATTTGGCTTTATACAGCACATTTTCAGCATTAATTGCATTTTTTTACTGAGAATGGAAGATATGTGTCTGCCATATGCATGGGATTGAAAAGGAAACCACATTGATAGCCTATGTACTCTGCATCTGAGATATGTTTGATGTGCATAGGTACACACTTTCTTCCTCAGAATTCCATGTGCCATATGGCTGATCAAAGACATGCTTACTGAACGTAGTAGGATCTGTTACAAAATATAATTACTGACCATGTAGTCCTTCAGATCAGAGTAGATATGTATCAGAGTGGATATGTACGAATCTGTTAGATCACACTGGATGGAATCTGTTAGATATTTACTGAACATACAGTCTCTATGAATAGAGTGTCTCTGTAGGCTACTTATTGTGACCAGCTCTGTGAGATACAGAGATCTGTTCTGATATCCATCTCTAGAAAACTATACACTGGAATTGATTATACTATTTCCACTGTGTTGTCATGGGTCAGGTGGAAACGAAAGTTCTCTAATTTCCTAGAAAATTCTAGAATGCATTATCAGATCATCCAGATATTTTTTTTATTTAAACTTTATTTTATCAGAGAGTCATACTGAGACCAAGGTCTCTTTTACAGATGAGGCCTGAATTATATAAATTACAGAAAATACTAAACGCAAGCAGAAAGAAAAACACAATCATAAAAAAAAAAACACATTCATCGGTAATAAGGTCCTCAATCATGTTTCTGAATTGCCCTAGAGCCGCTAGTAGGCACCAACAGATCTGCCACGCTGATCCTCAACAGGGGTGTGTGCTTAGTCCCCTCCTGTACTCCCTGTTTACCCACGACTGAGTGACCAAGCATGACTCCAACACCATCATTAAGTTTGCTGACGACACAACAGTGGTAGGCCTGATCACCAACAACGATGAAACAGCCTATAGGGAGTTGGTCAGAGACCTGGTAGTGTAGTGCCAGGACAACAACCTCTCATTCAATGTGAGCAAGACAAAGGAGATGATTGTGGACTATAGGAAAAGGAGGGCCGAACAGGCCCCTATTAACATCGACTGGGCTGAAGTGGAGAAGGTTGAGAGTTTCAAGTTCCTTGGTGTCCACATCACGAACAAGCTATCATGGTCCAAACACACCAAGACAGTTGTGAAGAGGGCACGACAACACCTTATCCCCCTCAGGAGACTGAAAATATTTGGCATAGGTCCCCAGATCCTCAAAAGATGTAATTGCAGTGTGCTATGATAAACTGCATCTAATGAAGTGGCAGCTGAGTTCGTATAGATGATGTCGAAATAGTCTAGGACCAATAGGAACGTCAACTTAATAATCTGCATTCTACTATTTAGCGAGAGGCAGGACCTATTTCTATAGAAGAAGCTCATTTTTATTCTCAGCTTGTTAACTAACTCATTAATATGCTTTTTAAAAGACAGCTTTTCATCTATCCAGATGCCCAGATATTTGTAAGCAGGGACACGATCTACATGGACACCATCCAAAGTACATATGCTTAAATCATCAGACTTATTTTTATGCTCTCTAGAGAACAACATATACTTAGTTCTACCTGAATTTAGTACTAATTCCAAGTCAATAAAGTTTTGCAGTATTACAATGAAGGCAGACTGTAGTTCAGATAGAGCCTGGTCAACAGTGGGGGCAGTAGCATACACAACAGTATCATTGTCATACAAGAGGAGGTTTTTTTACAGACAAGATGATATTGTTAATGTAAACAGTAAAAAGTACAGTACCCAGAATTGACCCCTGCGGGACACCTTTAGAAATATCCAGGAAACCTGATTTAACATAATTTATAACTAGGGATGCAGTAGCGATATTGCTATGACCTGGTCTAAAACCAGACTGATGTACATTTAGAATACATTTCAAAGACAAGAAAGATCTTAGCTGAGATTTAAATAACGGACTCTAATATTTTAGCTAGGCAAGATAGTTTAGAAATAGGCCAATGATTATTTAGGTCACAAGGGTTACCACCTTTGTGAAAGGGGAATACATTGGCCGCCTTCCAAACCTTGGGGATAGTACCAGATATTATTGTCAGGATAAAAATATGGGTTAATGATTGAGCAATCAGGGGAGCAGAGAGCTGCAGCAAGAATGGATCGAGCACATCAGCCCCAGTGGATTTTTTAGATCAATCTTAATCAAGGCATCTAGCACCACAGATAGTAAATTGTTCAAATTAAAATAAAGATTCACTAGAAGTTGATGGGTTAACCATTGAGCCAGCTAGAGGCTAGCGTAGAGAAGAGCTGACCAGGGTCAACTACACCACCGTTTCTCTCAAGTAAAAAGCCTGCAGAGATAACATGATGATTAAAAGCGTCACTTATCCCATTCTTCTCAGTTATGATGCCAGTCAGACAGAACCTGCTTGGGAAGAAGAGGAATTTGTACTCTTCAGTGCATTTACTGTTTCCAAAATACAGAAGGATCCCCAGCAGAGTCAGGGATAGAGCTTAACAAGTAGCTTGATTTAGCTTTCCTAATCAAGATATCTGTTTCTCGTCTGAAAGATTGCTAGTCCACTACAGAGTCAGTTTCCTTGCTTTGGCCTAGGCCTGATTTCTCATCTGAATGAGCTCAGATAACTCAGAAGAAAAGCAAGGATTCAATCTGTCATTGGAATCTCAAAGTATCTTTGACTCAGCAATGTGTATGAGTGTACAATATTCTCTGCTGTCTACTGTTTTCAGTTTGTTAATGAAGAGACATGCCAGAGTGACTTGCCAGTGCTTAAGTGAAGCATCGTTAATCTGTCTATCCTTCTCTCCCCCTCATATTCCTGGTTGCCGTTTTTCCGCTCTGTCGTTCCCTGCATGGTAATTACGTTGAGGATGAATGGTGTGAGTCTGTCTCAACAGATGGCTCTCTCAAACCGAGACATTTCTTTCTCAGCACCACCACAATCATAATTATACACGCGCATACTCACACACTCACACACACACACACACACACACACACACACACACACACACACACACACACACACACACACACACACACACACACACACACACACACACACACACACACACACACACACACACACACACACGCACACACACACTCTCACACACATTGGCCATCAGTAGATAATGATACCTGTGTGTGTGTATCAGTCATCTCTATATCACACCCTCTGTGATTTCTCTATTAGACCACAGCACTACACATACATAGCACAGCTGAACTACTGTACTTGGATGGAAAAACACACAAAGAGCAAACCTGCACAAAGAACAGGGTTGAGAGACAGTCTCTGTTAATGATATGGACCCATTCATTCTGAGTTTTCAATTATGAATATAGGCTTACATACCGCTGTGGATAAAAGGTAAATTCATGTTTGGCATTGTTAAACATTTGTGGAGTGAGGTGTGTGTGTGTCTGTGTCTGTGACTTCTGAGAGTGGGGTTGGTTGTTACCAGACTGTGTTACCACAGTCTGTTCTCTGTGACCGACAAGTGTAGGGACCCTGATCCCTACAGGTGGCACTCAGCACACACACACACACACACACACACACACACACACACACACACACACACACACACACACACACACACACACACACACACACACACACACACACACACACACACACACACACACACACACACACAAACATACACGCATGCAAACAAACACACGCATACACAAACATTAGCACAGCAGGGCAGAAACATGGGGGGGATCCACTGTTAACCCCCCAACCACCTCCTTCACATCCTAACCCCAACTGCAGAGGGCAGTAGGACAGGGCGGCAGGGAAGCCGACGGGGGGCATGGTGGGATGTTAACAATAGCCTGCTTACCTAAACATTATCCCTCCAGGTCCAACTGTAACAACAGCATGACTATAGGACTACAGGACAAAAGGGGAGTAGAGAAACAGGATAGAGAAAGATGTGATGCTGGTCATCTGAGGTGTGGTTTTAATGGGTTTTGTACGCTGCCAGAGACATAGGAACTTAAACTTAGCTGTACAGTATGTCATACATGTGTCATAGCCAGGACAAGTGTGTGTGTGTGTGTGTGGGGGGGGGGGGGGGGGTATTGTTAAGTGTCTGGGAACTAGAGGAAGAGAAAACGAAAGAGTTTGAAGGAGAAGAAATGAGAGGGAAGGAGAGTGAAAGAAAGGGTACTTTAGTTTAATGGCCGGTGAGGGGACTTCCAGGAGCTCTGTCTCTGTCAGACCTGTCCACCCCTTTGATACCCGCATCCAAGAGAAACACCTCCCCCCCCACACACACACGCACACAAACACACACACGCACACACACACACACACACACAACACACACACACACACACACACACACACACACACACACACACACACACACACACACACACACACACACACACACACACACACACACACACACACACACACACACACACACACACACACACACACACACACGTACACTCACGTAACGTAAACACTCACGCACACGCATACTCACACAACACATATACTCTCATACAGCAGACACCAGCCAAGGTCCAACCCCACAAAAACAAAAGCCGATGTTTAAAACAATAAACCACTAAACAACACCAGCCAAGGTCTAACCCCACAAAAACAAAAGACCCTGAATTGCAAAAAGAAAAAAAATCTCTCCCTCTTTCTCTCTATCCATCTCTCTCTCTTCCTGAGGTCATGCAAATCTTATTGTAGTAATGTTATCCTCTGGGTTTGTCTGGGTGTGAATAGACTTTTAATTAGGGCATGGAATGAGGAAGGTTCTTTTAAAATGTTTAGTCCATAAGTATGTAGAGAATCTAGAGACCAGGGTTGGGTTTCTCTCTGTGTGTGTGAGACAGAGAGGTTCTCCATAGGTCAGTATCACACAAACACTGGAGCGGGTTGGAACTGTATTACATGGGCATGCCTCTCTACACATCTCCAGTTGTGTTAATGGGAACTTCTCTCATCACCTTCATAGTTTTGTATTTTTATATTTTTTTATTTACCTATTCAGACAATTATGTAGTTATTTGTCTAAGCTTTACCCATCAGTATCTCACAGAGACAGATGACATGCTGAAATATGTCTGCATGTGATGTTGTGGACAGTGACTAATGTGATGGTATTGCAGTATCTAGAACACTTCATTGGTCATTGACTATACTCCCCCCTCCCAAAAAACAGCAAGACAACCTGAAGGGTATACTATGAAGGAAACAAGATCTACTCAGGGTTTTCTGAAACCAGACAGCATCAGTTAGCTACACATTCGAGCTCAGGCTTTATGACAACTTGATGACAACATATGACATGATCAGTCCAATCAAAGCTACTGTAGATATAACGTAATTGTGGGCAATGACCTTGAG
Source organism: Salmo salar (assembly GCF_965601325.2). Lineage (NCBI taxonomy): Eukaryota > Metazoa > Chordata > Actinopteri > Salmoniformes > Salmonidae > Salmo > Salmo salar. Next base: position 95,133,669 of record NC_138300.1, read on the forward strand.
CCTTCTTGGAAGGGCACTTCCAATCTAAGTCTATGGCAGAACCCAAAGGGCTCACATTCTTGATGTCTACCCTTACTAAAGGTGTGTGACGTAGTGTCCCCATGAGTGACAGAACACTGAGCCAATCATGGTACAATGCTGAGCCAATCATGGTGCAATGCTCCTATTTTCTGCTGGTCTGCTCCACCACAACAGAAAGCACTGAGCTAGGCTGAAACACCTGCATTTTGAAGCTGTCTGTTTGTATGCGGCTTTATTAACTCAATGAGATATATATATATATATATTTTACATATATATATATATATATATATATATATATATTTTACATTGTTTGAAACTGATATGTGACACATATTAATGCAAAAATAACTTGCATAATATATATATATATACACTGCTGTTCAAAAGTTTGTGGTCACTTAGACATTTCCTTGTTTTTGAAAGAAAAGCAATTTTTTTGGTCCATTAAAATAACATCAAATTGATCAGAAATACAGTGTAGACATTGTTAATGTTGTAAATGACTATTGTAGCATACAGAGGACCATTATCAGCAACCATCACTCCTGTGTTCCAATGGCACGTTGTGTTAGCTAATCCAAGTTTATCATTTTAAAAGGCTAATCGATCATTAAAAAACCCTTTTGCAATTATGTTAGCACAGCTGAATGGGAGGCCCCAGTGCACAACTGAGCAAGAGGACAAGTACAGTAGAATGTCTAGTTTGAGAAACAGATCCCTCACAAGTCCTCAACTGGCAGCTTCATTAAATAGTACCCGCAAAACACCAGTCTCAGCGTCAACAGTGAAGAGGCGACTCCTGGATGCTGGCCTTCTAGGCAGAGTTGCAAAGAAAAAGCCATATCTCAGACTGGCCAATAAAAAGAAAAGATTAAGATGGGCAAAAGAACAGACACTAGACAGAGGAAGATTGGAAAAAAGTGTTATGGACAGATGAATCTAACTTTGAGATGTTTGGATCACAAAGAAGAACATTAGTGAGACGCAGACAAAATGAAAAGATGCTGGAGGAGTGCTAGACGCCACCTGTCAAGCATGGTGGAGGCAATGTGATGGTCTGGGCATGCTTTTGGTGGTGGTAAAGTAGGAGATTTGTACAGGGTAAAAGGGATCTTGAAGAAGGAAGGCTATCACTCCATTTTGCAACACCATGCCATACCCTGTGGACGGCGCTAACTTGGAAACAATTTCCTCCTACAACAGGACAATGACCCAAAGCATAGCTCCAAACTATGCAATAACTATTTAGGGAAGAAGCAGTCAGCTGGTTTTCTGTCTATAATGGAGTGGCCAGCACAGTCACCAGATCTCAACCCTATTGAGCTGTTGTGGGAGCAGCTTGACCGTATGGTACGTACTTAAGAAGTGCCCATCAAGCCAATCCAACTCATGGAAGGTGCTTCAGGAAGCATGGGGTGAAATCTCTTCAGATTACCTCAACAAATTGACAACTAGAATGCCAAAGGTCTGCAAGGCTGTAATTGCTGCAAATGGAGGATTCTTTGACAAAAACAAAGTTTGAAGGACTCAATTATTATTTCAATTAAAAATCATTATTTATAACCTTGTCAACGTCTTGACTATATTTCCTTGTCACAGATCCCCCCGGTACTGCTGCTCATTCTGTTCACCAATTCCGGAGGTCCACGTCACCGGCCTTCTAGGCTACACTGAACTGTCATTACGCACACCTGGTTCCAGTTCCTCACTGATTGTGTTTGTTTAAATGTGCCCTTTGGTTCCCCATTGGGCTGTCGATTATTGTTCCCATGTCCATTGGTCGTTGTTCCCATGTCCTATGCGTTGGCTCAGCCTGTGCTGCATATTTTGTGCATTGTATATTACGGGTCTCGTCCCGTGTCGTTCTATGAGGTTTACCCTCACTCCTTTGTTTGGGTACATCCCAGTGTTTTGTATGTGTAAGGGCTGTCGTGAGAGAGAGACCAAGGTGCAGCGGAGTTAGTGTTCATCATAAAAGGTTTTAATGATCAACGAACACTATACAAAAGAAACCAAAAAACGACTAGCAACAGTTCTGTTAGGAACACACTAAACAGAAAACAATTACCCACAAAACCCAAAGGAAAAACATGCTCCTTATGTGTGACTCCCAATCAGCAACAACGAGCTTCAGCTGTGCCTGATTGGGAGCCACACACGGCCCAAAACAAAGAAATACAAAAACATAGAGAAAGGAACATAGAATGCCCACCCAATGTAACACCCTGGCCTAACCAAAATAAAGAACAAAAAACCCCTCTCTATGGCCAGGGCGTTACAGTATGTTTGTTTTGGGTGTATTAAAAACCCAGATGTATTCCTGCGCCGGTCTCCAAATCCTTTACACCAGCGTGACATTCCTATTCAATTTTCAACTCTTTTCATGTATGTTTTCATGGAAAACAAGGACATTTCTAAGTGGCCCCAATCTTTTGAATGTGTGTGTTGCAAATATTTTGGGGCTCAAAACAGGTTCTACCCTGAATGACGGGTCACCACTGGTAATGTGATTACTGTTTTAAAATTGTTATGTTTTTACAAGAAGCAGGTTAGTTCTAAAGGATTAGTTGACATAAAAATGTACCTGGCTAAAAGGTGAGCCACATTTGTAGTACCGGTTATCCCGCGTTGAACTCAGGAGTTGACCAAGGTTACCTCGGTAACGCCTCAAAACTGATACATAGAGTAGGGCTCTGGAATCTGTATGTTGAAATGATCAGGATATGCTTTATCTGTTGTCACCGAGCGGACTGTCAGCCATGCGGATATAAACTGATCTATAGGAACAACGCCTTGAGATATAGAACTCCATACACTACTGGCTCATGTTTTGTTTAGATGTGTTTCTGATATTTTCTATGGCAGCACTAAATAACACTCCCTATGGCCTCCAGCCCAGAAAGAGCGAGTGTGAAAGAGAACGAATGTAGGGTAAAATAGTTTATCAGTCTCACATAAGACTGATTTTTCGCCTCCATTTGCCCTTGCCCTTGCTCTCTCCTTTCCTCTCTCACTCCCTCCACCTAAGATCCATTGTAATAAAATACAGCTGTAACCTAACAGGGTGAAAGAGGGAGGAAGGTTGAGTAACCCATATGCAGATAGGGGTGAATAGTAGGGCTAGGAGTCTCTAACATGGCTGATTTCCCTTATTTGATTATTAAAAATAGTGATAAGATTTTGTGTGTCAATGTATCCATTTATTTGTATAATCTGACAATATTATGGTGAATGGATGGTTTCCATGGACGCTAGTCCCACACAAACACACACTCACCTGAGCTGTGTGTGGTGTTGAGTAGAGCTGTGTTCGAATACCCATACTAACATACTGTATACTTAATGAGTATATGCTATATTCTATTAGTTCATTTTAGTGTTCTGTAACCGAACAGTATTGTCACGATTATCGTCGTGTTGAGGAAAGGAGGACCAAAATGCAGCGGGATTGTGGACACTCATGTTTATTACTGATAAAACATGTAAGGTATCCACTTGAAACGAAACAAAACAATAAACACAACGGCAACAGTGTGGCAGGCTCAAACAAACACAGTGCACACAAACAATCTCCCACAAAAGACACATACAAACACACCCTAATATATGGGACTCTCAATCAAAGGCAAATGGACAACACCTGCCTTCAATTGAGAGTCCCAACCCCAATTGACCACACATAGACATACAACAGCTAGATCAATCATAGACATACATAACAAGGAACAGTGCCCAAAAACCCTGGAATACACAAATCAAATCCCCTACAACAAACACACCACCCCGAATCACATAAAACGAATACCCTCTGCCACGTCCTGACCAAACTACAATAACAATTAACCATTATACTGGCCAGGACGTGACAAGTATCCTTTCAGTTGAGCATACTAATGCTTCGCCTGTCTACCAGAAGTTGATGCTGTTGCTAGCTTGTTAGCATGACAACTCTTGCTAGCTTGTTAGCATGACAAATTAGTAGCTAGACATTTTACAACTTTGGGTGTGTTATTAAATTCAATCTGGAGTGCGCTCAGAGTGCGCCCTGGTCGTTTGTAAATTCAGAGCGTTGTCAGATTGTCCGTTTGTAAAATCATAGTGTTTCGCTCTCGGCGCTTTCAGAGCACACACTGCCAGGCAGTATCACTGGATGTTTTGGCCGAGGAGTAGTGTTGATCCAAGCGTTCCGACTTCACAACAGCAGTCAAGCACCCAAGCTAACTGGCTAACATTGGCTAGCTACTTCCAGACACAAATGAGAGAACACCTCAATCTGACCATTTTACTTGCCCTAGCAGAGCTGGTTAGGCTGTTTTCAAGTTATCCAGAGCGTTAGTGACTGTGCTGCTGGCAACAATTGAAGTACGCTTTAATGCCAACATTTACTGACACTGGTGTTGAGTGTTCATAAATTCATCAGTTATTCTGAGCTCTGGTACACTCAGACAAGTGTGCTCTGAAATCGGAGTAGATAGCCAGAGCGAATTTATGAATGCACCCGAATGTGCATTGAGAATGCACAACAACTATACTACTTAGCTAAACTAAGAATGACAGGAAAAATCAAGTCAATAAACATTGGGTAGTTAGTATGTAGTTAATATACTGGCAAGTTCGATGTATTAGTAGCCAATTAATGCTAGGTAGCTAGCTAACATACCGGTACATACTGCTGTAACGACATGTTATGTGGTTCGTAAGGATAGCGTAGCTAAGAAATTGTCAGCCAACAGGTAACTTATTTGAAAAGTCATTACTTCATTACATTATCTAAACATTTGTCATTATTAAAGCAATTGATTTGTATGCGCTCTTGTTGGACTTTGGCTGCATATTTTCCTCGATTTTATTCAAATCTAAAGAGGTTGTGAAGCCACCGCGATTTTCTGAAGGATTGCATTATGGGCCCTAAAAGCACAGAAATAGTGTCTAATGCTTGAATACTTCGTATATTGGGGAATGTAGTAAACATCTGGGAACTTTTGGCATACTAACTGTGACCAATAAGCATGATATATATACTCATTTTAGGTCACAAATAGTACAGTTAGTATGAGTATTAGAACACAGCTATGGTGATTTCCAGACTGGCTTTCTACATGTCTGACATATAACTGTTTATACGACAACCAGCCTGGGCTCTAGGTAATTTAACTGTTTCCTTTTCACATGGTGGATAGCATATACAGTAGGATTACAGTAACACACACTTGTCTCGTTGTTTGTTCAGGTGACTGCGTGTGTGTGCGCCTGAGGGGAATAGTGCTGGGCTGTGTGTGTGGGAGGGTGTGTGGGAGCTCTGGTGTTTGTGTTTGTGAGAATTGAGGGCACTTGAGGGAATCTGTTTCTAAGCAGGAGGTCTCTCTCTCTCTTTTTCTTTCTCCCCCTCCCTCCCTCTCTTACTCTGTCAATCATCTTTTTCTTTCATTCACACATTTTCCCTTCCAATGCCTTTTTTTGTAATGCACATCCATCTCTCCCTTCTCTTATTTTCCCCACTTCTCTCCCTTTTCCCTCCCTTGTCTCACTTCCCTTCTCCCTCTCCCCTCCCTCTCAGGGCTTCTGACATAAAAACACACTTCAGAGAGTGGCGCATTTTCCCTGATGAAAAAATGATGTACACAGTTATGTTTTCCAAGAAAGAAAGATAATAAACTCAGCAAAAAAAGAAGCGTCCCTTTTTCAGGACCCTGTCTTTCAAATATAATTTGTAAAAATCCAATTAACTTCACAGATCTTCATTGTGAAGGGGTTAAACACTGTTTCCCATGCTTGTTCAATGAACAATAAACAATTAATGAACATGCACCTGTGGAACTGTCGTTAAGACACAAACAGCTTACAGGCGGTAGGCAATTAAGGTCACAGTTATGAAAACTTAGGACACTAAAGAGGCCTTTCTACTGACTCTGGAAAAACACCAAAAGAAAGATGTCCAGGGTCCCTGCTCATCTGCGTCAATGTGCCTTAAGCATGCTGCAAGGAGGCATGAGGACTGCAGATGTGGCCAGGGCAATAAATTGCAATGTCTGTACTGTAAGACACCTAAGACAGCGCTACAGGGAGACATGACGGACAGCTGATCATCCTTGCGGTGGCAGACCACGTGTAACAACACCTGCACAGGATCTGCACATCCAAACATCACAGCTGCGGGACAGGTACAGAATGGCAACAACAACTGCCCGAGTTACACCAGGAACACACAATCCCTCCATCAGTGCTCAGACTGTCCGGAATAGGCTGATAGAGGCTGGACTGAGGGCTTGTAGGCCTGTTATAAGGCAGGTCCTCACCAGACATCACCGGCAACAACGTTGCCTATGGGCACAAACCTACAGTCGCTGGACCAGACAGGACTGGCAAAAAGTGCACTTCACTAACGAGTCGTGGTTTTGTCTCACCAGGGGTGATGGTCGGATTCGCGTTTATCGTCAAAGGAATGAATGTTACACCGAGGCCCGTACTCTGGAGCGGGATCAATTTGGAGGTGGAGGGTCCGTCATTGTCTGGGGAGGTGTGTCACAGCATCATCGGACTGAGCTTGTTGTCATTGCAGGCAATCTCAACGCTTTGCGTTACAGGGAAGACATCCTCCTCCCTCATGTGGTAACCTTCCTGCTGGCTCATCCTGACATCACCCTCCAGCATGACAATAACACCAGCCATACTGCTCATTCTGTGCATGATTTCCTGCAAGACAGGAATGTCAGTGTTCTGCCATGGCCAGCGAAGAGCCCGGATCTCAATCCCATTGAGCACGTCTGGGACCTGTTGGATTGGAGGGTGAGGGCTAGGGCCATTCCCCCCAGAAATGTCCGGGAACTTGCTGGTGCCTTGGTGGAAGAGTGGGGTAACATCTCACAGCAAGAACTGGCAAATCTTGTTCAGTCCATGAGGAGGAGATGCAATGCAGTACTTAATGCAGCTGGTGTCCACACCAGATACTGACTGTTACTTTTGATTTTGACCCCCCCACAAACACATTGTTCAGGGACACATTATTCCATTTCTATTAGTCACATGTCTGTCGAACTTGTTCAGTTTATGTCTCAGGTATTGAATCTTATGTTCATACAAATGTTTACATGTGAAGTTTACTGAAAATGAACTCAGTTGACAGGTGAGAGGACGTTTATTTTTTTGCTGAGTTTACATACTACGTACAGTTGAAGTCAGAAGTTTACATACACTTAGGTTGGAGTCATTAAAACTCATTTTTCAACCACTCCACAAATGTCTTGTTAACAAACTAGAGTTTTGGCAAGTCGGTTAGGACATCTACTTTGTGCATGACACAAGTCATTTTTCCAACAATTGTTCACAGACAGATTATTTCACTTATAATTCACTGTATCACAATTCCAGTGGGTCAGAAGTTTACATACACTAAGTTGACTGTGCCTTTAAACAGCTTGGAAAATTCCAGAAAAGGATATCATGGTTTTAGAAGATTCTGATAGGCTACTTGTGATCATTTGAGTCAATTGGAGGTGTACCTGTGGATGTATTTCAAGGCCTACCTTCGTACTCAGTGGCTCTTTGCTTGACATCATGGGAAAATCAAAAGAAATCAGCCAAGACCTCAGAATTTTTTTTGTAGTCCTCCACAAGTCTGGTTCATCCTTGGGAGCAATTTCCAAATACCTGAAGGTACCAATTTCATCTATACAAACAATAGTACGCAAGTATATACACCATGGGACCACGCAGCCATCATACCGCTTAGAGAGGAGACGCATTCCATCTCCTAGAGATGAATGTACTTGGGTGAGAAAAGTGCAAATCAATCCCAGAACAACAGCAAAGGACCTTGTGAAGATACTGGAGGAAACAGGTACAAAAGTATCTATATCCACAGTAAAACGAGTCCTATATCAACATAACCTGAAAGGCCGCTCAGCAAGGAAGAAGCCACTGCTCCAAAACCGCTATAAAAAAGCCAGACTACGGTTTGCAACTGCACATGGGGACAAAGATCGTACTTTTGGAGAAATGTCCTCTTGTCTGATTAAACAAAAATACAACTGTTTGGCCATATTGACCATCGTTATGTTTGGAGGAAGAAGAGGGAGGCTTGCAAGCTGAAGAACACCATCCCAACCGTGAAGCCTGGGGGTGGCAGCATCATGTTGTGGGGGTGCTTTGCTGCAGGAGGGACTGGTGCATTTCACAAAATAAATGGCATCATGAGGATGGAAAATGATGTGGATATTTTGAAGCAACATCTCAAGACATCAATCAGGAAGTTAAAGCTTGGTCACAAATGGGTATTCCAAATGGACAATGACCCCAAGCATACTTCCAAAGTTGTGGCAAAATGGCTTAAGGACAACAAAGTCAAGCTATTGGAGTGGCCTTCACAAAGCTCTGACCTCAATCCTATAGAAAATGTGTGGGCAGAACTGAAACAGCGTGTGCGAGCAAGGAGGCCTACAAACCTGACTCAGTTACACCAGCTCTGTCAGGAGGAATGGGCCAAAATTCACCCAACTTTTTTTGTGGGAAGCTAGTGGAAGGCTACCCGAAATGTTTGACCCAAGTTAAATAATTTAAAGGCAATGCTACCAAATACTAATTGAGTGTATGTAAACTTCTGACCCACTGGGAATGTGATGAAAGAAATAAAAGCTAAAATACAGTTTTTTACAATCCCTTTTGCACTAATTATTTCAAAACTCTAGACACAAAACTCAAAATGGTCATCACTTGTAACACAGGCTGTCCAATGTTCAAAACATTGCATTGTGCATTCATATCTTTAAAGAAACATTGTTTCAAATAACTAATTTATCATGAAATACCATAGAATCATTCATTTAGATCACCCACACACAAGATACCGATAGTTTCACTGTGTAGTTGTTCGTACAATCTTTAAATATTGTAGTACAAAATATGTGATAAATGTTTCATTATGCTACTACACGTAAATACATCACTGTAAAAGGAGTAGTAGAGGGAATACTACAGACACAGTGGAATCATTGAACAAAATATGACATTTATTGATGAAATACAATAAAATCACAACATAGGTTTCTTTGAATCAAAGCAAAAATAAGTAGCAACAAAAAAAGAAAAAAATTACAGTAAAATTTCAACTGCAGTGTTCCTCACCTGGCTTACTGTAAAAAGGAAAACAAAGGATTGATTACTGTACTTCTATATTTCCCTCAACCCTGTCTTGTGGATTTGGCCATAGGTTCTCATCCACATCACAATGGATGTTTTCATTAGCTAAACATCTTGGGAAGAATCTTCGGGCATGGCGAATCCAGGCCTGACACTGGTCTGCCGTGATGTCATTGCATGCGTCATCCATAGCCTGGAGAAGGGCGGCTTGTTCGTGAGGGCGCCTATCATATACCTTCCACCTCCATGTGGAGAAAAATTCCTCACTCGGGTTAAGGAAAGGAGATTATGGGGTTAAGTACAGGGTGGTAAATTGTGGTTAGGCTTGAAACCATGCTTGCACCATTTGAACATGGTGGAACCTGACATTATCCAACACAATGACATAGGTCATGCCATCCGCTCTACAGACCTGATTTAGCTCATCAAGGAAGGTTTCATTCGAACAGCGAATCATGTGGCTGCCTGCAACTCAATATATAGAGTATATAGAGTAGAGAGCTTTAGATGTTGTTCGACCAAACATTAGAACAGGCAAGATGAGTAATCTAAGCATGGTAGGATTGTTGATGCCACACATGGTGATTCCAGCATCTCAGAAACAGCTGCCCTCCTGGGATTTTTACGCAAAAACACCTTGTTAATGAGAGAGGTCGGAAGAGAACGTCCAGACTTATTCAAGCTAACAGAAAGGCCACAAATGCTCAAATAACAGCTGTTTAAAACAGTGGTATGCAGAATGGCATCTCTTAACGTACAACACCATGAATAATTCAGACTGTTATGGAGGCAAAAGGGGTTCCTACCCAGTACTAGATAGGTGTACCTAATAAAGTGGCTGGTGAGTGTACAGTAATGTCAAATCTGAAAACATGGTCTGGAAAAGTGGTACGTGGGACCATAGAAACAGTTTCTGATAAAGAATGATGATGGAATATTACATCCATAGATAATGTAGTCCAATTTGTTCCACGGTAATTGGTGTCAATGGATCTCGTTATCCTGAAACTTTCATTATCTAAACATGGAATATTGTTTGTCAGTTTCCATAAAACTATGGATTAAGAGTAATGCAACAGTTACTTATCATTTTGAGCAGTTGTACCAATTGATATTTAGATCATTGTAATGAAATGAATAGACAGTCATCTCAGACGTAATGTGTGAATTGCATTTTGAAATGGTAATACTTTGATGTTACAGTTTTTCTCGATTGTTTACACACATTTTCTGAAAGCATGCCTCATATTCTCAGAACTCTACACACAAATCAAAAAACACACACACACAATGGGCAAAACCCCTCAATTCTCCAGCAAAATGAAACTTTACATTCAAAACAATGTTATTTCTTATCTAAATGGTATTTTGTTTTCAAATGACACACACAAACCATCATATGAATAGACATTTATAAGAACCAGTTGAACACTGATGTGCTCAATGTAAAAACACTATGATGAATGGAAAACACTTCTTCTCCATTCATCATAATGACTTAGGCCTTTTTTGGTTCAGTGTTGCCATTACTACAGACAGTACCTACATAAGTGTGTTGTAAAATATTTGAGAATATTGTTTTTGTCCTCAGAACACACAAATACACGGTAACAAATAGATTTTATTTTTCCCACAAAAACAATGTACACAGTGTACATCCCATTCCAAACCAACACAAAGTTGCACATACAGTGGTCTACATACAAAACAGAAGAATTTACAGTAAAAATAAAAAATTAAAAAATAAAAAACTATGCTGCATCCTCTCTTCTGTTGCGGTCTGGCCACAGCACCTCATCCACATCACAAGCAATGTTTTCCCTGGCCAAGCAGCGGGGGAAATATCGCCTAGCATGGCGATTCCAGCCATGTAAAGCATCAGCTGCTATATCTCCACATGCGTCTTCCATAGCTTGGAGAAGAGGTATACGCGTTTGTGGATTTCGGTCATACACTTTCCATCTCCAGGCAGAAAAAAAATCCTCAATAGGATTGAGGAATGGAGAATATGGAGGGAGATAAACAACTAAAAAGCGTGGGTGGGCAGTGAACCAGTTACGAACCAGAGCAGCCCTGTGGAAACTTACCTTGTCCCAAATGACAACGTACCTGAGCTGCTCTGGGCCATCTACCTGATCTGGTGGAATGAGTGTGTTGTGTAGGGTGTCCAGGAATGTGATCAGATGGGCGGTGTTGTAGGGGCCAAGGGTAGCATGGTGATGGATGACGCCGTGGTGGGTAATCGCTGCACACATTGTGATGTTCCCTCCGCGCTGGCCAGGGACTTGAACAATGGCACGCTGGCCGATGATATTCCTTCCCCTCTTTCGTCTTTTTGTGAGGTTGAATCCAACCTCATCAATGAAGATGAACTGGTGCTCCACTGCAGCCACATCTAACTCAAGGAGTCTCTGAAACACACATGACAATATCAGAAATAGACATGGAGTGGTCACTATTGTGAAGCACAATCATTATGATTACAATACTGAAATATGTATAATTTATACAGTGTTGAGAGTATGCATCAATTGTGGGATTGTATAGGACTCACTTGCACATAGTTATATTGCAATTCTTTGACTCTTTCTGAATTGCGTTCAAATGGCACCCTGTAGACCTGCTTCATCATGAGATTATTTTTGCGCAAGACACGGTCCAGTGTTGATAAGCTTACCCTATCAATATTTTGAAATATCTCATTGTTTTCTATTATTTTTCTTTGTATTTGCCGTAATGTTATGGCGTTATTTTCTAGGACCAAGTTCATGATTTCAGTTTCCTGTTCAGGAGACAGAACACGTTCCCGACCACCTTGTGTTGGTAATCTTTCAGTTCTGCCAAACAAATAGGAAAATACTGTAAATACAAAGTAGGAATACATTTCCCAAATACTTGAAACATACTTTATTTTTGCAGTCCTACAGAACAATCCGCACGCAATACTGTACTACTGTACTCATTGAGTACGGTTGCGCTGCACTCTGAGAGTAGATTTCTTACATATTCTCATTGCGGAATGTCCGGATGATGGATGCTACAGTGTACCTGCTCAAATTTGGCTGTACTCTTTGCCCAGCCTCCCTCATTGTTAGACCATGGTTGACCACATGATCAACCAAAGTGGCTCGGATCTCATCAGAGATTACGGTCCTTGGCCTTCCTCGTCCTCGTCCTCGTCCTTGTCCTCCCCCTCTTACTCTCACTCCTCTGGCTCTGCCTCTGTTTCCAATGTTGGCATCCATTGCTCCAAAACAGAAGAGCTCACCTGTTGACCTTTTATGCTAAAGCTCTGATTGCTAATTGTAAAACTGTGTGACGGGTGTTTGCCCATGTGATGAGTCAGAGATTTTCTGCATGAAAATTGTGCCAAATGCAAAGAATTGTGTGTAGTGTTTTGAAAAAAAGTGTGTTTTAGAACTGCAATTTGAGTGTAAAGCAGGAATTGTGCTTGTAGTTTAGCAGAATTGGTTCAGGGGGTTGGTGCATGAGTTACATGTTGTGGTCATTGTGTCTCAAGTACCAGTATTTCTGTGTAAACAATTGAGAAAAACTGTAAGTTGTGTCATTTTGAACAGGTGATTTGAGTTCAATGAACAAATGATCTTATCTTTATGTGTATTGTATCCAAGCAATTGGAAAAAGTGTTAAGAGTTTTGAAAAATGTGCATTTTGATCATTGGTTGTGAGTTTTGTGTCTAGAGTTTTGAAAAATAACATCAAGATTCCGAAATTAGCGCCAAAGTGATTGTAAAAAACGTAAATCATTCTCTCTATTCTTATTCTGACATTTCACATTCTTAAAATAAAGTGGTGATCTTAACTGACCTAAAACAGTGAATTTCTACTAGGATTAAATGTCAGGAATTGTGAAAAACTGAGTTTAAATGTATTTGGCTAAGGTGTATGTAAACTTCTGACTTCAACTGTACATCATGTGGCATTCAGGACCCAGTCACTAATGAAAGTTTCAATTTATTACAAAGCATTATCTGTTTGTGTTTGTGTGTGTGCGTGTGCGTGTGTTCGTTTGAGCGTGAAGGTGTGTTTATGTGTGTGTGTGTGTGTGCGTGCGTGCGTGTGCGTGTGTGTGTGTGCGGCTAAGGATATAGTGCTGGGCTGTGTGTGGAAGAGGGTGTGTGGGAGAGGGTGTGTGGGAGCTCTGGTGTGTTTGTGACAGAGCAGAATTGAGGGCACTTGAGGGAATCTGTTTCTAACTACAAGCAGGAGGTCTCTCTTTCCCTCTTTTTGTTTCTTTCTCCCCCTCCCTCCCTCTCTTACTCTGTCACTCATCTTTTTCTTTCATTCGTAGATTTCCCCTTCCATTGCTTTTTTTTGTAATGCACGTCCATCTCTCTTTTCTTTTCTTTTCCCCACTTCTCTCCCATTTTCCTCCCTTGTCTCCCTTCCCTTCTCCTCCCTCTCCCCTCCCTCTCAGGGCTTCTGACATAAAAACACACTTCAGAGAGTGGGGCATTTTCCATGATGAAACATTAATGATGTACACAGTTATTTTTTCCAAGAAAGAAAGAAAGAAAGATAATACATACTACATACATCATGTGGCAATCAGGACCCAGTCAGTAATGAAAGTTTCCCTTTATTACAAAGCATTACGAAACGGGTTGTTTGGATTCTGTTTGTGTTTGTGTATGTGTGTGTGCGTTTGTTTGTGCGTGCATGTGTGTTTATATGTTTGCGTGTGTGTGTGTTTGTGTGTGCGCATGCAGTGTGTGTGTGTGTGTGTGTGTGTGTGTGTGTGTGTGTGTGTGTGCGGCTGAGGGGAATAGTGCTGGGCTGTGTGTGGAAGAGGGTGTGTGGGAGAGGGTGTGTGGGAGCGGTGGTGTGTTTGTGACAGAGCAGAATTGAGGGCACTTGAGGGAATCTGTTTCTAACTACAAGCAGCAAGTCTCTCTCTCCCTCTCTCTTTCTTTCTCCCCCTCCCTCCCTAGCTTACTCTGTCACTCCCATCTTTCTCTTCCGTTCACACATTTTCCCTTCCATTGCCTTTTTTTGTACTGCATGTCCATTTCCCTTCTTCTCCCACTTTTTCCTCCCGTCTCCCTTCTCTTCTCCTCCCTGCTAAAGATGAATGATGTACACAGTTATTTATTCCAAGAAAGAAAGAGAAGATAGATAGATAATCCATACATCATGTGGCAATCAGGACCCAGTCACTAATGAAAGTTTCCATTTATTACAAAGCATTATAAAACGGGATGTTTGGATTCTGGATGATGATTGGTTGAAAGCAGGGAGTTATAGCACCACAATCCCCGCATGCCACGGGTAATGCCTGTTAACAGTTCCATTAGATTTATCAATGTGGATCAACTGTCCCACAGCCCAGACAATCAATTTATAAAATTCATTCATGATATATATTATAATGGATATAAATGACAGGTAACGTTAGCCTAGTGTCACACTTGTTGTCGGTGAATGAGGACCAAAATGCGGCAGGTACGTGAATGCTCATCTTGATTTTTAATTAATCTCAACAAAGAACATACAAAACACAAAAAACGAACACTCGACAAATAAACAGTCTGGTAAGGCACAAGGCTATACACAGAATAATCACCCACAAATCACACATACAAACACACCCTAATATATGGGACTCTCAATCAAAGGCAGATAGACAACACCTGCCTTCAACTGAGAGTCCCAACCCCAATCAACCAAACATAGAAACACACAACCTAGACTAACCATAGAATTACTAAACATAAACCAAAACCCGGAATTACTAAATCAAACACCCTTTACACAAAACACACCACCCCGAACCACATAAAACAAATACCCCCTGCCACGCCCTGACCAAACTACAAAACAATTAACCTTATATACTGGCCAGGACGTGACAGTACCCCCCCCCTTAAAGGTGCTACCCCAGAAGCACCTTAACAAAAAATAACCCCAAGCAACACCAAAAAAAACTCCCCTTTTCTAAAGGGAGGGAAGGGAGGGTGGCTGCCGTCAACGACGGCACTGTGCTACACCCCCCCTCCCCAACCCACCTATTTCTGGAGGTGGCTCTGGCTCCGGCCGTTCCAGGCTGTCGGGCCACTCTGGCATCGCCGAGGGGCAGTCGGACCAGTCTGGCATCGCCGGGGGGCAGTCGGGGCAGTCTGGCAATTCGGGAGAGTCTGGGCAGTCTGGCAATTCGGGACAGTCTGGGCAGTCTGGCAATTCGGGACAGTCTGGGCAGTCTGGCAATTCGGGACAGTCTGGGCAGTCTGGCAATTCGGGACAGTCTGGGCAGTCTGGCAATTCGGGACAGTCTGGGCAGTCTGGCAATTCGGGACAGTCTGGGCAGTCTGGCAATTCGGGGCAGTTCAGGGCAGTCTGGCCACTCCGGCAGTTCAGGGCAGTCTGGCCACTCCGGCAGTTCAGGGCAGTCTGGCCACTCCGGCAGTTCAGGGCAGTCTGGCCACTCCGGCAGTTCAGCGCAGTCTGGCCACTCCGGCAGTTCAGCGCAGTCTGGCCACTCCGGCAGTTCAGCGCAGTCTGGCCACTCCGGCAGTTCAGCGCAGTCTGGCCACTCCGGCAGTTCAGCGCAGTCTGGCCACTCCGGCAGTTCAGCGCAGTCTGACCTCTCTGGCGACTGTTGACTGGCGGGCAGCTCTGACGACTGTTGACTGGCGGGCAGCTCTGACGACTGTTGACTGGCGGGCAGCTCTGACGACTGTTGACTGGCGGGCAGCTCTGACGACTGTTGACTGGCGGGCAGCTCTGACGATGACTGTTGACTGGCGGGCAGCTCTGACGATGACTGTTGACTGGCGGGCAGCTCTGACGATGACTGTTGACTGGCGGGCAGCTCTGACGATGACTGTTGACTGGCGGGCAGCTCTGACGATGACTGTTGACTGGCGGGCAGCTCTGACGATGACTGTTGACTGGCGGGCAGCTCTGACGATGACTGTTGACTGGCGGGCAGCTCTGACGATGACTGTTGACTGGCGGGCAGCTCTGATGATGACTGTTGACTGGCGGGCAGCTCTGATGAAGACTGTTGACTGGCGAGGCTGGGTTGACGCACTTGTAGCCTGGTGCGTGGTGCTGGTACTGGGCTTACCAGATTATGTACACGCACCTCCAGGCTAGTGCGGGGAGCGGGAACAGGACGAGTCGGACTGGGTTGACGCACTTCCGGGTCCGCACGAGAGACAGGAGCTGGAAACCCAGGGCTATGGAGGCGCACAGCCGGTCTAGATCTTACCTCCTGCACAACCCGCCTTGGCTGGATGGAACTAGTAGCCCTGTACGAGCGGGGTGCTCGTACAGGGCAGACTGGGCTGTGCAGGGGCCTGATGGTAGCCGTGCGTAGAGCGGGAGTTGGGTAGCCTGGTCCTCGGAGGCGTACCGGCGACCAGATGCGCTGCGCAGGCATCCTCCTACCAGGCTGGATGCCCGCTCTAGCACGGCACCTGCGAGGGGCTGGAATAACGCGCACCGGACTGTGCGTGCGTATGGGTGAGATAGTGCGCTCCTCAGCGAAACATAGCGCTCTCCAACCCATACGCTCCTCCATATAACCACGAGTAGCTGGCTTCCGGCTCTTCTTACGCCTAGCCAAACTACCCGTGTGCCCCCCCAAAAAATTTTCTTGGGGGTGCCTCTCGTGCTTCTCCTTCAGCGCGTACTTGGCCTCGTACCACCGCCTCTCTGCCTTGGCTGCCTCAATTTCCCCCTGCGGGCGTCGATAATCCCCAGCCTGATGCCAGGGTCCGGCCCCGTCCAGAACTTCCTCCCAAGTCCACTTCTCCCGCCAGTCCAACTCGAACTCCGTCTGCTCCTTCCTCTGCTGCTTGGTCCTTTGGTGGTGGGTGATTCTGTCACACTTGTTGTCGGTGAATGAGGACCAAAATGCGGCAGGTACGTGAATGCTTATCTTGATTTTTAATTAATCTCAACAAAGAACATACAAAACACAAAAAACGAACACTCGACAAATAAACAGTCTGGTAAGGCACAAGGCTATACACAGAATAATCACCCACAAATCACACATACAAACACACCCTAATATATGGGACTCTCAATCAAAGGCAGATAGACAACACCTGCCTTCAACTGAGAGTCCCAACCCCAATCAACCAAACATAGAAACACACAACCTAGACTAACCATAGAATTACTAAACATAAACCAAAACCCGGAATTACTAAATCAAACACCCTTTACACAAAACACACCACCCCGAACCACATAAAACAAATACCCCCTGCCACGCCCTGACCAAACTACAAAACAATTAACCTTATATACTGGCCAGGACGTGACAGTACCCCCCCCCTTAAAGGTGCTACCCCAGAAGCACCTTAACAAAAAATAACCCCAAGCAACACCAAAAAAAACTCCCCTTTTCTAAAGGGAGGGAAGGGAGGGTGGCTGCCGTCAACGACGGCACTGTGCTACACCCCCCCTCCCCAACCCACCTATTTCTGGAGGTGGCTCTGGCTCCGGCCGTTCCAGGCTGTCGGGCCACTCTGGCATCGCCGAGGGGCAGTCGGACCAGTCTGGCATCGCCGGGGGGCAGTCGGGGCAGTCTGGCAATTCGGGAGAGTCTGGGCAGTCTGGCAATTCGGGACAGTCTGGGCAGTCTGGCAATTCGGGACAGTCTGGGCAGTCTGGCAATTCGGGACAGTCTGGGCAGTCTGGCAATTCGGGACAGTCTGGGCAGTCTGGCAATTCGGGACAGTCTGGGCAGTCTGGCAATTCGGGACAGTCTGGGCAGTCTGGCAATTCGGGACAGTCTGGGCAGTCTGGCAATTCGGGACAGTCTGGGCAGTCTGGCAATTCGGGGCAGTTCAGGGCAGTCTGGCCACTCCGGCAGTTCAGGGCAGTCTGGCCACTCCGGCAGTTCAGGGCAGTCTGGCCACTCCGGCAGTTCAGGGCAGTCTGGCCACTCCGGCAGTTTAGCGCAGTCTGGCCACTCCGGCAGTTCAGCGCAGTCTGGCCACTCCGGCAGTTCAGCGCAGTCTGGCCACTCCGGCAGTTCAGCGCAGTCTGGCCACTCCGGCAGTTCAGCGCAGTCTGGCCACTCCGGCAGTTCAGCGCAGTCTGACCTCTCTGGCGACTGTTGACTGGCGGGCAGCTCTGACGACTGTTGACTGGCGGGCAGCTCTGACGACTGTTGACTGGCGGGCAGCTCTGACGACTGTTGACTGGCGGGCAGCTCTGACGACTGTTGACTGGCGGGCAGCTCTGACGATGACTGTTGACTGGCGGGCAGCTCTGACGATGACTGTTGACTGGCGGGCAGCTCTGACGATGACTGTTGACTGGCGGGCAGCTCTGACGATGACTGTTGACTGGCGGGCAGCTCTGACGATGACTGTTGACTGGCGGGCAGCTCTGACGATGACTGTTGACTGGCGGGCAGCTCTGACGATGACTGTTGACTGGCGGGCAGCTCTGACGATGACTGTTGACTGGCGGGCAGCTCTGACGATGACTGTTGACTGGCGGGCAGCTCTGATGATGACTGTTGACTGGCGGGCAACTCTGATGAAGACTGTTGACTGGCGAGGCTGGGTTGACGCACTTGTAGCCTGGTGCGTGGTGCTGGTACTGGGCTTACCAGATTATGTACACGCACCTCCAGGCTAGTGCGGGGAGCGGGAACAGGACGAGTCGGACTGGGTTGACGCACTTCCGGGTCCGCACGAGAGACAGGAGCTGGAAACCCAGGGCTATGGAGGCGCACAGCCGGTCTAGATCTTACCTCCTGCACAACCCGCCTTGGCTGGATGGAACTAGTAGCCCTGTACGAGCGGGGTGCTCGTACAGGGCAGACTGGGCTGTGCAGGGGCCTGATGGTAGCCGTGCGTAGAGCGGGAGTTGGGTAGCCTGGTCCTCGGAGGCGTACCGGCGACCAGATGCGCTGCGCAGGCATCCTCCTACCAGGCTGGATGCCCGCTCTAGCACGGCACCTGCGAGGGGCTGGAATAACGCGCACCGGACTGTGCGTGCGTATGGGTGAGATAGTGCGCTCCTCAGCGAAACATAGCGCTCTCCAACCCATACGCTCCTCCATATAACCACGAGTAGCTGGCTTCCGGCTCTTCTTACGCCTAGCCAAACTACCCGTGTGCCCCCCCCCAAAATTTTCTTGGGGGTGCCTCTCGTGCTTCTCCTTCAGCGCGTACTTGGCCTCGTACCACCGCCTCTCTGCCTTGGCTGCCTCAATTTCCCCCTGCGGGCGTCGATAATCCCCAGCCTGATGCCAGGGTCCGGCCCCGTCCAGAACTTCCTCCCAAGTCCACTTCTCCCGCCAGTCCAACTCGAACTCCGTCTGCTCCTTCCTCTGCTGCTTGGTCCTTTGGTGGTGGGTGATTCTGTCACACTTGTTGTCGGTGAATGAGGACCAAAATGCGGCAGGTACGTGAATGCTCATCTTGATTTTTAATTAATCTCAACAAAGAACATACAAAACACAAAAAACGAACACTCGACAAATAAACAGTCTGGTAAGGCACAAGGCTATACACAGAATAATCACCCACAAATCACACATACAAACACACCCTAATATATGGGACTCTCAATCAAAGGCAGATAGACAACACCTGCCTTCAACTGAGAGTCCCAACCCCAATCAACCAAACATAGAAACACACAACCTAGACTAACCATAGAATTACTAAACATAAACCAAAACCCGGAATTACTAAATCAAACACCCTTTACACAAAACACACCACCCCGAACCACATAAAACAAATACCCCCTGCCACGCCCTGACCAAACTACAAAACAATTAACCTTATATACTGGCCAGGACGTGACACCTAGCTACCCTCAATAGCTATCAAATAAAATAAAATACTTACTTACAAGCCCTAAACCAACAATGTTGTTTTAAGAAAAATAATAGTTAATAAAAAAAATGTAAAATCAAAGAGAAACATTCAAATTAAAATAACGAGACTATATACGGGGTACCGGTACCGAGTCAATGTACGGGGGTACAAATTAATCAAGGTTATTGTGGTAATATGTACATGTAGGTAAGGGTAAAGTGACTATGCACAGATAAAAAACAGATTAGCTGTTTGATTAGATGTTCAGCAGTCTTATGGCTTGGGGGTAAAAACTATTAAGAAGCCTTTTGGACTTAGACAATGCGCTCCAGTACCGCTTGCTGTGCCGTAGCAGAGAGAACAGTCAATGAATAGGGTGGCTGGAGTCTTTGGCCATTTCTAGGGCCTTCCTCTGACACTGCCTGGTATAGAGGTCCTGGATGGCAGGAAGCTTGGCCCCAGTGATGTACTGGGCAGTACGCACTACCCTCTGTAGCGCCTTGCGGTCAGAAGCCGTGAAGTTGCCATACCAGGTGTTGATTCAACCAGCCATCATGCTTTTGATGGTGAAGCTGTAGAAGTCTTTGAGGATCTTAGAACACATGCCAAGTCTTTTCAGTCTCCTGAGGGGAAATAGGCGTTGTTGTGCCCTCTTCACGACTGTCTGGGTGTGTTTGGACCATGATAGTTTGTTGGTGATGTGGACACCAAGGAACTTGAAGCTCTCAATGTAATCCACTACAGCCTCGTCAATGAGAATGGGGGTGTGCTCGGCCCTCCTTTTCCTGTAGTCCACAATCTTCTCCTTTGTCTTGATCACGTTGAGGGAGAGGTTGTTGTCCTGGCACCACACTGTCAGGTCTCTGACCTCCTCCCTATAGGCTGTCTCATAGTTGTCGGTGATCAGGCCTAACACCGTTGTGTCGTCGGCAAACTTAATGATGGTGTTGGAGTCGTGCTTGGCCACGCAGTCATGGGTGAACAGGGAGCAAAGCAGGGGACTAAGCATGCACCCCTGAGGGGCCCCCGTGTTAAGGATCTGCGTGGCAGATGCGTTGTTACCTACCCTTACCACCTGGGGGCGGCCCGGTCAGGAAGTCCAGGATCCAGTTGCAGAGGGAGGTGTTTAGTTCCAGGATCCTTAGCTTAGTGAGGAGCTTTCAGGACACTATGGTGTTGAACCCTGAGCTATAGTCAATGAACAGCATTCTCACGTAGGTGTTCCTTTTGTCCAGGTGGGAAAGAGCAGTGTGGAGGGCAATAGAATTTGCGTCATCTGTCGATCTGTTGGGGCGCTATGCAAATGTGGGTAGGTCTAGGGTTTCTGGGATAATTGTGTTGATGTGAGCCATGACCAGCCTTTCAAAGCACTTCATCGCTACAGACGTGAGTGCTACGGATCGGTAGTCATTTAGACAGGTTACCTTGGTGTTCTTGGGCACAGGGACTATGGTGGTCTGCTTGAAACATGTAGGTATTGCAGACTTGGTCAGGGACAGTTTGAAAATGTCAGTGAAGACACTTAGATGGTAGTTGGTCAGGGCCAGTGGTGTAAAGTACTTTAGTAGAAATACTTTAAAGTACTACTGAAGTAGTGTAATGGGTATCTGTACTTTGCTATTTATATTTTTGACTACTTTTACTTTTACTTCACTACATTCCTAAAGAAAATATAGTATTTTTACTCAATACATTTTCCCTGACAACCCAAAGTACTTGTTACATTTTGAGTGCTGAGCAGTACAGGAAAATTGTTACATTTATGAAGAGAACAAGTGGTCGTCCCTACTGCCTATGATCTGGCGGACTCACTAAACACAAAATCCATATTTTGTAAGTAATGTTGAAGTGTGTCCCTGGCTATCCATACATTTTATATACAATTATTTATAATTGTACTTTTACGTTTGATTATTAAGTATATTTACAACCAAATACGTTTAGACTTTTTCGCAAGTAGTATTTTACTGGGTGACTCACTTTTCCTTAAATAACTTTCTGGGTGAGCATTTTCTTGTTTGGTTATGGCCTTATACAGCTCGTTGAGTGCGGTCTTAGTGCCAGCATCAGTTTGTGGTGGTAAAAGACAGCTAAGAAAAATATAGATGGAAACTCTTTGTAAATAATGTTGTCTACAGCTTGTCATGAGATACTCTACCTCAAGCAAGCAAAACCTGGAGACTTCCTCAATACTAGATGCATGGAAAACCCAACTATATATTATCCATGTTGTCGTTCAGCCACGACTAGGTGAAATGTCCCATTGGTAGGATAGTCATGAACTGAGCTCATCCAGTTTATTCTCCAATGATTGCACGTTGGCCAATAGGACGGATGGTAGAGGCGGGTTACACACTTGCCAAACAATTCTCACAAGGCACCCGGACATGCATCCCCTGTATCGGCGTCTCTTCTTCATGCGAATGACGGTGTCACGTCCTGACCATAGTAAGTTGTTATTTTCTATGGTAGAGTAGGTCAGGGCATGACAGGGGGTGTTTGTCTGTTTTTGTATTTCTGTGTTCAGTTTCTAGTTTTGTATTTCTATGTTGGTGTTGTTTGGGTTGATCTCCAATTGGAGGCAGCTGATCCTCGTTAACTCTAATTGGAGGTCATATTTATGTTGATGTTTGTCCCACCTGTGTTTGTGGGTGATTATCTTTTGAGTAGTGTGTTTTCCTCTCTGCGTCACGGTTTGTTGTTTTTTGTGTTTCAAGCATTTAGTGTATTGATTGCATTTAGTTTCACGGAATAAATAAATATGTGGAACAACGAACACGCTGCATTTTGGTCTGATCCTTCAGACAGCCGTGATAGACGGGAACTTGGGCCTGTTCTAGGAGCAGCAGTAAATCCTTCGCGTCCGACTCGTTAAAGAAAAAATCTTCGTCCAGTTCGCGGTGAGTAATCACTGTTCTGATACCCAGAAGCTCTTTTCAGTCATAAGAGACGGTGGCAGAAAGATCATATACAAAATAAAGTATTCAGACTCCTTGACTTTTTCCACATTTTGTTACGTTACAGCCGTATTCTAAAATTGATTAAATAAAATAAAAAATCCTCAGCAATCTGAACACAATAATGACAAAGCAAAAACTGTCTTTCAGAAATGTCTGCACATTTATAAAACATTAATAAAATAAGTACCTTATTTACATAAGTATTCAGACCCTTTGCAATGAGACTCGAAATTGAGCTCAGGTGCATCTTGTTTCCATTGATCATCCTTGAGATGTTTCTACAACTTTATTGGAGTCCACCTGTGGTAAATTAAATTGATTAGACATGATTTGGAAAGGCACACACCAGGTACCAAAACATTTCTGCAGCATTCAAGGTCCCCAGGAACACAGTGGCCTCCATAATTCTTTATTAATTTTTCTCCCCAGTTTCGTGATCTCCAATTGGTAGTTACAGTCTTGTCCCTTCGATGCAACTCCCCTACACGACCCTGCCAAGCCGCACTGCTTCTTGACACACTCCTCGCGTAACCCGGAAGCCAGCCGCACCAATGTGTCGGAGGAAACACCGTCCAGCTGGCGACCGAAGTCAGCTTGCAGGCCTCCATCATTCTTAAATGGAAGAAGTTTTGAACCACCAAGACTCTTCCTAGAGCTGGCGGCACGGCCAAACTTAGCAACCAGGGGAGAAGGGCCTTGGTCAGGGATGTGACCAAGAACCGATGGTCACTCTGACAGAGCTCTAGAGTTCCTCTGTGGAGATGGGAGAACCTTCCAGAAGGACAATCATCTAT
This sequence comes from Salmo salar, assembly GCF_965601325.2. Lineage (NCBI taxonomy): Eukaryota > Metazoa > Chordata > Actinopteri > Salmoniformes > Salmonidae > Salmo > Salmo salar. Next base: position 95,157,399 of record NC_138300.1, read on the forward strand.
GCAGCACTCCACCAATCAGGCCTTTATGGTAGAGTGGCCAGACGGAAGCCACTACTCAGTAAAAGGCACATGACAGCACGCTTGGAGTTTAAATATCAAATTTCGAGGTGGTTCCAAACGTCAAATTTCAAGTTTAGTCATTAACTCCATATTTTTAAGGTTAGGGATAAGTTCAGGCATCAACTCCAAATTCATAAGGTTAAGGTAAGAGTTAAGGCTTGGGATATGCGTAAAACAAAAATAACTTTCTATTGCTGGATTCAAACTTGCAACCTTTGGAATCAGATGCTTACGCCCATCTGCCATTGCCGTCCACAACATCCTAGCAAAACCAAAACCTACTTGAAGGTAATAGCGAACACTGTTGCCCCTAGTGGAGAGTTTTCACATCTTCTCCGACAGCCTCAGACAGGATGGATGTCAAATACTGAACTTTATCACGGGTGACCTTGCTGGTACATAAACCCAGGATTTCTAATGCTATGTATTGGACCAGTGAGTGGTTTCGGCGATATTGGCACATCCCAGAAGAAGCAGTCCTCCGTAGGAATGAATAGAATTCTACAGTATTTCAATTAAATGTTTCAAGGACAAGATTACAGTAACATTAGAACATTTTAATAAATTATTCTTTAAGGAAAATGTGGGGGAGTGCCAAGATGGAGGTGCGGTGGCTTCAAAAGAGCAGCCCTGGTCTGCCATCTAGTGTATATATAAATAATTGGTCATAACATGAGAATAAAATCCTTTCCTGCTGTCAAATGACCAAAGCACCCTCTAGTGACCTCATGAGTGGAATGTTTTAAATATTTTTTAATTAATAAACATTTCAACTCTATGTCTGGCATGGTACAGGTGTCATCTTTTTTTAAATACTTTTTTTAAGACTACCAAGCAACACTCAGTGTGATCCTGATTTTGCCCACTGCGGTAATACGACCAGCCTGTTTGGTTAGCTCAGAAATAACAAATTATTTTTGCCCAGACTCTATCGTCTGGTGGAAGGATGAAATAAAATGAATGTACTAGGTAAAATAACGTTTTTAAGTAAAACATGTCGTTAATCTTTTTCAAACATGTTGGCAACTGTTTTATAAAAGCAATAAGCTCCTCGAACCTGTGAATTATCGTTTTATAAAATAAATAAGGCCCTAGACCTGGGAATTACCCTTGCCTTCGCCTCGGACCTAAGAACAGCCCTTGGTCGGGAGTTATCACATGACAATCCCTGGGTTCTCATGCCTTATTACTGAACTTAAATATACCTTTAGCTAACAGCCAACTGCACACTAACAGGCTGACCACACCACTTACGTTTAGCGTGCGAGCGTTGCAAAATAAATGTACACATACATGTTATTCAATCATTGCATCCACACCGCTCATGCGCGTCAATGAGCAACTATGTAGCCAGGCGCTAAAATAGAGCTTGGTTGTATTTGTGGTGCGTGATACATTGCAAATCCCGCCTCTCCCTTCTCATCATTGGTTTTTAGGAGCATATACTCACGTGTGTGATTGAAAGATGAACTGAGGTCCACACTCCAGTCCAGTTGGTGGTGGTAATGCACCTTAAAGTTGGTTGCCAACCGCCATATAAAGTCCAAAAAACAAGAAGAAGCCTGAAGGAGGAGAGATTACTAGAATCAATCTCGGTTTACCCTTTTATCTGTGGATTAATTGTCGGAGTAGAGGACCTTGTGCATTTCAGGTAAAATTTAAACCCAATGTTTATATCCCAGGAAAATTAGCTGGCAACAACGAGATAGCTAGCTAAATTGCCATAAATGTTTAATGCTTTTTCGACCTGTCCCCAAATTAATATAGTTAGATCAGAGTTCGTTTTGATATTTCACCTTGCGTGTCCTGATCTCGTCTGGTGTGGGTGGACAAAATCAACATGCACACGATGGCGCACATGCACGCACTGTGTAGTCAGCATGTAAGGTGTTGATTTATCATAAGGCACTTTGAAACCTACCACCAGCTAATGTTTTGATTTATCACACATAGTAATACATCTACTATCAATCCCACATTGAGCTGCAGATTAGTTGTAGAGGCCTTGGTTTCAGATTGGTTGTACTGTGGTTGTACAACATGCTGATTTAGGCATACACCAGCCCTGGTATCAGGCTGTATTAGCTAGCTATGTTTGCTCTGACTCAGTAAGATACACAAACTAACAGTGTAATTATAGAGAGCTTGTGGATTTCTATTAAGAAGCCAAGTGGAAGCAACATCATTGTCATCAACATATTGCTGAATCTTGACCATGACAATGGAGACTGAAGAGTGAACAGTCTGCAAATTATCTCGTGGTTGAGCAACAACAACTGTGCTCCTGAAGTGACAGAGGGCAGAGATTGTTGAGAGAAATGGAGAGATACGACTCAGGCAGCAGAGTAAACGATAAAAAGGGAGTGACATCACATTTAACAAACCAAACATTTAAACACTGTTATAGAAGGAAAAGTAAAAACCAAAACCAGTCCATGCATCAATACCGGTATATAGTAAAATATTGTATACTGCCCAGCCCCAAAGTCTACTGAGCTATATCTCTACCCCCACATAGTCTAGTGAGCTATATCTCTACCCCCTCATAGTCTAGTGAGCTATATCTCTACCCCCACATAGTCTAGTGAGCTGTATCTCTACCCCCACATAGTCTAGTGAGCTGTATCTCTACCCCCACATAGAGTCTAGTGAGCTGTATCTCTACCCCCACATAGTCTAGTGAGCCATATCTCTACCCCCTCATAGTCTAGTGAGCTGTATCTCTACCCCCACATAGAGTCTAGTGAGCTGTATCTCTACCCCCACATAGAGTCTAGTGAGCTGTATCTCTACCCCCACATAGTCTAGTGAGCTATATCTCTACCCCCACATAGAGTATAGTGAGCTATATCTCTACCCCCACATGGTCTAGTGAGCTGTATCTCTACCCACACATAGAGTCTAGTGAGCTGTATCTCTACCCCCACATAGTCTAGTGAGCTATATCTCTACCCCCACATAGTCTGGTGAGCTATATCTCTACCCCCACATAGAGTCTAGTGAGCTGTATCTCTACCCCCACATAGTCTAGTGAGCTATATCTCTACCCCCACATAGAGTCTAGTGAGCTGTATCTCTACCCCCACATAGTCTAGTGAGCTGTATCTCTACCCACACATAGTCTAGTGAGCTATATCTCCACCCCCACATAGAGTATAGTGAGCTGTATCTCTACCCCTACATAGAGTCTAGTGAGCTGTATCTCTACCCCCACATAGAGTCTAGTGAGCTGTATCTCTACCCCCACATAGAGTCTAGTGAGCTGTATCTCTACCCCCACATAGAGTCTAGTGAGCTGTATCTCTACCCCCACATAGAGTCTAGTGAGCTGTATCTCTACCCCCACATAGTCTAGTGAGCTGTATCTCTACCCCCACATAGAGTCTAGTGAGCTGTATCTCTACCCCCACATAGAGTCTAGTGAGCTGTATCTCTACCCCCACATAGAGTCTAGTGAGCTGTATCTCTACCCCCACATAGTCTAGTGAGCTGTATCTCTACCCCCACATAGAGTCTAGTGAGCTGTATCTCTACCCCACACATAGAGTCTAGTGAGCTGTATCTCTACCCCACACATAGAGTCTAGTGAGCTGTATCTCTACCCCCACATAGAGTCTAGTGAGCTGTATCTCTACCCCCACATAGAGTCTAGTGAGCTGTATCTCTACCCCCACATAGTGTTATTACACTCATGGCCACACTGAACATTACTAATATCACCCCAGAGAACACTCGCACATGTTGGCTGTCAGTATTTCAGGAAAAACACTTTTTGACAAAAACATTTAAGGGAAAAATAGTCTTGCTCAGGAGTCCAACAATCTGGAGCCCTGTCCTCCCATCTAATGTCTTTGTCATCCCTCCTGATAGACGAGACCAATGTTTATACATAGTGGCTACGTTTTTCTAGTTCATCTGTGTGAATGTTTTTCTAGGACTCGAGTAAACAGATATTCCATCCAGCTTTCCAGCTATAAGTGTGGAGGGAGTGTGTCAATACTGCCTCTGTCCAACCACATTGGTCTGTGGGGAGAGACAGAGACAGAGAGGGAGACAGAGAGAGACAGAGAGGGAGACCGAGAGACAGAGGAGGAAAAATACAACGGAAGAGTGTAGGGACTGAGGCGCCCAGAATTACAGAGTGTTACAGACACTCATTTCAACAGTTCCTTAGAGACTACTTCATTACTGGCTCTCCCTCACACACTCTCTCCCTGTCCCGCCCTCTCTCACACACTCTCCCTGTCCCTCCCTCCCTCCCTCCCTCCACCTGACTGTCGCTTATTCACAAGTTTCACAATACATTTCCCATAATTATGCATAATTACTTTCCCTTTTCTCTTTCCCTCTCTCTCTCTCCACACACACACACACACACACACACACACACACACACACACACACACACACACACACACACACACACACACACACACACACACACACACACACACACACACACACACACACACACACACACACGGTCAGCTGGTGGGGGCGATGGGTGTGGTTGGGTTTATTGGGTGAGGAGAGAGTGTGAGAGGAGGGGGGGGGGGGGGGGCCACAGGGGGTCGGTGTGTGTGTGTGTGTGTGTGTGTGTGTGTGTGTGTGTGTGTGTGTGTGTGTGTGTGTGTGTGTGTGTGTGTGTGTGTGTGTGTGTGTGTGTGTGTGTGTGTGTGTGTGTTAGAGATGATGTGTTAGAGAGGTTTAGGTTTGAGAGAAACAATTTTGGTACCAGGTAATGGTGACAGTATAATCTCAAAAGGCGGTTTACTTTCAGTAAACTTTTGGGTTACTTTCCCCTTAAAAGTCATTAGAAGATGACAAAAAGGATCCATTAAATGCATTTGGTGTATCATCATAGTGGTCTCTGACTTGTGGTCAGACTCACTCAGGTGGAACAAACGTCATCTTTTTTCAATGCTGAAATGAATGTAATTGAGCAAGGTGTCGTAATGTATTTTTTTCCACAAACATCCTTTATTTAAAAGTAATCCAAGAAGTAATCATCTAGTTTTTCAAAAGTATCTGTAATCTGATTAAAATCTGTTTGCTGGTAATGTAACCGATTACAGTTACCATTTTTTGTAATCAGTTTACATGTAATCGATAACTCCCACCCCTGGCAGTCAAAATAACACCCCTCAGACAAAAATGTGGGAAATATTGCATTGCATAATACTGGGCTGTTAGTTGACAATGACCAAATGGTTGTTGTAGTGGTTTGAAGTTCTTCACCAGAGCCTACAGGAAAACAGACATCCAGACAGTCATTATTGTGCTATTTTTACTCCAGTGTCATATTCATATTCCCCACAGTTTTCCATTGTGAGATATATAGTCTAGCTCTGTTTGCCTAACCTGTTCAAGCACCCAGGCATTACACAGCAAAAACACTGGGCTGGCTATTTATTGTGGTTTGCAGTAATTAACCAGTGTCTACACTGAGACTGGCTGGTCATAATAGTGTATGGAGAATAGTCTCTGTTTTCCACTGTGAGTTGGCTCTGTGATCTAGTTCTGCTTGACTGGCCCAGTCAAGGTCAGTTCCCCCAGCCAGACCATTTGGTCGTTGGCTCTTCAGCATAGGCACTGCCCGAGTGGCCACACAGTCTAAGCACGGTTGGCAGTGCTGATTCATAGAAAACATTTTGTTGGATGCAAGCTAGTGTGGGGAAGAGGGTGTGAGGGAGAATGTGTGATGGGCAAGAGAGAACACAATCAACAGAGAGATATGAAATCTGAGCCAAAGCTCTCTCTCGCTCTCTCGCTCTCTCGCTCCCTTGCTCTCTCGCTCTCTCGCTCTCTCGCTCTCTCGCTCTCTCTCTGGTAGCTCCCTAGGCTTTTGGAGTTGAGATCTAGACCCACTGAGCACAGACGTCAATTCAACATCTTTTCCACGTTGGTTCAATGTAATTTAATTGAAGTGACGTGGAAACAACATTGATTCAACCAGTGGGGACCCTGCTGCATGTCTGGGATGGGATGTTTCCTCTCTGTCATGGTGAATATACTGAGGAGACACATCATGATGTCTGCTATAAGATGCTATTAGATGCTGTGTATGCTAAGACTTCACTGTCTCCCTTATTCACTCTCTCTTTTTTTCTCTTAAGTCTAATGTATTTATTTCCCAGGGTATATCAGAAACCGTAGGAATTACTGCGGTCTTTTATTGTAAATGTTCAATGCTCTCTCTCCCTCTGTTCTCTTTATAGAGATGTTGGAGTCCAATAACTTGGTGACATTTGAGGGCCTGGCCAATAGCTCAGCTTACCACACGTTCCTATTGGATGAGGAGAAGGGTCGTCTGGTGGTGGGAGCCAAGGACCACATATTCTCCTTCAACCTGCTCAACATCAGCAGAGACCTGGCACAGGTACTGAACGCCTTATAATACATCATAACCTGGTCAATTCAGCAGTAATTTGGCACAGGTACTGTACTGAACATATAATACACATATAACCTATTTATGATGCATTTTAATAACCTAGTTAACATCAGCAGATCCCTGGCACCAGGTACTGTACACCTTATAATACATTAATAACTATCTATGATACATTACAACCAAGTCAACATCAGCAACGTCCTTGCAACGGTAACAGTTACATTTGGTCAATATCAACACACTTTTACATACAATACAGTATGAACAAATATGAAAATGTATAAACTCACTACTGTAAGTCGCTCTGTATAATAGCGTCTGCTAAATTACTAAAATGTTAAATGGCGCTGACGGACAGGGCTGCCGTTTTTCTAGCTCTTAGGAAACTTTGCAGTATTTTTTTTATGTGGTATTTCTTACATTATTAGCCCAGGAAATGTTTTGTGTTTTTACATACAGCCGGGAATAAATTTTGGAAATCAGAGTGGCGGTAACTCACCAGCATTATGACCAGGAATTTGACTTTCCCGAATCGGAACCTTTGTTCGTACCCTTCAGAGCAATTGAACTGATTCCAGAGGCAGTTCCAAAACACCGCAGGTGGAAAAAAGGTACTCGGAGTGGACTTTTAGTCCGACTCAGGAGGCGCGCGCACACCACCCACCGCTTCCGATTATGTTACTTGCTATTGTTCAGTCTCTGGATAACAAAGTTGATGAGCTCAGGGCGAGGATTACCTTCCAGAGAGACATCAGGGATTGTAACATACTCTGTTTCTCGGAAGCATGGCTCTCTCAGGATATACTGTCTGGGTCCGTTCAGCCAGTTGGGTTCTCAGTTCATTGCGCATACAGGAATTACTACTTATGGTGTGATTGTGATAACATACAGGAACTCAAGTCCTTTTGTTCACCCAACCTAGAACACCTCACAATCAAATGCCGGCTATATTACCTCCCTAGAGAATTATCTTCGGTTATAGTCACAGCCGTGTATATTCCCCCTCAAGCCGATACCACGACGGCCCTCAAAGAACTTCACAAAACTTTATGCATACTGGAAACCACATATCCAGAGGCTGCATTTATTGTAGCTGTGGATTTTAACAAAGCAAATTTGAGGAAAACGTTACCGAGGTTCTTTCAACACATTGACTGTAGTACTCTCGCTGCTAAAACACTCGACCACTGCTACTTTGCTTACCTCCCCAATAGATCCACAGATGATGCAATCACCATTGCACTGCACACCGCCCTATCCCATCGGGACAAGAGGAATACCTATGTAAGAATGCTGTTCATTCACTATAGCTCAGCATTCAACAACATACCCTCCAAGACCAGTACCCTCCAAGCTCATCATTAAGCTCGAGGCCCTGGGTCTGAACCCCGCCCTGTGCAACTGGGTCCTGGACTTCCTGACAGGCTGCCCCCAGGTGAAAAAGGTAGGAAACAACACCGCCACTTCGCTGATCCTCAACACTGGTGCCCCACAAGGATGCATGTTCAGCCCCCTCCTGTACTCCCTGTTCACCCATGACTGCGTGGCCACGCACGCCTCCAACTCAATCATCAAGTTTGCAGACGACACAACAGTAGCAGGCCTGACTACCAACAATGACAAGACAGCCTACAGGGAGGAAGTGAGGGCCCTGGGAATGTGGTGCCAGGAAAATAACCTCCCACCCAACGTCAACAAACCTAAGGAGCTGATCGTGGACTACAGGAAACAGCAGAAGGAGCGCCCCCCTATCCACATCGACGGGACCGCAGTGGAGAAGGTGGAAAGCTTCAAGTTCCTCGGCGTACACATCATTGACAAACCAAAATGGTCCACCAACACAGACAATGTGATGTAGAAGGTGCAACAGAGCCTCAGCAGGCTGAAGAAATGTGGCTTCTTACCTAAAAGCCTCACAAACCTTTACAGATGCACAATTGAGAGCTTTCTGTCGGGCTGTATCACAGCCTAGTACGGCAACTGCACCGCCCATGGCACCCAATGTCACAGGAAGGCCAAAGATCATAAAGGACAACAACCACTCAAGCCACTGACTGTTCACCCTGCTATCATCCGGACAGCGAGGTCAGTACAGGTGCATCAAAGCTGGGACTGAAATACAGTCTCCATCTCAAGGCCATCAGACTGTTAAATGGCCATCACTAACACATTAGAGGCTGCTGCCCTATATACATAAACTTGAAATCACTGGCCACTTTAATAATGGAACACTAGTCACTTTAATAATGTTTACATATTTTGCATTACTCATCTCATATGTATACACTGTATTCTATTCTACTGTATCTTAGTCTATGCCGCTCTGACATTGCTCGTCCCATATATTTATATATTCTGAATTCCATTCCTTTACTTTAGATTGTGTGTTTTGTTAGATATTACTTGTTAGATATTGCTGCACTGTTGGAGCTAGAAACACAAGCATTTTGCTACTCCCGCATTAACATCTACTAAACACGTGTATGTGACAAATACACTTTGATTTGATGTCAAATGTAAACACTCTCATACATACAAGTCTGTTTGCAGTCTGTCTGTCTGCATATCTTCCCCAACCCCTGTCAGTCTAAGCCAGTCTCAGCCAGGTATCCAGAGACTCTCTTTCTATAGAGAAATGACTTATGAATAATTCAGACCTAAGCTGTCGCACAGGATCTCACGCTGCGCCAGGCATGTTAGCCGCTCCCTGCACACCTGGATGAATAATAGAGTAAACGGAAACAAAGTGGAGAACAAATCTCATTGTGACTCCTCTACCCCTACCACACACATATACACACGTGAACGTACATACTGTAGGTGCACGCAGACACACACACATATATCAACGCAATCTAAAAAATATGCCCCACCTCCTCCAAAAGTACATTTTTAGCGACGCTGCTGGCAGAAGCACCTCAGCTAATGTAAGGAATGTTAGCTGACCAGCTGCTTGGTCAAGATGTTAGGGTTAGAGACTGGTTAAAGTTAGTGTCTGATTTAATGTATCCATGTGTATTGTGTAGTGAAGTATCCTTATCTTTCTGTGTCTGTGTAGATCCCGTGGCCTGCATCCACCTCCAGAAGAGATGAGTGTAAATGGGCAGGGAAGGACCTCATGGTGAGTAGCTACCTCATCTTATACATCACACATCTCTCGCTCACATAGTAATGCCTTTTACACTATCTCTCCCTCTTGGAGTACTGCCTTTTACACTGTCTCTCCCTCCCGGAGTACTGCCTTTTACACTGTCTCTCCCTCCCGGAGTACTGCCTTTCACACTGTCTCTCCCTCCCGGAGTACAGCCTTTTACACTGTCTCTCCCTCCCGGAGTACTGCCTTTTACACTATCTCTCCCTCTTGGAGTACTGCCTTTTACACTGTCTCTCCCTCCCGGAGTACTGCCTTTTACACTGTCTCTCCCTCCCGGAGTACTGCCTTTCACACTGTCTCTCCCTCCCGGAGTACTGCCTTTTACACTGTCTCTCCCTCCCGGAGTACTGCCTTTCACACTGTCTCTCCCTCCCGGAGTACTGCCTTTTACACTATCTCTCCCTCTTGGAGTACTGCCTTTTACACTGACTCTCCCTCCAGGAGTACTGCCTTTACACTATCTCTCCCTCCCGGAGTACTGCCTTTACACTAGCTCTCCCTCCCGGAGTACTGCCTTTTACATTACAGTGTTGGTATAGTCTGTGTGTTGTCACATGGACAGAAATCTTTGAATCTGATCATAATCCGCTGGCCAAGTTAGAGACATCACATGACCTTAGTCATCTAGAGTCCAACCATAGAGAAGTTGAGCTAGCCGCTTCGATCCAGGGTTAACAGTGGACAGCCAATGGGCTTACAGTCACTACTTTCAACACAGGAGCAGTATCCTAACAGCTATGGCTTTGTCGAGACATGTGTATTTGTTAGTTGCAAATGCTGCACGGTTTCTGTCCACACAGTCATATGACATATCACAAGTTCATTTAGGTGTGTGTTTTCCTTAGTCTATGAAGAGTCATGTCGATACCAGTGGCACTTCAATACTGTGTGTCTTGCTTGCATGACTAGCTCAGCCATGTACTGTATATTTGTCCTGTATATCTGTCTCAATACAAGCAGTACACTGTGTAAACACCCAAAGAGACACAGTTGCATCTCTCTCCTTCTGACTTTCCTCTCAGATACAGCCTGGGGCCATGTACTGCCTGCAATATAAGATCTTAGCACCGCTGTATCTGCCTCACTGAGATCACAGGCACAGGGTCAGCTTCTGCTGAGTTTCTATAGGGCTGATTTTGAAGGGCCATTGGGTCTTTTGTGTGTATGTGCATGTGTTTTCTGTAAACATTCTGGCAGAGATGAGCGGGGAGCCCTGAAGGAAGGTCTTTGTGTTTGAAGGGCATAGGAGACAAGGAGGAGAGGAAGAAAGACCACAGATGCTCTTTGATAAACTGCAACAAAGACACTTGTGAACATGCCATGGGGAAGACAGTGAAGGAGAGAGAGAAAATTGCTAATTTACTGTACATCTATGAAGAAGGGAGGGTGATACACAGGGCCAGGAAAAATAATGTTGTGCCTAAAAGTTAGATTACGGGTCTTTACATCCAAGCTTCACTAACTTCCATCATACAAACTCTGCTGGTTCAGTGCATGGTTTGGCCAATGGGTTCACACTGTTCACCCTGATCTCACAAGAAACTTTAACACCATCTAAATCACACCAGCATGAGAAACATTAACCTTATTGATCATCAACCAGGTAAACCACCCTGAAATGACAGACAGCTCTTCAGATGACAACAAAGGCATATACAATCAACAGAGCTGCTTTCTGTTGGTGACCTACTAAAGGCAGAGAAACTTAGTCATGCATTATTTGTGGTTCTTTTTTCTCTTTTTCCGTCAGTGTGATGACATTCATTTTCATATGAGATCAGGCCTGCTGCCTGCTCAGGCAAGTGCTGACAGATCATAGGGGGAAACTGTCTTCGCAGCATGGAGACATGCGCACACACACACACACACACACACACACACACACACACACACACACACACACACACACACACACACACACACACACACACACACACACACACACACACACACACACACACACACACACACACACACACACACACACACACACACACACACACTACACAGTAAGCTCAGACGAGGTTACAGTATGTGATACTCATAACATTTTGTTGTTGTGGGACGTTTGTTGGTTGGTTGCAACGCAGTTATGCATTGAAAGTCTTACTGTTGATGTCCATCATAAAAATCCTGGCTGTTTTAATACTCAGATGTCTCTGAGCCTTTCTGATCAGGAGTCTGGATTGGAGAGATCATGAGTACACGTGGGGAGAGGCAAAGGGAGAGAGAGGAGAAGGATGGAGTGAATAAAAGATAACTGAGAATTACAGATTACTGGTCTCAATCTGAACAGCGAGTTGTTGAGTTATTACACAGCACAACAGTCTGGATTATCTCTAAAACACCACAACCGTGACTCACTCAGCAGGCCTGGCCATGATGTCATTTGTACAGTAAAATCAATCAGGGCTGTTCCTTTTCCTAACACTGTTATTCATATGTTGATCAGGTAAACGCTAAATATTCCTGGAAAATTACCTATATATTCTACAGACAGGACAAGCCTTTAATTCTGATTACAGATGCCCTTAATTCCCTCAATTTAAATGTTTGTTTTTCTGCATAGCTCTATGTGATGTTGTGTTACGTTCAGAGAGGGTTAACCCTTTTCTCTGTCCAGTGGATCAGCTCTATAGGAGGGCCTGCTTCTGATGAACAAACTAGGTTTTGACCCAAATGGGCAAACTGGGTTTTGACCCAAATGGGCAAACTGGGTTTTGACCCTAATGGGCAAACTGGGTTTTGACCCAAGTGGGCAGGACTGGGTTTTGACCCAAATGGAAAGGACTGGGTTTTGACCCAACAGCTTTAGACAGCTTTATCCTCTATTTTAGTTGTTTACAGAAACTGTTTATCTCCTGGCAAACCCATGCCATATAAAATATCTCTCTTTCTCTATCTCCAGAGGGAATGCGCTAACTTCATCAAGGTGTTGCAGCCGTTTAACCAGACCCATCTGTATGTATGTGGAACCGGAGCCTTCCACCCTGTCTGCGCCTACTTGGAGGTGGGGAAGAAACTAGAGGTATACCAACCGGTAATACCCTATTCAGCCATCTGTCAGCTTACTGCAGTTATAGCTCTAGTATTCTACTATTTACTGACCAATATGAACCGTGGTAGAAGAAAAGGGAAAGGGGAATGGGGATACCTAGTCAGTTGTACAACTGAATGCATTCAACTGAAATGTGTCTTCCGCATAGGGCATGTCATGGTTCTGACTAATTCAAGTCTTGTATGAGCTACAGCTAGACTATAGTATTAAGAAAAACTCTTCACTGAAATGTGAGACTATGGTTTTGGGTTTCGATTTAAAATCATAAACCGTGGAGTGTGAGGTAATCTCTCGTAACGATTTGTTCATGGCCTTAGGAAAAATGTTTTTATTCATTCAGTAAATAAGGTGGAAAATTAAACAGAGTTTCATTGTTTAGAGGTTTCCCAATTCGCTGTGTGTGTGTGTGTGCGTGTGTGCGTGCGTGCGTGCGTGCGTGTTCTATGTCTCCTCTCAATGTTAGTGAGTCAGGCTTATAAATGTGTTTCCTATTCATTAGACTGCAGTCATTTTCAGAGAATTAGAGAGGGAGAATAGCTCTGAGTATAGCAGTCTCCTCTCTTTACTGCCCTGGCTGGGGCCCCTGGTTAAAGTGACTCTAGGAGAAAGTAAAACATCTAATTCTGAAAAAAGAGAGATTTTTTTTCAAGGACGCCAACATCATGCGTTGATATCAATAGGAAAATGCAATAAACTCTGAATTCTAAATGCTCTTTCTTTTGACCTATTTTTCATGTAACAGGACAGTGTGTTCAGGCTGGAGCCCCTGATAGAGAACGGTCGAGGGAAGAGCCCTTATGACCCCAAGCTGCTCACAGCGTCCATGCTCATCGGTGAGTGACCCAAACAAACAAGCACACCCAACTTTTTTTTTAAGGCACTAATTTCACCCAGAACTATTCACCACATAAAGAGGGAGTTGTACCTCTTCACTCATCTCCACTCATTCATTAAGCATATTTACAGCTGAGAGGAAGTGGGTGAATGACAGGGCTGGCTATATATAGTGTTCATCATTAGGAGTGCTCTACAGTGGACACCCACTAATTTCCAAGCCTATGTGTAGTGGATGCATGTGTGTCAGCTTCATTTCTTCACCATGTTCATCACCAGAACCAGTCATACTTTATGACATCACATCACTCCAACCAATAGATGGTCATTTTCCATCACCCTTTATCTCCTCCTGTCTCTCCTCTTACCCCATCTCCTTGCTTCTCTTTCTCACATCTCCACTTTCTCACCCTGTATCCCTCCCTCTCTTTCTCTCCCCTTTGTCTTTTCACCTTTATCCCTCCTCTCTCTCACCCTGTCTCCTTCCTTCTCTTTCTCTCCACTTCCTCCTGTCTCCCAACTCCTCTCTCTCCTCGATATCCTCCCATCCATGTTACATTTTACATTTTAGTCATTTAGCAGACGCTCTTATCCAGAGCGACTTACAGTAGTGAATGCATACATTTCATACATTTGTATTTTTTTTTATTCCTACTGGCCCCCCGTGGGAATTGAACCCACGACCCTGGCGTCGCAAACACCATGCTCTACCAACTGAGCCAAAGAGAGGAGCCCCTTCTCCTCTCTTTTTCTTAATCCCCCCTCCCTCCTTTAATGCTCTCTTAATGCAACCACCTGGCCCTCTGAGTCTCTTCCTGTTAAATCTGACTTTCACACTTATTTGTTCTGGTTCATTATCTGGTAGATGAAGGTGTTCCTTGTGAGAACATATTCTACCTGTACTGTTAAGCCTGCAGGCACCATACTGTACCTGATAGACTAATACAGACACTTGACACCTGTACACGAAAGGTCATGAGACGCACACACACACAGGTTACACAAACACTCACATGCGCACACACAAAAACATATATTGCAGCATGCACACACACGTTCACACATACACCTGATATTGTCCTCCTCCCCTGTCCTCCAGATGGCGAGCTGTATTCTGGGACGTCAGCGGACTTCATGGGGCGGGATTTTGCCATCTTCCGTACGTTGGGACAGCATCACCCCATCAGAACTGAGCAACACGACTCCCGCTGGCTGAATGGTGAGATGGAAATAAAGAGCATTCTCAGTTCTCAGTTCAGTGAACTATGCTTGCATGATGAAAAACCTTGCTTGAGTACTGAAGACTTGTGTTAGCTCCCCAAGTTGATGCCCAGGCTATAGCTCAGCAAGCTAACAGTCTGTTGGCATGCAGACCAGTCTGATTTAATGCATTTCGTCTCAAATTGAGACAGAAAGTGTTTCAAAGACAGAAACTAAAAAGACAGAGACAGAAACTGAGACATCAAGTTTTTCACATAGTAAGAGAACAAAGGAGACATACAGAGAAGACAGAGAAGCGTGAGAGGGAGGACAAAAGAAGGAGGGAAAGGGAATAACAAGAATAGGCAGCATTAAGTTTAAATCCTCCATGATTGACATGGCTGTAGTGGGGGAGTGGTAGCAGACACAGTGGCTCGATTGCAACGAACAGGCAGAACTTAACACGCTCCTGAGGTTACCGCTGGATTTCTTAAAACACTATGAATGGGAAATTACATGCACCTGTGGCCTAAATTAAGCTGCATTGCAACGAAAAACCCACAAGGATAGACCAACAGATCAATTGATCTCTCGTTGTTAGCATGTCAAGAATTTATGCCAATAACTGTATGCGGACAGCTGGTCTGGATTCTTCACTCTTGCCCCCAATGAAATATCGACTCACTCTGTGTGCAATATATCACGACTCAGGATATGACGCAGATGCAGACACAGGAGGCGGATAGTTCGATACTATTTATTATACAAAGGGGCATGCAAAGGCCAGGTCGAGGGCAGACAGAGGTTCTTAATCCAAAGCACGGTCAAACAGGGACAGAACGGCAGGCAGGCTCAGGGTCAAGACAGGCAGATAGGTCAGATTTGGGAAGACTAGAAAAACAAACTTGAGAGCAGGAGAAACGGGAAACACGCTGGTAAGACCTGACAAGACAAGACGAACTGGCACAGACAAACAGAAAATGCAGGTATCAGTACACAGGAGATAATGGGGGAAAATGGGAGACACCTGGTGGGGGGTGGAGACAAGCACAAGACAGGTGAAACAGATCAGGGTGTAGCAGTACCCCCCCTCCCTCCTCATCCCGGGGCGCAACCTGGAGTCCTAACTGGGCACATAGCTTGTTGACCGGGGTGCCGGAACTCAGTGATGAGGGCTGGGTCCAGGATGTTCCTAGAGGTAACCCTGCACCTCTCCTCCGAGCCATAACCCTCCCAGTCAACCAGGTACTGGAATCCCCTGCTCGAGGGGATCCCCTGCCCAGCACCATGAGCTGGGCAGTCTCCTTGGCTGAGGGCAACTTGGGAAGGGGAATAAAATGGCCAGCTTTGGAAAACCTATCCACCGCCATTAGGATGGCGGTATTCCCATCTGACGGCGGGAGACCAGTGATGAAGTCCAAGGAAATATAAGACCAGGGGCAATGAGGAACCGGGAGTGGTTGAAGGAGGCCCTCCAGAGCTTGCTGCGGAGTCTTATTGTCAGAACACGCAGTGTAGCCGGCGACGAACTCTGAGACGTCAGAAACCATGGTGGGCCACCAAAAACGTTGTCGGATGAAAGCCAAAGTCCGACGAGAGCCAGGATGGCAGGTGAGTCTGGAGGAATGGGCCCGTTCCAGGACCGGAGAATGGACAGAGTCTGGGACAAACATCCAGTTAGCATGTAGGAGAGTGAATAATAGCCTTGAGCCTGCCTTGAGTTGAGGCACAAGGCGGTTCAGACATATTCCAGATTCTTATGGTCAGTCCGACAGTAAGAATGGATGCCCCCTCTAACCAGTGCCTCCACTCCTCCAACACCATCTTAACTGTGAGTAGCTCTCAATTTTTCACATCATAGTTCCTCTCAGCTGGGTTAAGACGATGGGAAAGGAAGGCACAGGGATGCAGCTTTTAGTCCTGGGCAGAACACTGGGACAGGACAGCCCCTACTCCGACGTCAGAGGCATCGACCTCCACCACAAACTGATGGGACGGGTCCGGATGGATTAAGATGGGAGCTGTAGTGAATCGATGCTTGAGATCTGAGAATGCCCGGTCTGCTGTTGGAGACGATATGAAAGGAACCTTGGGAGAGGTGAGTGCTGAGGAAGGAGGAAGCCAAGGTGCTGTAATGCCGGATGAAGCGGCGGTAGAAATGTGCAGATCCCAGAAAATGTTGCAGCTGCGCTCTGGATGTGGGTTGAGGCCAATCCACCACCGCTCTCACCTTGTCAGAATCCATCTGAATATTTCCTGCACCGATGACGTATCCTAGGAAAGAGATGGTGGAGCGATGGAATTCACGTCTCTGCTTTAACAAACAGCTAGTTCTCCAGGAGATGCTGGAGGACCTGTTGGACGTGGGGGACGTGCACTTAAGCTGACTGGGAAAAAATGAGGAGGTCGTCGAGGTAGACAAACACGAACTGGTTCAACATGTCGCGGAGCACATCATTGACAAGGGCCTGGAACACTGCGGGAGCGCTGGACAGTCCGAATGGCATCACTAGGTACTCATAGAGCCCGCTATCCATGTTAAAGGCTGTCTTCCATTTGTCTCCTTCCTGTATCCGAACAAAATAGTAGGTGTTCCGAAGGTCCAACTTCGAGAAGATGGTAGCCCCCTGGAGAGGTACGAAAACTGAGGAGATGAGTGGTAACGGTTTTTAACCATGATATCATTAAGGCCCCGGTAGTCAATACACGGAAGCAGGGTTTTGACCTTTTTCTCCACAAAGAAGAACCCTGCGCCAGCAGGGGAGACAGATGGATGAATACTCCCTGCCGCAAGAGAGTCCCCAATGTACTTCTCCATAGTCTTGGTCTCCGGACCCGACAGGGAATAAATTCGGCCCCCGAGGTGTTGTAGTACCCAGGAGGAGGTCGATGGCGCAGTCGTAGATTCGATACGGAGGAAGAGATGCGGTGCTTACCTTGTTGAAAACCTCCTGGAGGTCCTGGTACTCCGCAGGAACAGCGGAGAGATCCGAGACTTTTCCCAAGCCCACAAAAAGACGTTCCCGGGGCAGGCTGTGCTAACTTCAGACAATGTGCATGACAGAACGGACTCCAACACATGATAGATCTAGTAGCCCAGTCGATCAGAGGATTGTGCCTCTGGAGCCATGGAAACCCCAAAACCATTGGTACATAAGGGGATTCAATGAGTAGGAACTGCATAGACTCACTGGGATTACCTGACACTCGCAGGTTGATAGGAACCGTATTGTGGGTAACTCTGCCAATAAAGTGCCCATCCAGCACAGTGACATCCATGGGAATGGAAAGGGGTTGTGTGGAGATACCCAGCTCCAACACTAGCGTAGTGTCCATA
The DNA here is from genome assembly GCF_965601325.2 of Salmo salar. Classification (NCBI taxonomy): domain Eukaryota; kingdom Metazoa; phylum Chordata; class Actinopteri; order Salmoniformes; family Salmonidae; genus Salmo; species Salmo salar. The sequence goes on from NC_138300.1 coordinate 95,175,436, forward strand.
AAACTCTTGTCGGCCCGAGTCAATGAGCAGCCAGAGAGATTTGGACCGGTCACCCCACAGCAGGATGGCATGAAGAGGGGTACGAGTAAGGGGAGATTGGAAACTCCCCGTACGGCTCACCAGCATATTCATACTACTGATGAGCCTGGTCTTTTAATGGACAGGTTGATATGTAATGTCCTGTTGTACCACAATACAGACAGCTCTTGCTGCTCAGTCTGTGCAAGCATTCAACAGGAGACAATCTAGCCCTCCCCAGTTGCATAGGCTCCAGAGGAGATAAGTCTGTGATTCTCGAGGGAATTCGGGTGACATCGGATTCTCTCAGCCCTGTAGACTTCGGGAACTTCCGGGATTTCTCGGAGGCGAGGTGGGAATCGTGGATGAGCGAGTGTGGCCAGGAATAGCGCTCCTCCTCTCCCTCCTACTTTCCCGTAGCCGCCCATCGATCCGTATGGTCAAAGCTATGAGAGAGTCGAGATCCATGGGCAGCTCCCAGGCTGCGAGCTCATCAGATATCACCTCCGATAATCCATGAAGGAACGTGTCGAACAGGGATTCAGGGTTCCAGGCACTCTCGGCAGCAAAAGTGCCAAAATACACTGCATAGTCTGCCACAGTACAGGAGTCTTGATGCAGTTGAAGAAGCTTCCCAGCAGCCTCTCTTCCGGACAACGGAGAATCAAACACCTTTCTTACCTCCGCCACAAACTCCAGACTGAGGCAAACGGCGGATTGTTGCTTCCACACCGCTGTAGCCCAGGCAAGTGCTCTCCCGGACATGAGAGTTATCAGGTACACTATCTTCAAGCAATCCGAGGGAAATGAAGAAGGCTGCAGCTCGAAGATGAGGGAGCACTGGGAGAGAAACGCCTGGCAGGTTCCTAGATCTCCAGCATAGTGCTTCGGAGGAGGTAAGTGGGGTTCACAGAAAGCCGGGGTAGGCTGGGGAGAAATGTCACTGGTTACTGAGATTCTAGAAGGTTACCATAGTGGCTTTCTGCCTGGTAGTTAATCCGCGGAATAGCTCCAGTAATGCATTGAAAGCATGGTCAGGGTGTTCTGCCATGGTCTGGAGTCTTTCCATAAGTCTTTGAAGGAACTCCTCGTTGCTTCCAATGGTGGCTGCTTGGGAGGAGACAGCGTTGCGGAGCTGGTCCGAGTCTGCTGGGTCAGTCATGGCCAGTTCGTACTATCACGGCTCAGGATATGAACCAGATGTAGACACAGGAGACGGATAGTTCCATATTATACAAAGGGGCAGGCAAAGTGAAGGTCGAGGGCAGGCAGAGGTTCGTAATCTAAGGCAGGGTCAAACAAGGACAGAACAGCAGGCAGGCTCAGTGTCAGGACAGGCAGATAGATCAGATCCGCAAAGACTAGAAAAACAAAGTTGAGAGCAGGAAAAATGATAAAACACGCTGGTAAGACCTGACAAGGCAAAACGAACTGGCACAGACAAACAGAAAATGCAAGTATAAATACACAGGAGATAATGGGGACAAATGGGAGACACCTGCTGGTGGGTGGAGACAAGACAGGTGAAACAGATCAGGGTGTGACACCATAATAGTGTTAAACATTATTTTTTAATGACTACCTCATCTCTGTACCCCACACATACAATTTTCTGTAAGGTCCCTCAGTTGAGCAGTGAATTTCAAACACAGATTCAACCACAAAGACTAGGGAGGTTTTCCAATGCCTCTCAAAGAAGGGCACCTATTGGTAGATGAACAAAAAGACATTGAATATCAAATCAAATCAGTCAATCAAATTTATTTTTATATAGCCCTTCGTACATCAGCTGATATCTCAAAGTGCTGTACAGAAACCCAGCCTAAAACCCCAAACAGCAAGCAAAGCATGTGAAAGAAGCACGGTGGCTAGGAAAAACTCCCTAGGAAAAACTCCCTAGAAAGGCCAAAAACCTAGGAAGAAACCTAGAGAGGAACCAGGCTATGAGGGGTGGCCAGTCCTCTTCTGGCTGTGCAGGGTGGATATTATAACAGAACATGGTCAAGATGTTAAAATGTTAAAATGTTCATAAATGACCAGCATGGTCAAATAATAATAATCATAGTAGTTGTCGAGGGTGCAACAAGCACGTCCGGTGAACAGGTCAGGGTTCCATAGCCGCAGGCAGAACAGTTGAAACTGGAGCAGCAGCACGGCCAGGTGGACTGGGGACAGCAAGGAGTCATCATACCAGGTAGTCCTGAGGCATGGTCCTAGGGCTCAGGTCCTCCGAGAGAAAGACAGAAAGAGAGAAAGAGAGAATTAGAGAGAGCATATTTAAATTCACACAGGACACCGGATAAGACAAGAGAAATACCCCAGATGTAACAGACTGACCCTAGCCCCCCGACACATAAACTACTGCAGCATAAATACTGGAGGCTGAGACAGGAGGGATCAGAAGACACTGTGGCCCCATCCGATGATACCCCCGGACAGGGCCAAACAGGCAGGATATAACCCCACCCACTTTGCCAAAGCACAGCCCCCACACCACTAGAGGGATGTCTCCAACCACCAACTTACCGTCCTAAGACAAGGCCGAGTATAGCCCACAACGATCTCCGCCATGGCACAACCCAAGGGGGGGCGCCAACCCAGACAGGAAGACCACGTCAGTGACTCAACCCACTCAAGTGACGCACCCCTCCCATGGACGGCATGGAAGAACACCAGTAAGCCAGTGACTCAGCCCCTGTAAAAGGGTTAGAGGCAGAGAATCCCAGTGGAAAGAGGGGAACCGGCAAGGCAGAGACAGCAAGGGCGGTTCGTTGCTCCAGCCTTTCCGTTCACCTTCGCACTCCTGGGCCAGACTATACTTAATCATAGGACCTACTGAAGAGATAAGTCTTCAGTAAAGACTTAAAGGTTGAGACTGAGTCTGCGTCTCTCACATTGGTAGGCAGACCATTCCATAAAAATGGACCTCTATAGGAGAAAGCCCTACCTCCAGCCGTTTGCTTAGAAATTCTAGGGACAATTAGGAGGCCTGCGTCTTGTGACCATAGCGTACGTGTAGGTATGTACGGCAGGACCAAATCGGAAAGATAGGTAGGAGCAAGCCCATGTAATGCTTTGTAGGTTAGCAGTAAAACCTTGAAATCAGCCCTTGCCTTAACAGGAAGCCAGTGTAGGGAGGCTAGCACTGGAGTAATATGACCAAATTTTTTGGTTCTAGTCAGGATTCTAGCAGCCGTATTTAGCACTAACTGAAGTTTATTTAGTGCTTTATCCGGGTAGCCGGAAAGTAGAGCATTGCAGTAGTCCAGCCTAGAAGTAACAAAAGCATGGATTCATTTTTCTGCGTCATTTTTGAGCATGGTGAAGTTACAACAAAGATACAGGCGTCCTTCCTAATTCAGTTGCCAGAGAGGATGAAACTGTTCAATGATTTCACCATGAGGCCAATGGTGACTTTAAAACAGTTACTGTTTAATGGCTGTAATAGGAGAAAACTGCAGATGGATCAACAACATTGTAGTTACTCCACAATACTAACCTAAATGATTAAAGTGAAAAGAAGGAAGCCTGTACAGAATAAAACTATTCCAAAACATGCATCCTGTTTGCAATAAGGCACTAAACTCCAAAAAACATGGAAAATACATGTACTTTACGTCCTGAATACAAAGCGTTATGTTTGGGGCAAGTCCAACACATCGTATTACTGAGTACCACTCTTCATATTTTCAAGCATGGTGGTGGCTGCACCATGTTATGGGTATGCTTGTCATCAGCAACGACTAAGGAGTGTTTTAGGATAAAAGGAATAGAGCTAAGCACAGGAAAAATCCTAGAGGAAAACCTGTTTCAGTCTGCTTTTCAACTGACACTTAGAGACAAATTCACCTTCAGAATTGGAAACTAATAAAATAATAAGAATTGACTACACTATCAACAGTAGTATTCCATTCATACAACATGTCGGATAAATTGCCAGAATAGATTTTCTGTGTCAAATAGATAAATCGCTCTTAGTCTGCTCATAAAGTAGGACTAAGTTGTTCCGATGATACTGTAACACCATCCAGAGGGCAAAATGGTCTTGAAAAATATTGGCTGCAATCAAGACTAAAAGATAACCTTGACATCCACGTCAGGGAACGGTAAATTGCTGCCAAATTTTGGTTGCAATTGAGATCAGCTGTGCGGGTGATGTTAGCATGTATTGATGGTTTAATAACAATAAATCAGCTGATGATAATCTGGTGACTTTTGATGGTTGCAATTGGCCCACTATGTTTAGCGATTTACTGGGGAAGAAGTTTCTGATTCCCATTTCATAATTTCTTAAATATTATATATTTATGTGTAGATCCCAGGTTTGTGAGTGTCCATCTGATCCCAGAGAGTGACAACCCCGAGGATGACAAGATCTACCTGTTCTTCAGAGAGAACGCTATGGATGGGGAACACGCAGGGAAGGCTACACACGCACGAATCGGACAGCTCTGCAAGGTACTGTACACATTCAGAACACAAACACATTCAGACACCTCAGACTAAAACAGCTCCCTCTATCTCAAACAGAGTTGATGAATGAAAGGGATTTCCAAAATGGATGCTTTCCTAACCAGTTGTCTCTCTCCTCTCAGGTTATATTTAGGTTTGTTGTGCTTGGTGTGGTTCTCTTACTGAGGAAAACCTGAGAGAGAGAGGTGGTTTAAAAATGACACTGGAGCCAGAGAGAGAGAGTAAATAACAATGGTGGTACTGTTACAAAAGGATTCTTCAGCTGTCCCTGTAGGAGAACCCTTATTGGTTCCAGGTGCAACCCTTTTGTGTTCCATGTAGAACCCTCTGTATAAAGGGTTCTACATGGAACCCAAAAGTGTTCTACCTAGATCCAAAAATTGTTATTCAAAGGGTTCTCCTATGGGGACAGCCAATGTCTTCTAGATTGCACCTTTTTTTCTGAGTGTAGGATGATGGCTGGTATTGGCAGAGACTGGTGTCTCCTCTGTCACCCTTTAGCCTGCCCAACACACACAATTACACACACAGACACGGACACACACGCACCCTTCCAGCCTGATCTCTCAGTATGTGAGGTATCTGCTTTTCTCTACACAACACAATACATTCATTATTCATAATGCCATATACATTTAGGCGGAGCATATTTGGGGCGTCAGTCTTAATAGACCGTCAAAAATCACTGGGAGCCTGTATTCTGTCGATGTGTGCAGAAAAACAAAGTCACTTTTGTTTTGATAACATATTATGAGAATTTGTAAGACAGCTGCATTAAGCCATTGTTGTCTTTTCAGGTGTCAGTCATAGTTAATATAACAAAATGCAGTTACTGTATTGCAGTATTGTTTTGTGGGGGATGTAGTAAATGTTTGGACTCTGGTGTGTTTCCTCTATCAGAATGACTTTGGAGGCCACAGGAGTTTGGTGAATAAGTGGACTACTTTCCTGAAGGCCAGACTGGTGTGTTCTGTACCTGGACTCAATGGCATAGACACACACTTTGACGAACTACGTGAGTGTTTACATCAGCCTTTGTGTTGCATGTTATGCGTGTCTGTGTGGCTGGAAAAGGGGGCTGTAGTGTGTGAGAGTGTGTTTTGGGCAAACAAATATCACATGTATACCAGTCTACTGTATTCGGTTTATTCCCGACACTAACTCTTCTTTTGGTTGTTTTTGTTCTCAGAGGATGTGTTTCTGATGAGCGCTAAGGATCCTAAGAACCCCACCATCTATGCAGTGTTCACTACATCCAGGTACTTACTTCGGTCAGCCACCTGTCTGTCTACACTCCCATTGGAGAAGTATGGATCCTGCAGAAGATTTTTGTAGTAGATGTGTATCTCTAATTGATTAACTTCTCTCTCTCTCTCTCTCTCTCTCTCTCTCTCTCTCTCTCTCTCTCTCTCTCTCTCTCTCTCTCTCCCTCAGTAACATCTTCAAGGGCTCAGCAGTGTGTTTGTACAGCATGGCAGACATCAGAAGGGTGTTTCTAGGTCCCTATGCCCACAGGGACGGCCCTAACTATCAGTGGGTTCCCTTCCCTGGACGGGTACCATACCCACGACCTGGCACGGTGAGGGCATGACGGGGTCTTTGGGTGGAGGAGGGGAGGGACACACTTTACATAAAGGGGCTATACATAAGACATCCATACCACCTTTATAACATTTTGTATTGTAAACTAGTGGAAGACATGAAGGTAAGGATCCACATAGTAATGGATGTTTTTTAATCCACAGTGCCCCAGCAAGACATTCGGAGGATTTGATTCAACAAAGGACTTGCCTGATGATGTCATAACATTTGCGAGAGGACACCCAGCGATGTTTAACCCCATCTATCCCATCAACAACCGACCAATCATAGTCAAGACCGACACGGACTACCAGTTCACACAGATAGTGGTGGACAAAGTGGAGGCTGAGGACGGACAGTATGACGTCATGTTCATAGGCACAGGTACACACACACACACACACACACACACATGCACATATGTGCACACACACACTAAGAATGTGTGTATGTTGCTTCTGCATTGTAGATATGGGTAAAGTGCTGAAAGTGGTGTCAATCCCCAGAGGGTCCTGGCATGACCTGGAAGAGGTTCTACTGGAGGAGATGACTGTGTTCAGGGTAGGTCACTCCTACTGCTATCAGATCATGTTTATGTTAAAGTCCTACAGCTAAAACAACATCACAATTATTACTTTATCAAAATATGGGTTTGTAACATTTGGGACATTTCTCATGTATTTTGTCCTAGGAGCCAACTGCTATTACAGCAATGGAACTCTCCACGAAGCAGGTAACCAATGCTGATCATATTCCTCATGACGTGAAGAGAACAGGAAAAGTAATGGGTGTACTAGGCAGTCCTACATTATAGAATCATGGCCTTAGTGAAGCTAGAGACACCTAACACAGCCCATGTCATACAGATCCACCCTCTAAACAGAGATACGTCATATTTCTGACAGGCAGAGTCAGCTACATTCATATGTAATGAAGTAGTGGTGCTTCTAGGTGAGTGTATCGCACTAGTAGTCAGCTTTCATCAACACAAACAATCAAATCAATCAAATCAAATCAAATTTATTTTTATATAGCCCTTCGTACATCAGCTGATATTCTCAAAGTGCTGTACAGAAACCCAGCCTAAAACCCCAAACAGCAAGCAAAGCATGTGAAAGAAGCACGGTGGCTAGGAAAAACTCCCTAGGAAAAACTCCCTAGAAAGGCCAAAAACCTAGGAAGAAACCTAGAGAGGAACCAGGCTATGAGGGGTGGCCAGTCCTCTTCTGGCTGTGCAGGGTGGATATTATAACAGAACATGGTCAAAATGTTAAAATGTTCATAAATGACCAGCATGGTCAAATAATAATAATCATAGTAGTTGTCGAGGGTGCAACAAGCACGTCCGGTGAACAGGTCAGGGTTCCATAGCCGCAGGCAGAACAGTTGAAACTGGAGCAGCAGCACGGCCAGGTGGACTGGGGACAGCAAGGAGTCATCATACCAGGTAGTCCTGAGGCATGGTCCTAGGGCTCAGGTCCTCCGAGAGAAAGACAGAAAGAGAGAAAGAGAGAATTAGAGAGAGCATATTTAAATACACACAGGACACCGGATAAGACAAGAGAAATACTCCAGATGTAACAGACTGACCCTAGCCCCCCAACACATAAACTACTGCAGCATAAATACTGGAGGCTGAGACAGGAGGGATCAGAAGACACTGTGGCCCCATCCGATGATACCCCCGGACAGGGCCAAACAGGCAGGATATAACCCCACCCACTTTGCCAAAGCACAGCCCCCACACCACTAGAGGGATGTCTCCAACCACCAACTTACCGTCCTAAGACAAGGCCGAGTATAGCCCACAACGATCTCCGCCATGGCACAACCCAAGGGGGGGGCGCCAACCCAGACAGGAAGACCACGTCAGTGACTCAACCCACTCAAGTGACGCACCCCTCCCATGGACGGCATGGAAGAACACCAGTAGGCCAGTGACTCAGCCTCTGTAAAAGGGTTAGAGGCAGAGAATCCCAGTGGAAAGAGGGGAACCGGCAAGGCAGAGACAGCAAGGGCGGTTCGTTGCTCCAGCCTTTCCGTTCACCTTCACACTCCTGGGCCAGACTATACTTAATCATAGGACCTACTGAAGAGATAAGTCTTCAGTAAAGACTTAAAGGTTGAGACTGAGTCTGCGTCTCTCACATTGGTAGGCAGACCATTCCATAAAAATGGAGCTCTATAGGAGAAAGCCCTACCTCCAGCCGTTTGCTTAGAAATTCTAGGGACAATTAGGAGGCCTGCGTCTTGTGACCGTAGCGTACGTGTAGGTATGTACGGCAGGACCAAATCGGAAAGATAGGTAGGAGCAAGCCCATGTAATGCTTTGTAGGTTAGCAGTAAAACCTTGAAATCAGCCCTTGCCTTAACAGGAAGCCAGTGTAGGGAGGCTAACACTGGAGTAATATGATCAAATTTTTTGGTTCTAGTCAGGATTCTAGCAGCCGTATTTAGCACTAACTGAAGTTTATTTAGTGCTTTATCCGGGTAGCCGGAAAGTAGAGCATTGCAGTAGTCCAGCCTAGAAGTAACAAAAGCATGGATTAATTTTTCTGCGTCATTTTTGGACAGAAAATTTCTGATTTTTGCAATGTTACGTAGATGGAAAAAAGCTGTCCTTGAAACAGTCTTGATATGTTCTTCAAAAGAGAGATCAGGGTCCAGAGTAACGCCGAGGTCCTTCACAGTTTTATTTGAGACGACTGTACAACCATCCAGATTAATTGTCAGATTCAACAGAAGATCTCTTTGTTTCTTGGGACCTAGAACAAGCATCTCTGTTTTGTCCGAGTTTAAAAGTAGAAAGTTTGCAGCCATCCACTTCTTTATGTCTGAAACACAGGCTTCTAGCGAGGGCAATTTTGGGGCTTCACCATGTTTCATTGAAATGTACAGCTGTGTGTCGTCTGCATAGCAGTGAAATTTAACATTATGTTTTCGAATGACATCCCCAAGAGGTAAAATATATAGTGAAAACAATAGTGGTCCTAAAACGGAACCTTGAGGAACACCGAAATTTACAATTGATTTGTCAGAGGACAAACCATTCACAGAGACAAACTGATATCTTTCCGACAGATAAGATCTAAACCAGGCCAGAACTTGTCCATGTAGACCAATTTGGGTTTCCAATCTCTCCAAAAGAATGTGGTGATCGATGGTATCAAAAGCGGCACTAAGATCTAGGAGCACGAGGACAGATGCAGAGCCTCGGTCTGACGTCATTAAAAGGTCATTTACCACCTTCACAAGTGCAGTCTCAGTGCTATGATGGGGTCTAAAACCAGACTGAAGCGTTTCGTATACATTGTTTGTCTTCAGGAAGGCAGTCAGTTGCTGTGCAACAGCTTTTTCTAAAATTTTGGAGAGGAATGGAAGATTCGATATAGGCCGATAGTTTTTTATAATTTCTGGATCAAGATTCGGCTTTTTCAAGAGAGGCTTTATTACTGCCACTTTTAGTGAGCTTGGTACACATCCGGTGGATAGAGAGCCGTTTATTATGTTCAACATAGGAGGGCCAAGCACAGGAAGCAGCTCTTTCAGTAGTTTAGTTGGAATAGGGTCCAGTATGCAGCTTGAGGGTTTGGAGGCCATGATTATTTTCATCATTGCGTCAAGAGATATAGTACTAAAACACTTTAGTATCTCCCTTGATCCTAGGTCCTGGCAGAGTTGTGCAGACTCAGGACAATGGAGCTTTGGAGGAATACCCAGATTTAAAGAGGAGTCTGTAATTTGCTTTCTAATGATCATGATCTTTTCCTCAAAGAAGTTCATAAATTTATTACTGCTGAAGTGAAAGCCATCCTCCATTTGCGAAGGCTGCTTTTTAGTTAGCTTTGCGACAGTATCAAAAATAAATTTCGGATTGTTCTTATTTTCCTCAATTAAGTTGGAAAAATAGGATGATCGAGCAGCAGTAAGGGCTCTTCGATACTGCACGGTACTGTCTTTCCAAGCTAGTCGGAAGACTTCCAGTTTGGTGTGGCGCCATTTCCGTTCCAATTTTCTGGAAGCTTGCTTCAGAGCTCGTGTATTTTCTGTATACCAGGGAGCTAGTTTCTTATGACAGATGTTTTTAGTTTTTAGGGGTGCAACTGCATCTAGGGTATTGCGCAAGGTTAAATTGAGTTCCTCGGTTAGGTGGTTAACTGATTTTTGTCCTCTGACGTCCTTGGGTAGGCAGAGGCAGTCTGGAAGGGCATCAAGGAATCTTTGGGTTGTCTGAGAATTTATAGCACGACTTTTAATGCTCCTTGGTTGGGGTCTGAGCAGATTATTTGTTGCAATTGCAAACGTAATAAAATGGTGGTCCGATAGTCCAGGATTATGAGGAAAAACATTTAGATCCACAACATTTATTCCATGGGACAAAACTAGGTCCAGAGTATGACTGTGGCAGTGAGTAGGTCCAGAGACATGTTGGACAAAACCCACTGAGTCGATGATGGCTCCGAAAGCCTTTTGGAGTGGGTCTGTGGACTTTTCCATGTGAATGTTAAAGTCACCAAAAATTAGAATATTATCTGCTATGACTACAAGATCCGATAGGAATTCAGGGAACTCAGTGAGGAACACTGCATATGGCCCAGGAGGCCTATAAACAGTAGCTATAAAAAGTGAGTGAGTAGGCTGCATAGATTTCATGACTAGAAGCTCAAAAGACGAAAACGTCATTGTTGTTTTTTTTTTTGTAAATTGAAATTTGCTATCGTAAATGTTAGCAACACCTCCGCCTTTGCCGGATGCACGGGGGGTATGGTCACTAATGTAACCTGGGGGTGAGGCCTCATTTAACACAGTAAATTCATCAGGCTTAAGCCATGTTTCAGTCAGGCCAATCACATCAAGATTATTATCAGTGATTAGTTCATTGACTATAACTGCCTTGGAAGTGAGGGATCTAACATTAAGTAACCCAATTTTGAGATGTGAGGTATCACAATCTCTTTCAATAATGGCAGGAATGGAGGAGGTCTTTATACTAGTGAGATTGCTAAAGCGAACACCGCCATTTTTAATTTTGCCCAACCTAGATCGAGGCACAGACACGGTCTCAATGGGGAAAGCTGAGCTGACTACACTGACTGTGCTAGTGGCAGACTCCACTAAGCTGGCAGGCTGGCTAACAGCCTGCTGCCTGGCCTGCACCCTATTTCATTGTGGAGCTAGAGGAGTTAGAGCCCTGTCTATGTTCGTAGATAAGATGAGAGCACCCCTCCAGCTAGGATGGAGTCCGTCACTCCTCAACAGGCCAGGCTTGGTCCTGTTTGTGGGTGAGTCCCAGAAAGAGGGCCAATTATCTACAAATTCTATCTTTTGGGAGGGGCAGAAAACAGTTTTCAACCAGCGATTGAGTTGTGAGACTCTGCTGTAGAGCTCATCACTCCCCCTAACTGGGAGGGGGCCAGAGACAATTAATCGATGCCGACACATCTTTCTAGCTGATTTACACGCTGAAGCTATGTTGCGCTTGGTGACCTCTGAGTGTTGTTTTGGGGTAAACAAGTGTTTTACACCCCAACTTGCTGTACACACTGAGCTGCAGAAGAGAGGGACACTACTATAGAAGAATTTAACTCAATTGTATCTATGCTATTTATACAATGGAATTGTGTTCTTAGTACAGACTTGATGTGACCTGTCAACATCATGGGTAACACCTAGCCTGAGGACTGTATAAGGACAAAATCAACACTTGTTAGAAGACGTTAAAATGATGCTGACTGTCTAAGACGGATGTCTACTGTTAGGATGTCAACCAACAGATCTCTTGTGATAATACCAGGGGAGGAAGACAATGGTAGAAGTACTGTGCTGTAGAATCCTTCACCTGTAATAATATGATGAGGCCTTCTTTTACTGTACTGTACCAGGCACTGAGAACCTTTCTAAACCATTTACATTTGCATAATGCCCAAAAATATGGTATCAGGTATTTAGAATGTTTCCTGTTCTGTTTCTACAGCAACAGTTGTACCTAGGCTCAGAGCTGGGCATATCCCAGATGCCTTTGCATCGCTGTGAGGTGTACGGGAAGGCGTGTGCTGAGTGCTGTCTAGCTAGAGACCCTTACTGTGCCTGGGATGGGACCGAGTGCTCACGATACTTTCCCATGGCCAAGAGGTACACACACACACACGCACACACACACACACACACACACTCATCGCATAGTGAATATTCAAGCACTATTTATCCCATTCAAAGACTGTAAAGAATGAGTACATTGTGTACAGAAAATGAGATCTGTTAGCCCTGAAGATAGCCAGGTCACATTTCTCCCTAAGACACAGAAACGTACCCTGAGCTGTGTTTACTGGCAATGAGAACTAATGTTAGTCATATCTGCAGGCAGACTGTTTGGGTGAATGCAGGGTGAAATAAAGTGTTCGAGGTTCTAGCTGTTCATGGGAGGGGCGGTGGTGTGTGTGTGTGTGTGTGTGTGTGTGTGTGGGTGTGTGTGTGTGTGTGTGTGTGTGTGTGTGCACTGTAGCCTCCCACCCACGCATAAAGTCTCCGTTGGGTTATTGATTTGAGCTTTAGCCTGAAGGTCTCATATTTCTACATATTTTACACTCTGAATACTCTGATACTCTCAGAGAGAACAGACCTGTGGGGAAGGGAATATATGTGAGAGAAGACACTTGTTCTTTCTCAATGAATAAATCTCTGTTCTATTTCTCACTCTGGATATTCCATTGTTTATTCAGTCATTGTTTACAATACATGTGTGTGTTTCGAATCCATCCCCTCTGTATCCTTGGCTGAGAGTAACTGTGTTAGTCAGGCTGTGTAAAATAGCTATGAGGGACTGATTGATTGGATTCCTCAGCCACCCTGTAATTAGAACTAAGCCGGTCTACAGTGGTATGAAGCTCACTGGTGTTAGCTAATCTGCCTGGCTGGCTCACAACCACAAGTACAGCACATCCAAAACCACACACACGCACGTGCATACTCGCAAACTGACTGTTGACGTGTGTTTTTACAGGAGGACAAGGAGACAGGACATCAGGAATGGAGACCCTTTAACCCAGTGTTCAGACCTGCAGCCTCATGGTATGTATTCACAAATAAACCTCCTCATGGAAGATTCCTCTCTTCCCTTCACATTATAATGGTGCTGAGTTCACGTTGTGTTCACAGTATGATCTCTGTGTGTGTCCCTGTAGATAACCTGAATGGGCAGCCCACGGTGCTGGATAAGACAGTGTATGCTGTGGAGAACAGCAGTACGTTCCTGGAGTGTAGCCCCAAGTCCCAGAGAGCACTCACCTACTGGCAGTACAAACAAGTCAACGACGACAGGAGACAAGACGTATGAAACCACCGTACACTAGTCCTTACACATAACACAGCATTTCAATCATGATGTCCATCAAATGACTGGTACACTGTTCAGTACATTATATACTGCTCAAAAAAATAAAGGGAACACTTAAACAACACATCCTAGATCTGAATGAAATAAATAATCTTATTAAATACTTTTTTCTTTACATAGTTGAATGTGCTGACAACAAAATCACACAGAAATAATCAATGGAAATTCAATTTATCAACCCATGGAGGTCTGGATTTGGAGTCACACTCAAAATTAAAGTGGAAAACCACACTACAGGCTGATCCAACTTTGATGTAATGTCCTTAAAACAAGTCAAAATGAGGCTCAGTAGTGTGTGTGGCCTCCACCTGCCTGTATGACCTCCCTACAACGCCTGGGTATGCTCCTGATGAGGTGGCGGATGGTCTCCTGAGGGATCTCCTCCCAGACCTGGACTAAAGCATCCGCCAACTCCTGGACAGACTGTGGTGCAACGTGGCGTTGGTGGATGGAGCGCGACATGATGTCCCAGATGTGCTCAATTGGATTCAGGTCTGGGGAACGGGCGGGCCAGTCCATAGCATCAATACCTTCCTCTTGCAGGAACTGCTGACACACTCCAGCCACATGAGGTCTAGCATTGTCTTGCATTAGGAGGAACCCAGGGCCAACCGCACCAGCATATGGTCTCACAAGGGGTCTGAGGATCTCATCTCGGTAACCAATGGCAGTCAGGCTACCTCTGGTGAGCACATGGAGGGCTGTGCGGCCCCCCAAAGAAATGCCACCCCACACCATGACTGACCCACCGTCAAACCGGTCATGCTGGAGGATGTTGCAGGCAGCAGAACGTTCTCCACGGCGTCTCCAGACTCTCACGTCTGTCACGTGCTCAGTGTGAACCTGCTTTCATCTGTGAAGAGCACAGGGCGCCAGTGGCGAATTTGCCAATCTTGGTGTTCTCTGGCAAATGCCAAACATCCTGCACGGTGTTGGGCTGTAAGCACAACCCCCACCTGTGGACGTCGGGCCCTCATACCACCCTCATGGAGTCTGTTTCTGACCGTTTGAGCAGACACATGCACATTTGTGGCCTGCTGGAGGTCATTTTGCAGGGCTCTGGCAGTGCTTCTCCTGCTCCTCCTTGCACAAAGGCGGAGGTAGCGGTCCTGCTGCTGGGTTGTTGCCCTCCTACGGCCTCCTCCACGTCTCCTGATGTACTGGCCTGTCTCCTGGTAGCACCTCCATGCTCTGGACACTACGCTGACAGACACAGCAAACCTTCTTGCCACAGCTCGCATTGATGTGCCATCCTGGGTGAGCTGCACTACCTGAGCCACTTGTGTGGGTTGTAGACTCCGTCTCATGCTCCCACTAGAGTGAAAGCACCGCCAGCATTCAAAAGTGACCAAAACATCAGCCAGGAAGCATAGGAACTGAAAAGTGGTCTGTGGTCCCCACCTGCAGAACCACTCCTTTATTGGGGGTGTCTTGCTAATTGCCTATAATTTCCACCTGTTGTCTATTCCATTTGCACAACAGCATGTGAAATTTATTGTCAATCAGTGTTGCTTCCTAAGTGGACAGTTTGATTTCACAGAAGTGTGATTGACTTGGAGTTACATTGTGTTGTTTAAGTGTTCCCTTTATTTTTTTGAGCAGTGTATAAATGACTGCATACTGTATTACAAATACTAGGTACTGTGTCTGAGCTGCATATCTACAAAGAATATTGAACATATGGATCTCAAATGTGGTGTTGTTTATCTTAGTATGTAAGATACAATTAAGTCAAGTGAAGCAAACTTTGTTCTATTACTCCTCTGTGCAGATCAAAGCAGAGGATCGTTTTGTCCGTACGGAGCAGGGCCTACTGATCCGCACATTGAACAAAAAGGATTCTGGGACGTATGTGTGCCAGGCTGTAGAACACGGCTTCATGCAGACGCTCCTAAAGGTCACCCTGGAAGTCATCGACACCGAACGCCTTGACGATCTCATTCACCGTGATGACGAAACCACCACACACACCGCTGCCACACACACCACCCCCTGGGACACGCCCCCAGCCCGGGAATCGCCCAATCAGAAGCTATGGTACCGTGACTTCCTGTCGTTAGTGAACCACCCGACCCTGAACAGCGTGGATGAGTTCTGTGAGCAGGTGTGGAAGAGGGAAAAGAAGCAGAGGAGGCAGAAAGCACACCTATCCCAACAGGTCCAGCTACACCAGCAGCAGCAGGGCCTCGTGCACGCTCACACCCACGTGAACGCCCATGGGCTTGCGGCCAAGTGGAAACACCTGCAGGAGAGGCAGAAGGGTCGCAACCGTCGGACCCACGAACTGGAGAGAGCCCCCCGCAGCGTCTGACCTCGCACCGTCTAAATCCCCTGACCCCCCCTGACCCCCAACCCCTAATCCATGTACACTGTCCTCATCCTCAGATCCCCCCTGAACCTCCTCCCCTGCCTCATCTCTCCTTACAGAGATAAAGACTCGTTCCACACTGACTTTGTACAGAGAATCTCAACTGGAAAAAAAGGCAATATCTAGCCCTGGTCTGTGCGGGTAGGCTGCGTGGCCACCCATGTTTACAGTGACACGGCACAGAGACAAAGGATGTTACAGGACACAAGATGATACAGTACTATTCTATAGTCTCAGCTGGCCTCTGTAGCCCCAGCACCATGGAGGGACAGTGTTAGCCAACATGTGGACTGGACTCCACATACTGCAGAATAACTTATTGAAAACATGGCTCTGTCTCCACTGTAGTGTAGCCTTGTTTGTTAGTCGTGTCTCGTTATTGTTGTCCACCCAGATATAGTAGGTAGCTTCTCCTAACAACCACTATCTTGGAACAAGGGATGATAGTGTTCGATGAAATGACGGAGCAGGGATGGACCTCGTGTGTATCACAAGGACATAACTACATACAGGTCATGTAAAGCACAACAGTTTGATGTTGATTGGATTCTATGAGAAATGAAGAGTCCTAAGGAGAGAGGAGGATGACTGAGCACTGCAAGATACTTCAGAGTAGCCATGGATTTATAACTAATTATGTAATTCTAATTTAAATCAGACATGTAAATATGCTTTGACACATCCTCGTACTAAAGGGAAGGGTTTGCGGTTATCTTGTTACATGATGTTGTTTCCCCATAAACAAATGTATTTAACAGAAAGTGATTTAGTTTTTCCGAAAGCAGTAGGTAAATAAAGTATCCAACATGATTCTGAAAGTTACTGTTTTAAGTGTATAGATAAACTCTTCCAAGACACAAATGTTTTAATGTTTTATTTAAACGTGTTTCTTTTTGATTTGCTCAGAGCCCTGTATAAGTATTTGTTTCATAGTTGAAGTTGACTTTATTTTCTTTATTTTATGTTTCAGTCCAACCACTGCATCCCATTTTAACTAAAACTTTAACATGTCTCTGCATCGACTATGTCACGTTGTTTGATTGAATCAATTTGCATACAAAACTTGTTTTCACCACATACAGTGCCTTCAGTATTCATGCTCCTTGACATACTCCACATTTTGTTGTGTTATAGCCTTAATTCAAAATGGATTAAATAAATATTTTTCCACCCCTACACACAATACCCCATAATGACGAAGTGAAAACATGTTTTTTTAATTTCTTGTGATTTTATTGAAAATTAAATACATAAATATCTAATTTACATAAGTATTCACACCCATGAATCAATACATATTAGAATTACCTTTATCAGCGATTACCGCAATAAGTCTTTCTGGGTAGGTTTCTAAGAGCTTTGAACACCTGGATTGTACAATATTTGCACATTATTATTTTTTTAATTCTTCAAACTCTGTCAAGTTGGTTGTTGATCATTGCTAGACAGCCATTGTCAAGAACAGACTCAATTCGTTGGGGCATGGACTCTACAAGGTGTCAAAAGCGTTCCACAGGGATGCGGGCCCATGTTGACTCCAATGCTTCCCATGGTTGTGTCAAGTTGGCTGGATGTCCGTTGGTTGGTGGATCATTCTTGATACACACGGGAAACTGTTGAGCGTGAAAAACCCAGCAGCCTTGCAGTTCTTTACACAAACCTATGCGCCTAGCACCTACTCCCATACCCTGTTGAAAGACACTTACATTTTTTATCTTGCCCATTCACCCTCTGAATGGCACACCTATAAAACCCATGACTCAATTGTCTCAAGGCATAAACATCCTTCTTTAACCTGTCTCTTCTCCTTCATCTATGCTGATTGAAGTGAGTTTAACAAGTGACATCAATAAGAGATCATAGCTTTCACCTGGATTCACCTGGTCAGTCTATGGAAAGAGCAGGTGTTCTTAATATTTTGACAATCAGTGTATGTGTGTTTTAGGTTATTGTCCTACTGAAAGGTGAATTTGTCTCCTAGTGTCTGTTGGAAAGCGGACTGAATCAGGTTTTCGTCTACGATTTTGCCTGTGCCTAGCTCTATTCCTTTTCTTTATTCCTAAAAAAAACGACCTAGTCTTTGCCGATGACAAGCATACACATAAATTGATGCAGCCAACACCATGCTGAAAATATCAAGAGTGGTACTCAGTGATGTGTTGTTGGATTTGCCACAAACATAATGCCTTGTATTCCGGAAATAAAGTTAATTTCTTTGCCACATTTTTTGCAGTTTTACTTTAGTGCCTTATTTCAAACAGGATGCATGTTTAGGAATATTTTTATTCTGTACAGGTTTCCTTCTTTTCTGTTTAAAAGTCACAATTAGCCTCATGGTTAAATCCTTGAGCAGTTTCCTTCCTCTCTGGCAACTGAGTTAGGAAGGACTCCTGTATCTTCGTAGTGGCTGGGTGTATTGATACACCATCCAAAGTGTAATTAATAACTTCACCATGCTCAAAGGGACATTCAATGTCTATTTTTTTATCCTTCTACCAATAGAAAACCTCGCTGGTCTTTGTGGTTGAATCTGTGTTTGAAATTCACTGCTCGACTGAGGGACCTTACAATTATCTGTATGTGTGGGGTACAGAGATGAGGTAGTCATTCAAAAATCATTTGTAAAAATTTCTAAAAACATAATTCCACTTTTACATTATGTGGTACTGTGTGTAGTCCACTGACACACAATCTAAATGTACTCTATTTTAAATTCAGGATGTAACACAACAAAATGTGGAAAAAGTCAAAGGGTGTGAATACTTTCTGAAGGTACTGTTCATATATATTGATGTACAGTATATGTACACTGTGAAAAATTATATGATATAAGTTTATCTATTTGAGAAAACATTGTGTAACATGTCATTATATGCCTGTAACTGTTACTTTATGATAACACCGACATGTAAATGTACATGCTGGCAAACAGGACCAACTAACAGTGCAAATACTTTCCACTCTTAAAAAAAACACCACTGGTGTTGAATGGAACATGCAGGGTTCTATTACAATATTTAGCATACCACTACTGTACCATCTGTCTATGTCTGTTTGCCCATGTCAGCCTGCAAATGTACTTTCAAGCATATCTTACTCTTCCAGCAATACACACATGTATTTTGTTATTGTCCAGGAGTATATCTGTTCTTCTGTGTATCTTTCCTTGAATCACTACATTACTCTGAGAGTATGTACATCAGGAGATGTTTTTTTTCTGACATGTGTATCTTATGTACGTCAGGAGATGTTTCCTTTTGAAATACCTCAACACAGAGAGACATACAGAGACAGACAGAGAACCTGGAATGTACACACCTGTGAACACAACATAAACATTTAAGAGTAAATCCCATGGTCCAACAGTATGACACTGTATACTAATTGCATGTGAATGCCATTCTAGTGTACTTTTGTTTCTATAATGATGCATTGTTTAATGTTGTTTGTGATGGTCTGCTCTTAGCTTAGAGGCAACACACATTTACCTGTTACTGAGGTGTAAAGACACACAGAACGAGTTACTGGAAGTACGGCATAAATTAAGTACTCTGGTGTATTCCACTGGCACTCAGAGATACTCTTGTTTATCTGGGCTGGAAATCACTTTGGATGCAAACATCTATACAGATCACACATAGTTACAGTACATATAAAGTTACAGTAAATATAAAGTATATTACAATGTAATTCTTATCAAACACAACAATGCAACATGGATCAGTGCACATGGTCAGGTAACAAGATTATACATGATCTCCCCATTATCTGTATCAGTGTGGATGTAGAGATCCAGGGGGAACAGCCTAAACAGGGTTTGAACCAGTGACATACTGCCCACAGAGTCCAGACCTCTTACAACAGGTGGTAGTGGGCTCGCATAGTGAAGCAGTACAGTAGGTCTGTCTCTGTATGGGGATCAGTTCTTAAAGTGCCATACCAGGTCCTATTTTAGAGCCGGTATTCTACAGTATAAAAGGTGCTGATTCTCTGTACCATTCATCTCCGTCCCACTTCAACCACTGGCAGGGCTGCTGAGTGTAAATGAGGGAGTAAACTGCTGCTGCTGCTGTAAAGACTGTGTTTGGTATGATGATGATGATGATGATGATGTATTCTACTGTTCTAATAAAAACATCTTCCTAAAGCCTGTTCTTATTGTCATGTGTTATTTGTGATATCTGAGATTGTTACTCTACACTGCCACAATGTTACTATGTCATATGACTGAAGCCCATGGTGGACTTGGGCACATTAATCTATATAAAATACCAACTCCAAGAGATGAGAGATCTGGTTGTCAAGGGTGATACAATAGTTGTAATACAATTGCAGTATTGTAAATTGTAAATAAACCGTATTTATAGAGTTATACATTTAATTCAAACACAATGATCTTCCATGCGCTAAAACTATGGTGCCAAAATATAGTTGTTTTTATACATTTAGTTAAGAGCACACAGCCCATTAACCATCAGGATTAGATGAGTATTATAAATTACAAGCACTGAAAAGTATAATTGATGCTTGATGATTAATCATCTCGTCCTATGCTGAAATTCAACAAACAGAAATCTCCGCAGGTTGATGATATGGTTGTTTGACATAGCTGACATGCCTTTGCGTTGGAACAACACTGTCTGTCTTGTGGTACGTGACTGCCCCCCTCTGGCAGAGCAGACCTTTGTCATCATGGATCAGTCACATCATCAGTCTGATTGGATAGACCTGTCCTCCCATCCCTCACCTCCAGGGGACGCCACAAGACTCACAAAGAACTGATAAGAGGGACAGAATGAGAGACAGACACAGGGAGAAATACACTTCCCCTTTACTGTTGACTAAGAAGTAACTTCAGTAAGAAATCACAAAAACAATTACCAATTGGCAATATGAATAAGAGTAGAAATGTAAAATAATCATGTCACATTGGCAATCACATTCAACACTCCTCTCTCTCTTTTATGGTGCCTGAGGGATGGAGGGATCAGTCTCTCTCTCTTATTGCCTGGTTTAGTGGAGGTGAAGTGGTGCAGAGATACAGTCGTTTTCACATTCTGCCATGGGGAGACGCTGGGTTAGCTCTCACTGGGTGAATAGCGCTTTACTGAAGAGAATAAACACACACACACACACACACACACACACACACACACACACACACACACACACACACACACACACACACACACACAAAAGCATCCACTCACGCACACACGCACACTTGACACGCGCCCCCCCCCCCCCACACACACACACACACACACACACACACACACACACACACACACACACACACACACACACACACACACACACACACACACACACACACACACGCACACACACGGAGGGATGGGAACCACTGGTGGTTCTCAGCTGGTTAGTTTTGGGTCGCGGCTTGTGACATGGGTGATGTTTATACAGTGGGTCAATGGAAAATTCCAAAATCAAAAAGAGAAGATTCCATTCTCTGTGATATATACTCCCATGTGTGTTTATTGACAACCTATTGACCCAGAGGTCTTTATCTATGTTCATATAGCCATTGGTGGGTACTACACATGCAGATGCCAGTTACAGTTGACTTCAGATTCCATGCATAGACCATATGAATAGTGACAAGGGTCACTTGAAAGCAAAGTTAAGTAAAGTTAGAGGGGCCTACTGCCCACTCTCACACCCTCCCCTTAAACTTCAACATGTCTGCCGTTTACACCTGGAGAATGACCCCTCAGAACATTTAGCACATTACAACAACTACAATGTCATTATTTCAAATAGACCTTGCATGTGGCAATGGTACCCCTTTCTTTCCTTCTTTCTTTCTTTCTTTCTTTCTTTCTTTCTTTCTCTTCTTTCTTTCTTTCTTTCTTTCTTTCTTTCTTTCTTTCTTTCTTTCTCTTTCTGTCATTCATCAAAGGCTTGTAGGGTTGTGTCGCTGCCATGTCTCATTGAGTCAATACTGACACAGTTGAAGTGATTTACTGAAAAATCGAATTCTGCAGACTTGTGGATTGACTTGATCATGAGTAATGCCTCGGAGCAATCCTCATGCTCTCTAAATAGTCTGGGTGTGTACTCTGTTATTTTGAACCCCCTGAGTTGGCAGTATGCTCAATGTGTCAGAACATTACTCGTAGAGGAGAGGAACCTGTTTGAGTGTTAGCACTAACAGTGACGTTGTGTTTTAACCTTGGCAGTAGCAGTGTATAAGTGTGTTTTAGCATTGGCAGTAAACCTCTAGGGCTGGAATATGGTTTGGTCTGGGTTCCCACTTCCAAATGATCTGCTTTACTTCACTGTCATTCTATGCTACCAACCAGATGGGTAAGAGAATGAGAGAGACAAACACAGCATATTTGCGGGTGTTAAAATCTTGGTGTTGAGGTAAAAAGTGTTCTGAATGTTATATCTGAGTGTTGATTCTAGTGGGTTAACACCAGTGGGATTGAAATTGATGCCACCTGTAGGGAATAAATGAAGTGTTATTTGAATCACAGTGGAATCAACATCCGTTAACTCTCTCAGAGACTCTCTCATTATCATATTTCCCAGCATGCTTTGTTATAGGTTGCTTTTTAGAATAGTTTGTTTTAATATCTATGTTTCTGCATACACATTCATTAATTGATCTTATACTACATGAAGATAAATAACATCACTTTTTTCTAAACTAATCCAATCTGTAAGTGGTTGAATTTATTTAACTCGTTAATGAGATGGTTTATTTAGTCTCCTTTTTTAATCTTCCCTACATTGGCAGTCATTCAAACTGCAGATTGCAGGTGATCTATGCATAGCCACTTCACCCCTACCTACATGTACAGAATACCTCAACTAACCTGTACCCCCGCACAATGATTCGGTACCGGTACCCCATGTATATAGCCTCGTTATTGTTATTTTATTGTGTTAATTTTTATTATTTTTTACTTTAGTTTATTTGGTCAATATTTTCTTAACTCTTCTTGAACTGTACTGTCGGTTAAGAGCTTCTAAGTAAGCATTTCACGGTAAGGTCTACACTTGTCGTATTCGGCGCATGTGACAAATACAATTTTATTTTATTTTATTTGATCAAAAGTTCCAATACGCTTAATGCATTCTAGCACCTCCCACATTCCATTCCTCTTCATATGGGTTTCATTTCCGTTTGACTTCGGTTTGACTTCCAGCCCATCGCAATGTTGCGCTAACTCAGGGAGGGAAGAGATGTCGCTAAATATGGATCAAATTTGTTGAAATTACCAAATGACATTTGCATAATTTGTAAGCTACAGCAAGACATTGATGAGAAAATTTGAGGAAAATCTTTTCACGAGCGTTTCCACAGCATTACCGCTGCAAAACTGACACTAGCTAGCTAGCTTCTTTTTCATTGAAATAACATGGCTGTTAGCTAGCTAGCATAAGAGATGTCTGGCTAGCCTGTAACTTATGGTTGTTATTAAGTTGTGTAACAGAGCAAAAGGTCTACGTACTTGTCATTTGTGACTCACCATCTGGATTCGGTCTTACGTAGTAAAATTTGAAATTGTGTTTTTTACATTGGATAAAAGTAGAGCTACAAAATGGTATATCATACACTGCATTTGAGGAACAATGGGAAAGTAATTCTACTTTGAAAGTTGATCAACTTGTAAACACACTTTTGAGAAAATAGCCTTTGAATGTTTTGGTATCTAGTGAAGAGGTCTTCTTGGCTGCACCGTTCAGCATCGTTCACACCCTCTTAA
This sequence comes from Salmo salar, assembly GCF_965601325.2. Lineage (NCBI taxonomy): Eukaryota > Metazoa > Chordata > Actinopteri > Salmoniformes > Salmonidae > Salmo > Salmo salar. The sequence continues at coordinate 95,199,008 of NC_138300.1, forward strand.
GCTTTAGCCCCACCCATCTCGTTTCGCTCTCGGAGCGCACACTTGACACTCTGGCTGATGATTCGTTATCTCTAGATAACATGAAAACAGCCTAACCAGCTCTGCTGGCAACAATTTAATGATGCTTTTTTGCAGACGTTTACTGACACCGGCCATATCAACGGGTGTTGAATTTGGCTGGCCAGCTAATGTTAGCTAGTTAAACAACAATGAACAGTGCCAACAATGCCACAGTGCTGGGAGCTAACCAACCAGGTTCAGTGTTAGCTAGCTAACATTAGGCTCTAACTACAAAAGCAAACAGCTCTGGGAAATGAATAAAAATGCCAGCTAGGGAGCCAGCCAGCTAACGTTAGCTAGCTAGCTAACAGTACACTTTAGCTTGAAATGAAACCACTTTCTGTCAAAATTCAATGTGTAATATCTGAAAATGTAGCTAGCTAACACTAGACAATCATACCTGTATACGTCATCATGCATGGTGGACCCGTCTCCCTGTCAGGAATACCATACCACGGTTGCACTTAGTTTGAAGATGTAATCTGGAGACAGGTGTTTTCTCCATCTCTTTAGCTATCATACTCTAATTCCACTGATTTCAAAACTTGATCCTACAGAAAGTGGAGAGCAACACTTATGCAGCTCCACTACACAATACATTTTTTTTTAAATCCGGATTACCAACACAGACTGATGACTAACATTAGTTTAAATTGGCTCAATTAGGAAGATGGTGTTGTTCAGAATGACATGTTCATGACTGTTGATATTCACAGGACTCTCCAAATGCTGTGTTGAACAAACACCACAGATGAAGGAGGGGGAGGAAATTAGACAGTTTCTCTGTACCAAACCTTCACCAAGTCGTCCAATCTTTGCTTCACGAACAATTGTTGCATCTTCTAAAATAAATACAGGATACATTTTGTTAATTTTGTTTCTAACTTTTTTTATAGATGTGAATAATTTAGGAGATCAGTAATATAATGTATTTTTTTAAAATGTTTATAAAATATATATTCAGTCACAGGTCACTTGGATTATTTTATGTTGCCTTTCAAAATGTTTGCAAAAATTACGTTTTGTTACTTTGTAAATGCTGAAACATTCTCATTAGTTTTGGCCTAGACTATGATCTGTAAATGTCTACTACTCATTTAAAAAAGTAGCACTGTTTCTATTAGTTGTTTGCTACTGTCTGGCAAAGTAGTGGACAATATGGAATACATCGGAGGAAGGGAGAATGAATGAGTAATCAGTTTATGGATGTATAAACAGAGAGCTGTAAAAGACATGGACAATGTCAGGGAATAATCAGGTAAATATAGAGCCTATCAATGACAAAAGAAACGATGCAGAGAAATAACATTACTTAGGATAACTTTAGATTTTCAAAACATTGGTTCAACTTGAGCAATGAGATGTCAGCTTGCTAGCCTGTTAGGGCTAGGGGGCAGTATTGACACGGCTGGATAAAAAACATACCCGATTTAATCTGGTTACCACTCCTACCCAGTAACTAGAATATGCATATACTTATTACATATGGATAGAAAACACCCTAAAGTTTCTAAAACTGTTTGAATGGTGTCTGTGAGTATAACAGAACTCAAATGGCAGGTCAAAACCTGAGAGATTCCTTTACAGGAAGTGGCCTGTCTGACCATTTCTTGAACTTCTTTTCCATCTCTATCTTTTACTAAGGATCTCTGCTCTAACGTGACACTTCCTACGTCGTCCATAGGCGCTCAGAGCCCGGGAAAAAACAGAATGTCGTCATCCCAGCCCCAGGCTGAAACACATTATCGCCTTTCTCAAGTGGCCGATCAAGGGACACTGGGCTTAGGCGCGTGACCCGACCGCCCCCGCCTTTGTGATTTTTTTCCTCTGTTTGCCGAAAAGGAGATTCCCTGTCGGAATATTATCGCTTTTCTATGAGAAAAATGGCGTAAAAATAGATTTTAAACAGCGGTTGACATGCTTCGAAGTACGGTAATGGAATATTTAGAATTTTTTTGTCACGAATTGCGCCATGCGCGCGACCCTTCTTTACCATTTCGGATAGTGTCTGGAACGCACGAACAAAACGCCGCTATTCGGATATAACGATGGATTATTTTGGACCAAACCAACATTTGTTATTGAAGTAGCAGTCCTGGGAGTGCATTCTGACGAAGACAACAAAAGGTAATCAAACTTTTATAATAGTAAATATGATTATGGTGAGTGCTAAACTTGCCGGGTGTCTAAATAGCTAGCCCGTGATGCCTGGGCTATGTACTTAGAATATTGCAAAATGTGCTTTCACCAAAAAGCTATTTTAAAATCGGACATATCGAGTGCATAGAGGAGGTCTGTATCTATAATTCTTAAAATAATTGTTATGCTTTTTGTGAACGTTTATCGTGAGTAATTTAGTAAAATGTTAGCGAATTCCCCGGAAGTTTGCGGGGGGTATGCTAGTTCTGAACGTCACATGCTAATGTAAAAAGCTGGTTTTTGATATAAATATGAACTTGATTGAACAAAACATGCATGTATTGTATAACATAATGTCCTAGGGTTGTCATCTGATGAAGATCATCAAAGGTGAGTGCTGCATTTAGCTGTCTTCTGGGTTTTGGTGACATTATATGCTGGCTTGAAAAATGGGTGTCTGATTATTTCTGGCTTGGTACTCTGCTGACATAATCTAATGTTTTGCTTTCGTTGTAAAGCCTTTTTGAAATCGGACAGTGTGGTTAGATTAACGAGAGTCTTGTCTTTAAATAGCTGTAAAATAGTCATATGTTTGAGAAATTGAAGTAATAGGATTTTTAAGGTTTTGAAAATCGCGCCACAGGCTTCAAGTGGCTGTTACGTAGGTGGGACTAATTCGTCCCGCCTAGCCCATAGAGGCTAGATAGCAAAGCCAACCAAATATACACCTTACCGAACAATCATTTTGTAAAGTACATAGACCTATTGCTCTGAAAAGCATTGTTAGATCCAGTATGATATTAGCCAGAAGGCTCTGATGTAAGCTAGCTAACCAGTCAAGTCTATGGAAGAGGCTACCTAGCTAGCATCAGCTTTGCAGTGGTTATACTATGTTGAAATACTGGTTTTCAAATTTTCTCAAATTCTTCTCACAAGCGCATTGCTGTAGTTTTTAAATTCTGTGAATATCATTTAGTAATTTTAACGAATTTGATCCATAATTAACAAGATCTCCTCCATGTTCGCAATGACTGACAACGCTCTGGAAACGGCTCCCCCGATATGAAGAGGGCTTGGAACATTTGAGCGTGGAATGTGCATTGAGGGTATTGTTGGACATCATAACTTCAGCAGGATTCCAATACAAATTATAGAACACTTTGCAAGACATCATAAAGAGACTTGCAGATGTGGCCTGCAAACCAGGAGTTTCAGACTGCTGTGTTAGTGCAAACTTGGCTGTCGAAGTATGGTATTGTCAAAAAAAATTATCTATTGTCATAAATAATTAAATTCTTATGATAAAGTATTAACTTAGTTGAACAAAGACTGTGCAGTTTGAGCTACAGTAGAAAAGACAAAGGAATCTGAGCTCCATCTTGTTTTTAACTTCTGTCTGTAAAACATTGTTTTGCTAAAGATAAACTGTGTCTTTGGTGGCTACCAACTAATGCTGAATCACAAGACAAATAAATATGTCAGATACAGAATAGAACAGAACCTTAAGCTGCAATAAAAATGTGTATTTTTGGGGACATGTACGCATGTCCCCAAAAATGTCTTCCATTTTGACAAACTTTTTCCCACTTGCCATAAACAGCACTTTTACTATAATTGGGAGTGAAAACCAGATTACTTTCAGAGCTCTACTCACACAATCAGAGCGGATGTTTTGACGATGTTTGGTATAATTGTTGGAGTCGTTTTCTGTGTCTGTCTGTCCACTAATTACTGATCAGAGCCACAGTTGCCAGACAAACACAGAGAAAAACAATACCTGGAGTTTTACAGACTTACAGAAAACACAACAGTCTCAGACTCATATGCATCCTACCAGACTCTACTATAAACTGGTCAGACACTGGCGCCTGTCTCAAACCTAGTTGAATACTTTATTCGGAACAACAATGAAGACTTGTGGGTATAAAGGATCCAATTATGTTAGAGGTCTCACGGATGCTTGGACCTGTTAGTCAGTGATGTGGGTCTTTCCCTGAATTCAATACTTTTTGGGTAGTGTAACTTCGTGGGGGAAAAAACATTATATTTTAACATTCTGTATTGACGTGCACATGTTAAACTTAATAAAAACATGTTTTCCCATATCAAGAGGTTAAATTAAAAAAATGACTATTGTAAGTGCCTAATAAGTGCCAAATAAAGTAACAGGGTTGACCGTAACAACGTTGACCGTAACAGGGTTGACGATTTCATATTAAATCAGCCATAAATCCCCTTATGACAGAGGGAATGGTAGATTGCTGTGTGACACAGGGAGGGGCAATTGCATGCAAGGTTAACAAAAAAATGTAATTGTTAAAACATTTCTAGCATGTCTATCTATGGGTCACAGGGTTGATGTGTTATGCTCGACCGACACAGTTTTCCACCACAAAACCAGCTCAAATAATAGTTTCACAATATTAAAACGACCTTAAAATGAATCACTAATCGCATGAAATAAATAATAATCTTTAGAAATGACTTTGTAAAAGCAACAAAATAACTAGGGTTTTACATTAATGATGAAAACTTGGAGAAATGTTGTAGTTAAGTGAGTTGTACTCTTCAGAGAAGTCACAGAGAGTGCACAGAAAGACATTTATTTATTCATATAAAACATAACATTGATTGAATTGTCCATGTGGTCTATATTAAAGGGCACTTAATTTAATATAACAAGCTTTTACAATCTAGTCTTGGTGCACAATTTCTACTTGAAATATCAAAGTGATGCAAAAGGGACTCATTTTGTGGAACGACCCATGTAGTGGTAAGAAAAAAGAGGTCCATAAGAGTAATTGTAGACTACAATAACCTCAGCAGATACAACAGTTGTAAAAGTTATCTGTGATTAATCTCTATCCTGTGGTGTCTGGTCCTGGTGAGCCACAGTTTTAGCTGAGCCTGAGGATTCTGTACAGCTGATGATTATTCTGAGTTAAACTGAACCCTAACCCAACTCCTGCTCCTCCACACAGGAACCAGCTGACATGATCAAAGTGTTGATGGGGAGCATGTGTGTGATTTGTAGCAGACAGATAGGCAGGAGCAGCCTGGTTACAATAGGACACAAATCAGTGAAGGGGCTATTATGCAACAAGTTCTCACAGTCTCACGTCAAAATGAGATGTTCATCCATGTTAAATTCGAATGGTTAAAGTAGGAGTTAAGGTTTGGGATAGGCTAATTCTGAAGTGTTTAAGGTTCAGTTTATGCATTAAGTCCACATTTCTTAAGGTTAGGGTTAAATTAAGGAATTAACTCTGAATTCGTAATGTTAGGCATTAACTCTTAATGGTTAAGGTAAGGGTTAAAAATACAATTTTTCTTGCTGCATTTGAACATGCCCATCCAACATTCCTGTCCACGATGTCTGAGGAAATACCAAAACCCACTTGAAAATCTATTTGTCAATATAATGCGTTGTCATCCCTACTGCCTCTGATCAAGCAGACTCACTAAACAAAAATACAGAGTTTGTAGATTATGTCGGAGTGTTGGCATATGCCTGTCTGTCCGTCTGGTTTGCTTAATATAAGGAATTTGGTGTATAGCATTTACTTTTACTTGAGTACTTTTTCCACCACTGAACAGTGCCTTGCAAACGTATTCATCCCCCTTGGCATTTTTAAATATTTTGTTGCATTAGAACCTGTAATTTAAATTGAATTTTATTTGGATTTCATGTAATTAACATACACAAAATAGTCCAAATTGGTGAAGTGAAATGAAAAAAATAACTTGTTTAAAAAATATCAAAAAAATAAAAAACGGAAAAGTGGTGCGTGAATATCTATTCATCCCCTTTGCTATGAAGCCCCTAAATAAGATCTGGTGCAACCAATTACCTTCAGAAGTCACATAATTATTTAAATTAAGTCCACCTGTGTGCAAGCTAAGTGTCACATGATCTGTCACATGATCTCAGTATATATACACCTGTTCTGAAAGGCCCCAGAGTCTGCAACACCACAAGGCAAGGGGAACCATGAAGACCAAGGAGCTCTCCAAACAGGTCAGGGACGAAGTTGTGGAGAAGTACAGATGGGTTATAAAAAAATATCCGAAACTTTGAACATCCCACGGAGCACCATTAAATCCATTATTAAAAAATGGAAAGAATATGGCACCACAACAAACCTGCCAAGAGAGGGCCTCCCACCAACACTCACGGACCAGGCAAGGAGGGCATTAATCAGAGAGGCAACAAAGAGACCAAAGATAACCCTGAAGGAGCTGCAAAGCTCCACAGCTGAGATTGGAGTATCTGTCCATAGGACCACTTTACGCTGTACACTCCACAGAGCTGGGCTTTACGGAAGAGTGGCCAGAAAAAAAGCCATTGCTTAAAGAAACAAATAAGCAAACATGTTTGGTGTTCACCAAAAAGGCATGTGGGAGACTCCCCAAACATATGGAAGAAGGTACTCTGGTCAGATGAGACAAAAAATGTGCTTTTTGGCCATCAAGGAAAACGCTATGTCTGGCGCAAACCCAACACCTCTCATCACCCTGAGAAAACTATCCCCACAGTGAAGCATGGTGGTGGCAGCATCATGCTGTGGGGATGTTTTTCATCGGCAGGGACTGGGAAACTGGTCAGAACTGAAGGAAGGATGGATGGTGCTAAATACAGGGAAATGTCTTATGGGAAACCTGTTTCAGTCTTCCAGAGATTTGAGACTGGGACGGAGGTTCACCTTCCAGCAGGACAATGACCCGAAGCATACTGCTAAAGTAACACTCGATGTCAGGTGCGTCGTAGAAAGTGGACCAAGGCGCAGCGGGTATCGTGCTCATCTTCTTTTATTTATATAGTGAACACTTAAACAAAATAAATCGCCATCAACCAACAGTTCCGTAAGGACACAAGGACTATACAAAAAACAACTACGCACAAACACAAGACAAAATAAACCCACTTAAATATGACCTCCAATTAGAAGCAACGACAATCAGCTGCTTCTAATTGGAGGTCGTTCCCAAAACTAACATAGAAGTAGAAAAACTAGAAAACCCACATAGAAATAGAAAACATAGAACATACACCAAAAACCCCGAAACACACAAAACAAACACCCCTTGCCACGCCAACAAATAACCCCTTTTACTGGTCAGGACGTGACAGTATTCCCCCCCCCCCCCCAAAGGTGCAGACCCCGGTGCAGACCCCAAAATTAAAGGGAGGGAAGGGAGGGTGGCTACCGTCACCAACATCTACCGTGCTACACCCCCCCCCTCCCCAATCCTCCAACTATGGAGGTGGCTCTGGCTCCGGCCTTAGTCCCCATTCAAACCTGTCCACCCCCGCTGAAGGCTCAGGGCTGTAGCCCACCGCTGAAGGCTCTGGGCTGAGGAGCGACTCTGGGAGCGTCGGACTGGCGGGTGACTCTGGCTGCGCCGGACTGGCGGGCGACTCTGGCAGCTCCGGACTGGAGGGCGTCGCTGGAGGCCAAGTGCTCACAGCAGGCACTGGCTGTACCGGGTTATGGAGGCGCACTGGAGGGTGAGTGCGGGGAACAGGAACAGGGCGTATTAATGGCAGAGTGCTCACAGCAGGCACTGGCTGTACCGGGTTATGGAGGCGCACTGGAGGGTGAGTGTGGGGAGCAGGAACAGGACGTACTGGACTGGGCTCGCGCACTAGAGGCCTGATGCGTGGGGCTGGCTTTGGAGGCGCCAGACTGGTGACACGCACCTCAAGGCTAGTGTGAGGAGCAGGAACAGGGCGTACTGAACTGGGCAGGCGCACTAGAGGCCTGATGTGTGGGGCTGGCTTTGGAGGCGCCAAACTGGTGACACGCACCTCAAGGCTAGTGCGAGGAGCAGGTACAGGACGTACTGAACTGGGCAGGCGCACTAGAGGCCTGATGCATGGGGCTGGCTTTGGAGGCACCAGACTGGTGACACGCATCTCAAGGCTAGTGCGATGAGCAGGAACAGGGTAAACTGGACCCTGGAGATCCACTGGAGGTCTGGAGCATACAGCCTGCACAAACCTTCTTGGCTGAGTGCTAAACATCGCCTGGACATACTGAGGAGCTTTTACCGATCGCACTGGCCTTTGAATGCGTCTGGGCAATACAGTGCACATTTCCGCATAGCTCGGTGCTTTCTTGATCCGTCGCTCCCCATAATAAGCACAGAGAGTTGGCTCAGGTCTCCATCCTGACTAGCTCCCTTAGTTTGTCCTCCCAGAATCGTCGTTCATCCTCCCACGTCCATCCTTTTTTTCGGTGCTCCAATCCCCACTGCTTGGTCCTGGTTTGGTGGGTAGTTCTGTCCATGTATTGTCAGTGAACCTTACAGGACTGTTTTTCGTCGTTTGTTTAGTATAAGTGTTTTTGGTTTGGTTTTCTTCAATAAAAGAAGATGAGCATACATATACCCGCTGCGTTTTGGTCCACTCACTACGACGCTTATGACAGAACTACCCAAAAAAAGAGGACCAAGCAGCGGAGGAAGGAGCAGCAGAGGAGCTATAAGGAGTCATAGACCTGGGAGGAGATCCTGGATGGGGCAGGACCATGGCACCAGGCTGGGGAGTACCAGCGCCCTAAGGAGGAGCTGGAAGCAGCCAAGGCGGAACGGCGCCATTACGAGGCGTTATACGCACCGAGTGGCAAGTGCGAGAGGCAGCCCCAAAACATCTTTTTTGGGGGGGCACACGAGTAGTGTGGCTAAGTCAGGCAATAGACCTGAGCCAACTCCCCATGCTTATTATTAGGAGCAACTGATCAAGAAGGCACCGAGCTATGCGGAAATGCGCACTGTATTGCCCAGACGCAGTCAAAGCCCGGTGCGGTCGATACCAGTTCCCTGCAAGTGCCATGCTAGTGTGGGCATCCAGCCAGGGAGAAGTGTGCCGGCGCAGCACATCTGGCCACCAGTGCGTCTCCAAGGCCCAGGCTACCCTGCACCTGCTCTACGCACGGCAGCCATCAGTCCTCAGCAAAGCCCAGTTCACCCTGTGCCAGCACTCCGCCCGTGCAGGGATACGCTGACAAGCCAGCCAGTAGGGGTTGTGCAAGGTGTGCGCTCCAGACCTCCAGTGCATTTTCAAGACCCGGTGTATCCTGTTCCTGCTCCTCACACTAGCCCTGTGGTGCATGTTATTGTTCTGGCACCTCCAAAGCCAGCACCATGCATCAGGCCTTTAGTGCACCTGCCCAGTCCAGTACGTCCTGTCCCTGCTCCTCGCACTAGCCCTGTGGTGCATGTTACTAGTCTGGCGCCTCCAAAGCCAGTCCCACGCACCAGGCCTTTAGTGTGCCTGCCCAGTCCAGTACGTCCTGTTCCTGCTCCTCGCACTAGCCCTGTGGTGCGTGTCACTAGTCTGGCGCCTCCAAAGCCAGTCCCACGCATCAGGCCTTCAGTGCGCAGTCACCGTCTAGAGCTTCCGGCGACAGTGCCCCGTCCAGAGCTTCCGGCGACAGTGCCCCGTCTAGAGTTTCCGGCGACAGTGCCCCGTCTAGAGCTTCCGGCGACAGTGCCCCGTCTAGAGCTTCCGGCGACAGTTCCCCGTCCAGTGCTTCCGGCAACGTCCCACAGTCCGGAACCGACAGAGACGGCCCACAGTCCGGAACCGACAGAGACGGCCCACAGTCCGGACCCAACAGAGACGGCCCACTGTCCGGCGCAGCCAGAGTCGCCCGCCAGTCCGGCGCAGCCAGAGTCGCCCGCCAGTCCGGCGCAGCCAGAGTCGCCCGCCAGTCCGGCGCAGCCAGAGTCGCCCGCCAGTCCGGCGCAGCCAGAGTCGCCCGCCAGTCCGGCGCAGCCAGAGTCGCCCGCCAGTCCGGCGCAGCCAGAGTCGCCCGCCATTCCGGCGCAGCCAAAGTCGCCCCTCAGCCCAGAGCCTTCAGCGGTGGGCTACAGCCCTGAGCCTTCAGCAGGGGTGGACAGGTTAGAGTGGGGATTAAGCCCGGAGCCAGAGCCACCTCCGTGGGGGGAGGTTTGGGAAGGGGGGGTGTAGCACGGAAGCCGTCGGTGACGGTAGCCACCCTCCCTTCCCTCCCTTTAGTTGGGGTTAATTTTGTGTTTTGTTTGAGGTGCATACGGGGTCTGCACCTTTGGGGGGGGGGGGGTACTGTCACGTCCTGACCAGTAAAGGGGGTTATTTGTTATTGTAGTTTGGTCAGGGCGTGGCAGGGGGTGTTTGTCTTATGTGTTTCGGGGTTTTTGGTTTATGTTCTATGTTAGTATATTTCTATGTTTGTTCTAGTGTGTCTATTTCTATGTTTACGTTTCTTGGGTTGACCTTCAATTGGAGGCAGCTGTTCCTCGTTGCCTCTAATTGAAGGTCCTATTTAGTAGGGGTGTTTTTCCATGGGATTTGTGGGTAGTTGTCTCCATGTACTGTCAGTGAACCTTACAGGACTGTTTTTCGTCGTTTGTTTAGTATAATTGTTTTTGTTTTTGTTTTCTTCAATAAAAGAAGATGAGCATACATATACCCGCTGCGTTTTGGTCCACTCACTACGACGCTTATGACACTCGAGTGGTTTAAGGGAAAACATTTAAATGTCTTGGAATGGCCTTGTCAAAGCCCAGACCTCAATCCAATTGAGAATCTGTGGTATGATTCAAGGATTGCTGTACACCAGCGGAACCCATCCAACTTGAAGGAGCTGGAGCAGTTTTGTCTTGAAGAATGGGCAAAATCCCAGTGGATAGATTTGCCAAGCATATAAAGACATGCCCCAAGAGACTTGCAGCTGTAATTGCTGCAAAAGGTGGCTCTACAAAGTATTGACTTTGAGGGGGTGGGGGGGTGAATAGTTATGCACGCTCAAGTTTTCTTTTTTTTAGTCTTATTTCATGTTTGTTTCACAATAAAATATTTAGCATCTTCAAAGTGGTAGGCGTGTTGTGTAAATTAAATGATAGAAACCCCCCAAAAATCCATTTTAATTCCAGGTTGTAAGGCAACAAAATAGGAAAAATGCCAATGGGGTGAATACTTTCGCAAGCCACTGTACTTAAGTACATTTAAAACCGGATACTTTTAGTCTTTTACTCAAGTAGTATTTTACTGGGTGACTTTCACTGTTACTTGAGTCATTATCTATTAAGATATCGTTTCTTTTACTCAAGTATGACGATTGAGTACTTTTTCCACCGCTGCTATTGTGTGTGTGTTTGCATGAGTTGTTCAGTCTCAGACAATCAGTGTGTCTCTGGTTTGGGGTGAGTCTTTTTGCCTCTATGTCACTTGAAAGGGACTGTGGCTACATGGAGACTGATAGAAAGTGGCAGGACCTTTCCCCTGTTTCCCCTGTTTCCCCTGTTTCCCCTGTAGCTCTGTTCATGGTGGTCTTGTCCTGGAGCAGGATGGCAGCTCTCTGATTCAATTAAAAACACCACCAATCTAGCACACACACACCCACACACACACACACACACACTCACACATACACACACAAAGCATTCCACAGTGGTCTTTGTAATTCACAACATCCCTCAGATACAGCTCTCTCTCAGATCCAGTTTCACATTCTTCTGTTCCATACCACTTTAATAATATGCTCTGCACTGAACGACAATGGCATGTCATTTGTCATAAACTGGTATAAATGAGTGGAGGGTTGAAAGTTGTTGTAATGACAGCCATTGACAGGTGTCATGCCAACCCTTATGATGGTCATTTGTCAGTATGTTAGCTCCACAAATCGAATCAGAATGGGAATATTCCATAAACAAGGTCAACTAAAGCAGAGGTCAGGAGAGAGAAAGACCTCAGGTCTCCCCAGTCATAAAGCCAACCGTGTCATAGTGCTTTTCAAATGTTTTTTCAATTCCGCTCCTCTGTTCTGTTCTCCTGAACCCAAACGTTACAACCATAAATACACATGTCACCAGGCCTAGCATGATGAATGACAATACACAGGAGGCTTGATAGGCACTTCACGTTGTCACACACACACAGATCAGTACATTTCAGAGTGCTCCGTATGATGGATGATAATATACAGCAGCTTTGACGATCACTTCCGCAGATCACTTGAGCGGTGTAACCCAGCCTTCCGCTGAACCATCTCTGACTAGGCCTGGGTTTCACATTACTGGCACTATACACAGGGAAACAGTCTGTCCAGGGAGCCCAAGCACAGTACGGGCTCTGAGCCAACATGGTGGCCACATAGCTTCCATAACTTCATGGAATGTCTGACCAGGTGAGCTGCTCAGAAATTATCTCTGGTGTCTGACAACGGGAGGGAAGAAGAGAGGGAAAGGGGAAAGAAGGGAAATGGGGTCGGGGTTCAGGGAGCTATATAAGAAGTTGATGAGCTGTACCAATACAGGCAGAGGACAAGTGATATTTTTTACGTGTGTCTGCCGAGTGCATTCAATGTGCTGGGAGAGTGAGGGTGCAGGGCTGTACCAACTAAGGAACTAGACAGCCCAGATATATGTCATCTATGAGTGTTCAACAACATTCTGTTGGCCAACCATAACAGACCTGGATTCTCAGTCAGAGTGCTTCAGATCTACCTTTCCTCTCTCCCTCTCCTTCTGTCCTCTCTACCTCCATACATTTCTATCTCTCCCAGAGCTACTAAACTGATGGTATCAGAGTTTCACAACACGCCAAACACTGAATGGGCTCACGGACGGATGGACACAAACACACACACACAATACTGAGAAATCACACAGTACATGTGTGCCGAGCCATATGACGTGCACCTGTGTAAACGGGCCTAGTATCTGGTGGCTCTGTAGAACAGTGGGTCCTCTCTGCTTCTGAACACTGCTGGAGAAGAGTAGTAGCCATCCCTGATCCCGGCCTGACCTCTGAGCATGGGGTCTGGTATATACACACTACACGCTCTCTGCTGCTGCTGTGCACTGTGGCGTGTGTGTGTGTGTGTGTGTGTGTGTGTGTGTGTGTGTGTGCGCGTGCGTGCGTGTGTGTGTGCGCGCGTGCGTGCGTGCGTGTGGAGTGCATGTGTGCATGTTGCGTTCGTGCGTGCATGAGCCCATGCATACGACTCTGTGTGTATATGTGTGTGTGTGTGTTGGTGTGTGCAGGAAAAGTCGTTGGACAGAGGCGGATATTGACCCAACATTAACATGAGTGAAAATATTTGGACTGTGTGAGGAGACCTTGAGAGGAACTCCTGGATATGGCATAGTAAAACAAACCATCGACAACAACAGTCATTCACACTATCGCTCCCAGACGTTTTGGTAAAGCTTGCTACGTGTTTGTCTAAGAGGAAGCATAGTGAGGCTTCTTTGTTACAGGCCAGGTGGGTAACAGTGAAACGTTTGGTAATGAATATAAAACAGCCAGATATGTCAAGATCAGATGTTTTAAATGTTAACGGACCTCAGATAACCTATATGGAAATATGTCCAATCCCCGACTTTTGCCTGATTCTTGATTCCAAATTAATAAGGGGATGTTGGAATACAACAGTGAATACTGTACATTCACACAGACTCCTCTCCTCTCCTCTCCTCTCCTCTCCTCTCCTCTCCTCTCCTCTCCTCTCCTCTCCTCTCCTCTCCTCTCCTCTCCTCTCCTCTCCTCTCCTTTCTCCCCTCTCCTCTCCAGAAACAGGGATAGTGAAAGAGAGAGGGGTGGAATGGGGTGAGAGGAAGAAAAGGAGATCATTCACAAGAGATAGATGGCAGACAGCTGGTTGACTAAGAGGGTGGAATAAAAGGGGTGTATACTATGAATGACAATGTTAAATCATATCTGAATGATCCCTACCATTACACTGAGAAAGACAGTAATAAGAAAGAGTGTAATAAGGACGGAGTGTAATAATGAGTGTAATACAAAGGAAGGAGTGTAATAAGGAAGGAGTGTAGTAATAAGGAGTGTAATACGAAGGAAAGAGTGTAATAAGGAAGGAGTGTAATAAGAAAGAAGGAGTGTAATAAGAAAGAAGGAGTGTAATAAGAAAGAAGGAGTGTAATAAGAAAGAAGGAGTGTAATAAGAAGGAGGGTAATAAGAAGGAAGGAGTCTAATAAGGAAGGAATGTAAGAAGGAAGGAGTGTAATAAGAAGGAGTGTAATAAGGAAGGAGTGTAATAAGAAGGAGTGTAATAAGGAGTGTAATAAGGAAGGACTGTAATAACAAGGAATGTAATAAGAAGGAGTGTAATAAGAAGGAGTGTAATAAGGAAGTCATGTAATAAGAAGGAAGGAGTGTAATAAGAAGGAAGGAGTGTAATAAGGACGGAGTGTAATAATGAAGGAGTGTAATAAGAAGGAGTGTAATAAGAAGGAGTGTAATAAGACGGAGTGTAAGAACGAAGGAGATGCACATCAGAGTGATTTCAAATGTGGAAAATAATCTGATAACTATTCCACTCACCTCCTCCTCAACAACAGATAATGATTTATAATTAAGGGTTGTTAACATAACTGTGTGTGTGTGTGTGTGTGTGTGTGTGTGTGTGTGTGTGTGTGTGTGTGTGTGTGTGTGTGTGTGTGTGTGTGTGTGTGTGTGTGCGTGTGCGCGTGTGTGTGTGTGTGAGTGAGTGAGTGTGCGTGCCTGTGTGCATGCGTGTGTAATGAGAGCTCTGTTGTGTTCAGCCAGTGAACAGGTGCAGAGTGGGAGTTAGAGTCATTCGACCTCTGGGAGGACAGCTGCTTCTCTATGGACCATGATCCTCTCTGCTCCTGACTTAAGCATCCTTTATAATCAAAGAATCCATGCCGATGGATACACACTATATGTCAACTGCGGGCTTACACTCTCTCTCTCTCCCCCTTGTTTTCTCTCTCAACTTTGGAAGCAAGTGATCGGTCTCTTTTGAGATGCGGTTCTATTTCCTGCTTATCACACGTATCCTGCACATACTGTGTAATGGAATCAACAGACCAATGTGGGAAGGACTGCAATTAGAAGAGTTGTGTCAGTGGTTACACATGTATTTCAAACATCAGAGAAACATCCTATCACAACTGTAACTCTGCTAAGCCTGAACCGTATCAGATCTCCTGGTTGTATACCAATCACACAGCTAGAGAATAATAATACATATTAAGGCTGTCATGGTGATATTTTTATCACATACATACACACACCCAGACACACACAACACTTTCATCATACAGAATGCACAAAATTCAGTGAGCAAAAGAACTGTAACGTTTCAAATAGATCCATGTAATTGGAGGTAATCAGATTCACAGAAATGGTCTCCTTGAAGAAAATGGAAAGACAAAAAAGAAAACAAAGGACTCCAAAGAGGGGGACATTTGTTCACTGTTATAAACACAATAAGGAGTGTTGACCATATCTGTCACAGGCTACACACAAACACACAGCTTGGAGAAAGAACAGACAGTAACAGCAGGATCTTCTGGAGAAGAGAACACACTAATAACAGGGCTTCAGACAGATGAGAGAGAAGAGGGGGAGAAGGGAGACAGAGAGGAAGGGAATGAGAGAGATACAGTGGAGATAAAGGAGAGAAGGAAAGTGGAAAGTGACAAGTGAGAGTACAATTTTAAACAAAAAGCTAATAAAGAGTGAGAAATAAGGGTCAGAGGGGAAAGGAAAGAGAGAGAAGGAGATAAAAGAAGAGGGAGAAACTAAAGAGTCAGGATAAACTTTGGCTCTGGTCCATGTTAATGCTGCAGGAGAAGGGCGGTCGGGGGAAGAAGTGGAGGAGGACAGGGAGAGAGGGAGGAGAGGAGATGAGAGGTGGTGGGCTGTGCTGTGCGTTGCAGTGCTGTGTGGCGCGTGGAGAAGCAGTATTTCTTGGAGCAGAGCAGGGGAGAGGCTGACCCTGAGATACAGGGTCAGGCTGCACTTCAGCTGTCAGAGAGAGAGACTGCGAGAGAGAGAGTGAGAGCGAAATTGAGGACAGATAGGAGAGAGAGTGAGAGAGAGAGAGACAGAGAGAGAGAGAGACAGAGAGAGGGAGAGAGAGAGAGAGAGATTGACGAGTGATAGGAGAGAGAGAGAGAGAGCGAGAGGAAGAGAGAAAGAGAGAAGGAGAGCGAAAGAGAGAGAGAGTGGGGAAAGAGAGAGGGAGAGAGAGATGTTTCTTCTCATTAGCAGGAGTCAAACATCAGCCTTGAGAAGGAAAATTAATGAATTAATGAATGGCACACACACACTGGTATGTATCCTCACCTCTGAGGAGTGGAAGCAGTATACATTAGTGAACACGGTTGTTTGGATCCTCCTTGCCTGATCAGAGAGGAGAGAGAGAGAGAGAGAGAGAGAGAGAGAGAGAGAGAGAGAGAGAGAGAGAGCGCAAGAGAAACATCCCAAGAGAGACAGAGAAAGAGAGAAAGAGAGAGAGAGAGAGAGAGAGAGTCTCCCTCTGCCTCTTCGGCTTCTCCTGGGCTAGTGGCAAGACACTGACTCTCTTGGATCCTGGAAGAACACAAGCTGAGGATACCACAATGCTGCCTTAGACAGAATGACAGAACACACAGCAGCACTTTGGAAGGACTATCAGCAGTATTTATTTTCCTTCATTTGTTCAGATAGAAAGAAGATACAACATCCCTGCCAGGCTGCCACAAGAACGACAGTCAGTCGGACAGACGGACAGAGAGCAGCAGTGGTCATGCAGCTCGGGCTGTAACAGCTGGAGTACTCTCTCTCGCCTGAAGCAATTGGTTTTAGGAGCTAAGTTCCTCACTCCCTCTCAATCACTGAATCATAGTCCTGTAGGATCTCCTCTCATAAAGATGGACACAATACTGCAGTAGCCCCTACAGACTGAGACAGAACAGTCCAGCTCCACTTGGAGATCAGTAGAAGGAAAGTGTGGATTCTTCCCTCTCGGAGGGCTGAGATATCTGCGATACCTCTGGTCAGAGACTGGATTGCTGCCTTTTCCTATGGAGGACAGTTTGATGATGATACTGTATATCTGATTCAGTATAACATACTCTGGTCATAGAGCCTGGACTCTCCCATGTGGATATTTCCTACTCTTCCCTTGGACTTCAGTGGTGATTCACACTGGATTGGCTTACTCCCTGTCCGGTGTGTGTGTGTCAGGATGGAGTGTGTAAAGAGTGTGTCTCTGATTCTGAGTGTTTTCCTGTTGAGCTCAGCACACTCAGCCCAGAGCGTCTACCCCAGAATACGACTCTCCCATAAAGGTAGGAATCAGGAACGTTAGTATGTGCGTGCTGGCTAAGCGTCATCATTTATGACATATTCATGCACAGTGTTCTCTATAGTCCTAACTAGTCAAAGCATGCTAACATTTTTGTTCCAGTTATGTCACAGCAGGTGTGTCAGTGACAATATAGAATGTTTACTAATAGACACCTCTGCACAACCCCTTAACAATTTGGAGAAACAAGTTATTACTTTACTAAACTGCTCGTATTCATCACTAAGTGTATAGCTAGCCACAGTATCATCTCTGCTGTTAGAAACTGTTAATGAGTATTTGAGATTACTCTATGTAAGACGTAAGAGGACCTAAACTCATCTATGACATTGTAAAGTGGGTTTCTCCATGTGATTATCTTGGTATTTTATTAGGATCCCCATTAGCTGTTGCAATAGCAGAAGCTACTCTTCCTGGGGTCCACACAGAACATGAAACAGTCAAAGGTTTGGACACACCTACTCATTCAAGGGTTTTTATTTATTTTTTATATTTTCTACATTGTAGAATAATATTGAAGAACTCAAAACTATGAAATAACAGATATGGAATCATGTAGTAACCAAAAAAATGTTAAACAAATCAAATTATATTTTATATTTTAGATTCTTCAAAGTAGCCATCCTTTGCCTTGATGACAGTTTTGCACACTATTGGCATCCTCTCAACCAGCTTCACCTGGAATGCTTTTCTAACAATCTTGAAGGAGTTCCCACTTATGCTGAGCACTTATTTTCCTTCACTCTGCGGTCCAACTCATCCCAAACCATCTCAATTGGGTTGAGGTGGGTTATTGTGGAGGCCAGGTCATCTGATGCAGCACTCCATCACTCTCCTTCTTGGTCAAATAGCCTTTACACAGCCTGGAGGTGAGTTGGGTCATTGTCCTGTTGAAAAACAAATAATACTCCCACTAAGCGCAAACCAGATGGGAGGGCATATCGCTGCAGAATGCTGTGGTAGCCATGCTGGTTAAGTGTGCCTTGAATTCTAAATAAATCACTGACAGTATCACCAGCAAAGCACCCCCACACCATCACACGTCCTCCTCCATGCTTCACGGTGGGAACCACACAAGCAGATATCATCCGTTCACCTACTCTGCGTCTCACAAATAAACGGAACCAAAAATCTCAAATTTGGACTCATCAGACCAAAGGACAGATTTCCACTGGTCTAACGTCCATTGCTCATAATTCTTGGACCAAGCAAGTCTCTTCTTCTTATTGGTGTCCCTTACTAGTGATTTCTTTGCAGCAATATCGACCAATAAGGCCTGATTCACACAGTCTCCTCTGAATAGTGGATGTTGAGATGTGTTTGTTACTTGAACTCTGTGAAGCA
Organism: Salmo salar; assembly: GCF_965601325.2. Taxonomy (NCBI): domain Eukaryota; kingdom Metazoa; phylum Chordata; class Actinopteri; order Salmoniformes; family Salmonidae; genus Salmo; species Salmo salar. Next base: position 95,217,662 of record NC_138300.1, read on the forward strand.
TTTATTTGGGCAGCAATTTCTAAGACTGGTAACTCTAATGAACTTATCTTCTGCAGCAGAGGTAACTCTGGGTCTTCCTTTCCTGTGGCGGTACTCATGAGAGCCAGTTTCATCGTAGCGCTTGATGGTTTTTGCGACTGCACTTGAAGAAACTTTCGAAGTTCTTGAAAGTTCTTTTCCGTATTGACTGACCTTCATGTCTTAAAGTAATGATGGACTGCCATTTCTCTTTGCTTATTTCAGATGTTCTTGCCATAATATGGACTTGATATTTTACCAAATAGGGATATCTTCTGTATATCAACCCTTCCTTGTCACAACACAACTGATTGGCTCAAACGCATTAAGAAGGAAAGAAATTCCACAAATGAACTTTTAAGAAGGCACACCTGTTAAATGAAATGCATTCCAGGTGTCTACCTCATGAAGCTGGTTGAGAGAATGCCAAGAGTGTGCAAAGCTGTAATCAATGCAAAGGATGGCTGCTTTGAAGACTGAAATATAAAATATATTTTGATTTGTCTAACACTTTCTTGGTTACTACATGATTCCATATGTGTTATTTCATAGTTTTGATTTCTTCACTATTATTCTACAATGTAGAAAATAGTAAAAATAAAGAAAACCCTTGAATGAGTAGGTGTGTCCAAACTTTTGACTGGCACTGTACATTTAAAAATGGCACACTTCTTGTTGTTGACTAGAGGATTGTTTTCTTCCTCTGGCCACGGTGGCTGGCATTCCACAATGTGGCATTCTACTGTTATGCTGGTAGGATGAGAGAGGGGCACACTGGTAAGGTTATGGTGGTGTGTGTGTGTGTGTGTGTGTGTGTGTGTGTGTGTGTGTGTGTGTGTGTGTGTGTGTGTGTGTGTGTGTGTGTGTGTGTGTGTGTGGTGTTTGCAGTGTATATCTTAGGGAGTATGAGGGCTCTGTCTTTGTAGTTAAGTCTGTAGTTAACACAACCTCTTTTCTCTCTTCACTGTGTCTTTGATCACTATAGCAACAGTAACACACATACTGTAATTCCACATAAAAAGGTGTCGGCCATAGTTAAGAGTATGTGTGGAATTGTCCTGGTCAATAAATAGGATATGTGTAAGGGGCAAAGCAGTGAGTTTGTCCTGGGAGTAGAACAGCGTGGTTTATCCAAATGGTACCCCACTATGAAGGCTCACTGGGGCCTGTTTGTAATATTTTCCCTCTCTTATCACCATGCTAGTTTAGATAACATCTCACAGTAAATTACCTTAATAAATACAGATATAGGATATTCATTTGAGCCAGTTTGCTACAGCAGGAAAATAATCCTGCAGGAACAGGAAATGTGAATTATTATGTTGATTATAATTATTGGACATTTTTGTAGGGGTTGATACATTTTTTGTTGAGGCAAATCAAGTCTGACATTTTAAAGTGGAATTACAAACTTTAGAAGCCTTTTTTAAACTCAAATACACTACAAGTTTACATTTCCTGCTGTGCAAATTCTCAGCAACAAAATAGTGATCAAATGAAAATCCTATATCTGTAGAAGGAGGAGGGAGAGGGAAAGAGAAGGGAGAGAGTAGGAAAGGAGAGCTAAAAAGGGATGAATAACTGAAAAAGTGAAGAAGAAAAAGAATGCTAGAAGAAGGGAAAGAAGGGAGAGACGAGCCCGGGAGGCAGGGAAGGAAAGACCGAGAGAGATGAGAAATGGTAGAAATGGAGAGGAGAAACAGAAATAAGGGAGGGAGAGAGTATGGTTTGTTTGCTAAGTGAAGTGTGTTAGGCTGGTATACTGACAGAATCCCTTGCTGAGTGTTGAGTTGTGCTGATGTGTTCAGTCATAAACGTCACATCAATTACAGTAATAACACTGACATTCATATTTCACCTGAGTCATTACTAACCTGGGGGAGAGAAGCTCCACTGACTGATTTACACACACAGCGGGACAGAGAGAGAGAAAGAGAAAGAGTTAGAGTGAGAGCAAGAGAGAGGATAAGAGAGAGAGAGAGAAAGGCAGACAGATGGAGGAAGACACACCACAGGAGAGGAGAGGAGTGGAGAGGAGCGAAGAGACGGTGGGCACTGGAACAGGCCTGTGGCTACCCCCATCCACCATGAACTTGTTCCAAAGTTCTATTTCAAGCTCTCTCATACTGAACTCGATCTTAAACAAACTTTCATTTTGTCTGCTGTATGTCTCCTCTCCCTCAGTCCACCCTTTTCCACTCCATCGCTGTCTCTCCCCCATCATTCTCTTACTCAAAATCAAATCGAAGTTTATTGGTCACGTACACAGATTTGCAGATGTTATCGCAGGTGCAGAGAACTGCTTGTTTTTCTAGCTCCAACAGTGCAGTAATTATAAAAATTATAATTATAATAAAAAACAGAATCCAGAAGAAAAATAAAATATATATTTTATATAGGATGGGCAATGACTAGAATACAGTATATACAGTTGAAGTCGGACGTTTACATACACTTAGGTTGGAGTCATTAAATCTCGTTTTTCAACCACTCCACAAATTTGTTGTTAGCAAACTATAGTTTTGGCAAGTCGGTTATGACATCTACTTTGTGCATGAGACAATTCATTTCTCCAACAATTGTTTACAGACAGATTATTTCACTTATAATTCACTGTATCACAATTCCAGTGGGTCAGAAGTTTACATACACTAAGTTGACTGTGCCTTTACACAGCTTGGAAAATTCCCAAAAATTATATCATGGCTTTAAAAGCTTCTGATAGGCTAATTGACATCATTTAAGTCAATTGGAGGTGTAACTGTGGATGTATTTAAAGGCCTACCTTCAAACTCAATGCCTCTTCGCTTGACATCATGGGAAAATCAAAAGAAATCAGAAAAATAATTGTAGACCTCCACAAGTCTGGTTCATCCTTGGGAGCAATTTCCAAACGCCTGAAGGTACCACGTTCATCTGTACAAACAATAGTACGCAAGTATAAACACCATGGGACCACGCAGCCGTCATACCGCTCAGGAAGGAGACACGTTCTGTCTCCTAGACATGAACGTACTTTGGTTTGAAAAGTGCAAATCAATCCCAGAACAACAGCAAAGGACCTTGTGAAGATGCTGGAGGAAACAGGTACAAAAGTATCTATATCCACAGTAAAACTGTCACATACCATGACACTGGAGAGATGATGCAGGTATGGGGAGTAAAACATTTAATAAAGAATGGACTTGGAGCGAGCCCTGCGGTTGCGAACAGTGCAATTGTCGTACCAGGTGGTGATACAACCCAACAGGATGCTCTCAATGGTGCATCTGTAGGAGTTTGTGAAGGTCTTAGTGGCCAAGCCAAATTGTGCTGTTGCGCCTTCTTCATGACACTGTCTGTGTAAAGGGACCATTTCAGGTCGTCAGTGATGTGCACGCCGATGAACCTGAAGGTTTTGACCCTCTCCATTCCTGTTGATGTGGATGGGGGCATGCTCTCTCTGCTGTCTCCTGTAGTCCACGATCAGATCCTTCATTTTGTTGACGCTGAGGGAGAGATTATTTTCCTGGCAACACTCCGCCAGGACTCTCACCTCCTCCCTGTAGGCTGTCTCATTGTTGTTGCTAATCAGGCAACAAAGTCATGGGTGAACAGGGAGTACAGGAGGGGGCTGAGCATGCACCCCTGTGGTGTCCCCGTGTTGAGGATCAGAGTGGCGGAGGTGTTGTTGCCTACCTTCACCACTTGGGGTCGGCCCGTCAGGAAGTCCAGGACCCAGTTGCACAGGGACAGGTTCAGACCCAGGGCCCTGAGCTTAGTGATGAGCTTGGAGGGCTCTCTTTGAAGGCTGAGATGAACAGCATTCTTGCATAGGTATTTTTCTTGTCCAGGTGGGATAGGGCAGTGTGCAGTGCAATGGCGATGGATCTGCTGGGGCGATATGAGAATTGTAGTGGGTCTAGGGTGTCCCCCCTTCCCCCCTTCTCTCCTGTAGCGTGTTCTGACTGGTAGAGCATGCTGTAGAAGGCTGCTGGTGAATCCTATCATTATGGAATGAAAAACATCTAAGCTTTAATAATAAGTGTCTCATGGTCTCTGCCAGCTTTGATTTACACCCACCTACCGACACACTGAGACACACACACAAACACAGAGAGAGAGAATAATGTCAATACTTTACCATGTGCAGGCCTTGAAGGCGGATCTGGAAAAGAGAGGAATGTGGTTAAAATCTCTGCTATTAGCCCTGAGGAACTAAACTATCACAATATTAACTATCACAATCTATCTGGATGTGGAGGAGTTTGTTTGAAATCATGGATGTAGTCATCAGAGATGTGTGACCCAGTTTCTGTCTGGCTTACAGGTGTTACAGTACTGTAGAGATCAATCAAGTCTACCCTTTAGGTTCGTGGAAATATGCTCTCAGATGGACATCCTCCAGGACTGAGTTTACAAGTCAGAATTATTTTGGGAATGTTATCAGAGCTTCCATCTCAGAGCTCTGACATTGAGATACCATCTTGTCTTCTGTGTTTATATTATCACTATCTCTTTCTCCACTCTTTCATTCCACTCATCTCCCTCTTTCCTCTCCTGCCTCTCTTCCCTGAACATTTCACCACGTGTAAGCGCAACTCTTTTCCAACACTGTTGATCTTTTCCATCAACTATAATCTCCATTTACTCTCATTCCTATCAATTGGCTTTGAAGATCTGCTTTTGGAACGAGTTGCAATCACAGATTGTCTCCAGTTTCCAAAGCAGAACACGCTTTATGAGAGCCTAATACACTCTCGTTGGGCAGTGCTTTCAGCCAATCAAAACTCTTAAATCCTAGTGGTCAAAATTGTCACATCTGTCTGATTGTCTAAAAATGGCTTCCAGAGGGATTGGTCTGGCCATAGTATTACAACGAATAGAACAGAACTCCTTATTAAAAAACACAATGAAAAACAATAACAGAGCTGTAGAATACATTACATTACTTGAAATGATATGTGGTCTTGCATCATATGTTGTCTGTGTCCTTTTTATTGTCTGTCTGTATATTCTGTTTATTGTGGAAACACCATTTCACCAAGTCAAATTCCTGTACATGCTAATGTATTTGGTAAGTAAAGGTGATTCTGGATCTGCTCATCTGCGTATTGTGGCCCTGTAGTGAACTCTTCATGGTAAAACAAGTGTTCTATCATACTGTATGTTTAATGAGAAGTTTTTACTGCTGGCATGTGTCAGAGTATGATGTGGTGGAGGCAACGGGACAAATGAAGCGATGGGGTGGAGGGAGAGATGGAGCCAACACATTATTTATCTCTCTTCTACCATCTCCATCTATCTCTGTCCTCACACTTGGCTGGAAGCTGGACCTTCACTAGGATTCCAACACAGACAGTTTTTTCAGAGTCTCAATCCAGTTATTAGCTAAAGAAATACCACAGAGAGCCAGGCATTGGACTAATTGACTTGCTATAACTATGGACAGAGTAACTAGCGACAGAGTAACTAGGGACAGAGAAACTAGGGACAGAGAAACTAGGGACAGAGTAACTAGGGACAGAGTAACTAGGGACAGAGTAACTAGGGACAGAGAAACTAGGGACAGAGTAACTAGGGACAGAGTGACTAGGGACAGAGTGACTAGGGACAGAGTGACTAGGGACAGAGTAACTAGGGACAGAGTAACTAGGGACAGAGTAACTAGGGACAGAGTGACTAGGGACAGAGTAACTAGGGACAGAGAAACTAGGGACAGAGGAACTAGGGACAGGGTAACTAGGGACAGAGTAACTAGGGACAGAGTAACTAGGGACAGAGTAACTAGGGACAGAGTAACTAGGGACAGAGTGACTAGGGACAGAGTAACTAGGGACAGAGAAACTAGGGACAGAGAAACTAGGGACAGGGTAACTAGGGACAGAGAAACTAGGGACAGAGAAACTAGGGACAGAGAAACTAGGGACAGAGAAACTAGGGACAGAGAAACTAGGGACAGAGTAACTAGGGACAGAGAAACTAGGGAGAGAGTACAGGCCTCCTTCAAACGCAGGTTATTAGCTCTCCAGTATTGGCATGTTCTCTAGGCATTGCAGACGGGGTCCTCTGATTCATACATTCCAATCTGAGTTCAAGCTTAACTGTGTCACCACACCCAGATAATAGTTACCTGTACAGAGGCTCTCCTCGTTGAATGTGTTTAAAGAGACCATTATGGGTTTAAGAATCACATTAAACTCTGAGCAAAAGTTGTTACTGAAGCTGAAAGTGAGAGGTAGTTCTCTGCTGCTTCTGATCACAGGGAAAAACATTATTATACCCCACACTAACGGCCAATTTTAATAAACATATTCCTGTTGAAAACCACAGCAATTACTGAAAAGTGAACTTTAGCATAATTCAAACAGTACCTCTGCCAAATGAATCTTTATTTAGAAAGCATAATAATTTTGTAAGATTGGTAAATATTATTTCTAAAACCTCTGATTTTCTGTGCGTGGTGAATCAAGTGCTCAGGTGATGTCAGAGTGTTTGGACAGGGATAATGTCAGATATGTTCACTTGGATAAATAAACTCCTGCCACTGCCATGTTGTAGCAGAACATTTTCCTCTCAGACAAGTCAAACAGTGAGCGCCTAAAAGCTCTCATGGCCATACTTCACCAACACACTACTTTAAACTACACATACAGTACCTTACATACTTCATACATAATTCCATGCAGTAAAAGCACACAGTTAAGACAGCTGGTGTCCCCCTATTGTAGATGGCATTCTGAGGTGATTTAAAATATGCAGAACATATTGTGCTTCATCTCTGATGCCTATTCCATCCCTGAGATGTTTAGAGTTTGCACATTTTAGATGTGTACACCACTTGCATTCTGATCATTCCTGATCCTCCATGGCTCTGTTCCACTACAATGTCTAGTCCTTGTTCCTCTGTTCAATCTTTGATATCCTACTGTGCAGTACTCAGGTAGTAATTACCAGTAAGGAGCCCCCCTCCGAGTGGTAATATAAAACCTTACTTCCCAGACTAGAACAGAAGAGAGCTGCTGTATGTGTTTAAAAGTCTTAAATGGTCTTCCCTGTGTCTCAGTTGGTAGAGCATGGTGTTTGCAACACCAGCATGGTGTGTGCAACGCCAGGGTTGTGGGTTCGATTCCCACAGGGGGGCCAGTACAAAGAAAAATGCATGAAGTGTACGAAATGTATGCATTCACTACTGTAAGTCGTTCTGGATAAGAGCGTCTGCTAAATGACTAAAATGTGAATGGCTGAGGTGGGATTGTGATGAGGAATGAGTTGGGGAATACCAGTGTTGCATGAAGCCCTGTGTTTGTTAGATGAAGTCCTGTATCTTTTAAATGAGGGAGATTTGTCTCATTAAATATAGTCTTTATATTAAGTACTGTATAAGTACCTGGATAAGATGTGAGAGGGAGATGAGCATATTCACCTCAGGAGAGGGTATTTATAGGATCTCTTTCTCTTTTTCAGTCTCTCTCTCTCTCTTTCTGTCGTGTTTGTTCTCTGTAGGTCTGTAGTGTCAAGAGGGTGAAACAGCTTGTGAGACATTTCTGCTCTGACCTTTTAACAGTACAAACACCAGGGGGAGATGAGCAGGGTTGAGAGAGAGGGAGAGAGAGAGAGAGAGAGACAGAGAGATAGAGAGAGAGAGGGACAGAGAGATAGAGAGTCAGAGAGAGCGAGAAAGAGAGAGAGAGAGACAGAGAGCGAGAGAGAGGGACAGAGAGAGAGATAGAGATAGAGAGAGAGAGGGACAGAGCAGAGAGAGAGAGAGAGAGGGACAGAGAGAGCAAGAAAGAGAGGTGAATGAGGGGATGAGAGGATGCAGTGGGTGAAATGATAGTGGGGTGAGGGATCACGGGTTAGGATATTGTGAGAGGGGGTTAGGGATGAGGCAGCGGTGATGTGAGGTAATGCAGATTTAATCAGGCAGCACAATGCAGTCTGTTTGCCTATATCTAGCACAACCACCACTTCCTCCCTTTGAATGAACCTCAGCCTTTACTACCCCCACAGACACACCATGGAGCAGATGGGGTTTAGGGTTTTAGAGACGACTGTTGCTGGGGCATCTACTCTGCTAGCTGGGCTTTAATCAAACTCCATCATAATATAATCTCTGTACACTCTCTGAGAGACTCCGTCTTTGTGTGTCTGACGTGAGCAGTGCTCAGAGATATTAGCCCTCTGATGTCTGTCTCTCTTTTGGGCTACAAGGATTTACACCCCACAAAACAATGCACAATCTAGTCACGTCAAACTTAAAACAGAGTTGGGTGAACCACATGACAGTGTGTTTGTTGTGTTGTTGATCTTTACAGGAAGTATTATGTCAGGCAATTTGGTTCTCCTGCTCTCCAGATGTAGCTATGGTCTCATTCAAAGATCACAGGTCTCATTCTTCCTTTGTCATCCAGCCGTCTCTTCTCTCTGCCTTCCCAACTCTTCCTTTTACTTTATATCCACCTCTTAGTCCACCTCTCTTCCCCTATGTTTCCCTCATGTCCTCTTCCCATCGCTCCTCTCTTCTCCCCAGCTCATCACCCCTAGCTCCTCTCTTCTCCCCCAGCTCATCACCCCTAGCCCCTCTCTTCTCCCCCAGCTCATCACCCCTAGCTCCTCTCTTCTCCCCCAGCTCATCACCCCTAGCTCCTCTGCTACTCTCTTCTCTCCCCCTTTCTTCTGTCCTGTCCTACTCCATGTGGCTCTCATTTTACTCTGTGACATCATTCCCCCATGCGTGGTGGTCTTGGAACACATGGCCATCCAACGTGCAGGCGCCACACACACTTCCCTCTGGGGACTACGGAGTCTCACGCCCCCCTGTAGAAATACAAGAAACACTCATTATTTTCCTTTATAATGCAACCCTTTTCCCATCTCTCTTTGTTTTTGATCCTGCACTACTTCATTATTCAGTAGGCTGTGTCTCTCTGCAGACAAATGGGAATGCCTGTCATCAGTACATACACTTTAACATTGAACCTGTGGTTAGAACTAACAACTTGCCAGTGGCAAGACATCAACTTCTTCCAACAAATTTAATTATTGTCTTTACCTTTCCCAAGGTTTGCCAAGGTTCATGTTTAATTGACTCCTCTGTATTCCTCTATAACTACACATCAGTGTTTCCCTCGCCACAGTTGAGAAAAGTAAAGGAAGCCTTGTTTCCTCCCAGTCTGACACACTCCACTCTCTCCCATAGTTGCTGAAAAGTTATAGCATTTCCATGGAGGGATTTAAATATTGTATTATTATTTTATTTCTCTAAATCTCTCCTGCCATCTCTCAGCACTCCCCACGCAGGAGATGAAAGGATTAGACTTGAGGGAGTCTCTCCTCTTTTTCTCTCCCTCCATTTTCCATTTGAAGTGGGAGCACTGTAAGACCTGTGTGTCTCTCTCTCGCTTTTGTTTTAGTGAACACACACTCCCTGGTTCAACTCCTTAGATGAAGAGAGGCACACACACACAGCAGCTGCAGAAGATGATAGGGAGGAGAGGAGTGGAAATCCCCTCTGTCTATAGAGACGGAACATAATTAGCTGTTTTAGATAATTATACACTGTTTGACTTGTATAAGCTCTACCTGTTACTAAGCATATCTCCGCATTATCAAATCATCATATGAAGTTTAATTCCAAAACACTATACACTGGATATCAATTTTCAGAAATGTTGGTAAATTAGCTATGGCTATTTTTTTTGGTTTATTAACCTCTCTGGGAAATGTGGAATAGTGAAATAGCAGGGCACCAAATTCAAAACAACAAAAATCTCATAATTAAAATTTCTCAAACATACAACTATTATATCCCATTTTAAAGATACACTTCTCATTAATCCAACCACATTGTCCAACATTAGATTATGTTAGGACAGCGCCGAGACAAGAAAAACCAGACAGCCATTTTCCAAGCAAGGAGAGGCGTCACAAAAAACAGAAATACAGCTAAAATGAATCACTAACTTTTGATGATCTTCATCAGATGGCACTCATAGGACTTCATGTTACACAATACATGTATGTTTTGCACGATAAAGTTCATATTTATAACCAAAAAGCCCATTTTACATTGGCATGTTATGTTCAGAAATGTTTTGCCTCCCAAAACTTCCGGTGAATGAGCACATAAATTTACAGAAATACTCATCATAAATGTTGATAAAATATTAAACTGTTATTCAAAGAATTATAGATACGCTTCTCTTTAATGCAACCTCTGTGTCAGATTTCAAAAAAACTTTACAGCGAAAGCACACTTTGCAATATTCTGAGTCCAGCGCTCAGACAACAACAAGCAATACAGATACCCGCCATTTTGGAGTCAACTAAAATCAGAAATAGCATTATAAATATTCACTTACCTTTGATGATCTTCATCAGAATGCACTCCCAGGAATCCCAGTTCCACAATAAATGTTTGTTTTGTTCAATAAAGTCCATAATTTATGTCCAAATACCTCCTTTTTGTTCACGTGTTTAGTCCACTACTCCAAATGCAGGAAGCGCGCGCAAAATGTCACGACGAAAAGTCAAGAAAGTTATATTTACGTTCGTAGAAACATGACAAACGATATATAGCATGAATCTTTAGGATATTTTTATCATAAATCTTCAGTAATATTCCAACCAGACAATTCCAATGTCTTCAGAAATGAAAAGGAACACAGCTAACTGTCACGTGAGAGCGTGCCACTGAACTCATGTCATTCTCTCAGTCATCTGACTCCAGGACCTCTTATTCTCTCCCTATTCACAGTAGAAGCATGAAACAACATTCTAAAGACTGTTGACATCTAGTGGAAGCCTTAGGAAGTGCCCTAAGTCACTGTATACTGGATAGGGAATCACTTGAAAAACTACAAACCTCAGATTTCCACACTTCCTGGTTGGATTTTTCTCAGGTTTTTGCCTGCCATATGCGTTCTGTTATACTTACAGACATCATTCAAACAGTTTTAGAAACTTCAGAGTGTTTTCTATCAAAATCTACTAATAATATGCATATCCTACCTTCTGGGCCCGAGTAGCAGGCAGTTTAATTTGGGCATGTTATTCATCTGAATTTCCGAATACTGCCCCCTGTCACCAAAAAGTTAAAGAACTTATGAAAGAGATTGGTGTGTTTTTTCACTATCTAATCATGGCATGGGGTTATTCATTGACAGACATGTATTTGTTTAAAATCACTTGATGTTTTTGCAGAATGCTATATATCTGCCTCACTAGCAGAGAAATAAGTAGTACTGCTACAGGACGTTTTACACAATCAAATGTAACAAATAACTACATTTTTAATAATGAAATGTACAGATCATACATTTGTGACATCAATATTTAAAAAACAAATAATTTACAGTTTTTTTATAATCGCTAACATCCTTTAGTCCAATCTGCAGTCACATTTTCAAAACTCTAAACACAATTAGCACAACATCCGTCATGTTGTTTTCACAGAATATTCAGTCAATTAACACGTTTCTAAAATGCTTACATTTTCTTTACATACAAGCTTACCCAATACCAAAATGATGGATCTTTCTTGTCTTATTTACAAATGCTTGCACACAGCATGCCAGAAATGAAGACCTAATGTTGAAACCTTAAATATAGTATAACGCCTCTACTTCTGCAACAGCAGCTCAAAAGCTATATTGAAACAGCTGTTAAGCATTTTTGAATGAACAGATCATTGAAACATTGAGAAATAGCTGATTTACTGTAAGTTGTGTAAAATAGACCAACCACAGCTGATTCCAATCTCAATCGGAGACCCAGCCAGGTGTTGAAGTTATTTCATTTACATGGACATACACAGTAAAAAGGGGACTCTTTGGATTGATTTTGTTCAATGTGGATACAGAACAACACAGAGGAGCAGAGAGAGAAAAAATAATGTCTGGACAAGGGAGAGGAATAGTTGGACCAGGGAGAGGAGTAGTTGGACCAGACAGAGGAGTAGTTGGACCAGGCAGAGGAGTAGCTGGACCAGGCAGAGGAGTAGTTGGACCAGGGAGAGGAGTAGCTGGACCAGGCAGATGAGTAGTTGGACCAGGAAGAGGAGTAGTTGGACCAGGAAGAGGAGTAGTTGAACCAGGCAGATGAGTAGTTGGACTAGCCACAGGAGTAGTTGGACCAAGGAGAGGAGTAGCTGGACCAAAGAGAGGAGTAAATGGACCAGGCAGAGGAGTAGTTGGACCAGGACAAGGGAGAAGGAGAGGTAGGGGGAGAGGAGTAAGAATGCATGGTGGTGTTCAAAGGAGAGTAAGAGCTGTTGTCACCGATGAAATAAGAGCCTCCATCATAGACCATGTGATAAACCGTGGTCTATCACTGAGAGAGACTGGTGAAAGAGTCCAGCCTAATACCATGGTCTATCACTGAGAGAAACTGGTGAAAGAGTCCAGCCTAATACCATGGTCTATCACTGAGAGAGACTGGTGAAAGAGTCCAGCCTAATACCATGGTCTATCACTGAGAACAGCTGGTGAAAGAGTCCAGCCTAATCACAGACGGTCAATCGTGGCTTCCATTATCCGGAATTTTCAACAAACCAACAGGTAAGTAACACATTTCACAAGGGCTTCTTCTATCATTGATGTTGCTATGTCCCACAGTAACTGTAGGCCACCTGTCCCAACGCAAATACATATGTTCTATTTTGTTCCTCTAAAGGATGCAACTTCTTCCTCCCTCTGGGGGAAGAGGAAAGCTCCTCAGTGAAGACCAAGAGCATGCCGTTGTAGGATTTTTTCATTGCTGACATTGCAATAAAACTAAGAGAAATTCAGACCAGAACTGTAGAGGACAACCTGGTATTTCACAATGTGGAAAGCATCAGCGTGACTACCATTGCTCTGACAAAAGGAACAGTTGTACACAGTTCCTTTTGAAAGGAACAGTGAGCGGGTCAGGGAACTCCAGCACCAATATGTCCAGGTATGGTGTCTATCCAATATGTCTAGTTCTATAGTGAGTTTTACACTATGCTACTCTACATATTAACATGGGTTACAGTACATACAGTAGGACACTATGCTACTCTACATGTTAACATGGGTTACAGTACATTCAGTAGGACACTATGCTACTCTACATGTAAACATGGGTTACAGTACATACAGTGGGACACTATGCTACTCTACATGTAAACATGGGTTACAGTACATACAGTAGGACACTATGCTACTCTACATGTTAACATGGGTTACAGTACATACAGCAGGACACTATGCTACTCTACATGTTAACATGGGTTACAGTACATACAGCAGGACATACTGAAAAGCATTTACACATACTGTGTTTGATTTCTTTCAGAGAGTCATGGAGTTGGAGGATAATCAGAACCCACATGAAATAATTGATGAAGCCGAGGCAGGGTTTAAAGTGGGAAAAAAAAGGGCGGGGAAGAAACGTCATCGAGAAAAGGGCCACCGTTGATGTGTCGAGTGTCAATGGATGTGTACTGGAGGCGAAGTCAGGTGCAGGAGAGCAGAGTGAAGTGAACAGGCGCACACTTTATTCCGGTAAAATATCAAAAGCACAAACAACGTGCCCAAAACACGGAACATAGACAAATGTCTGGCGCGTAACAAAAATACCAATAGACCAAATACACGTAACACAAACAATCTTACACAAAGACATGATGGGGAACAGAGGAATAAATACATGTAGATTGATTGGGGAATGAAAACCAGGTGTGCAGGGAACAAGACAAAACAAATGTACACATGAAAAATGGAGCGGCTATGGCTAGAAAGCCGGTGACATTGACCGCCGAATGCCACCCGAACAAGGAGAGGAGCCGACTTCGGCGGAAGTCATGACATCAAGTCAGAGAGGAGCAAATATCACAATGTGTACTGCAATCTGGAGTGCTGGTTTGGTCCTGCAGAAATGCCAGATTGGTCCCTACAACACTGAGCACCTTCTTTAGTTTTTAGATGACCTCCACCAACAACTGGTGCCAGAAGCAGAAAGGGAACAGGTGGGAGGAAACATGAAGACATTTGTGATTGCATGGGACAATGAAGCATTCCACCATTCACATGTAATCACAAACTGGTTTGCAGCCCATCTAAGAATGGTTTCCCTTTTCCTCCCCCCCTACTCGCCTTTCCTCAACCCCATTGAGGATTTTTTTTCTGCCTGGAGGTGGAAAGTGTATGAACATCAACCACATGACCAAATGTCCCTCCTGGATGCAATGGATGCCGGCTGCAGAGACATCTCAGCTGAAGACTGCCAGGGGTGGATAAGGCATGCCAAGCGTTTCTATCCAAGGTGCATAGCGAGAGACGACATAAAATGTGATGGGGACGAGAACATGTGGCCAAATGCTGAAGATCGCATAGATTAGAACAGGACTATGCATTTTTGCATTTTTTCCCTTCTGTGCCTTTTTTACCGTAAATGTGTTTTATTTTTACACAATTGGAACCAAAGGCCATGTATGTTGGATTTTATGTTGATCACTGGCAGCAATTTCATGTTGCTAATAAATATTTTACTGCAGCAATTCTGTCACTTACTACTTTTTTCAACTGTACATTCTGTACATTCTATAAAGTAAAGATGACTTCCTCACTGATAGATAGTATGTTGCCAAAAATGCACACATTCGACACTCAACCAAAAAATGTAGAGTGGTTTACAGTTATAGGAAACTGAATTATAAAAAACTATGGATTTCATATTGTCTATTGTATGCAGGTAGAACAGAAACATGAAAAGCATTGCAGTTTTTGTAATGCCATCAACTGTTAGTATTTTGAAAGTCATTGTGCTGTGATTGACTATGTTCCTCTTAGATAGTAAGCATGTGCTGGAGTTTTGACAGAATGATTAGATATTGAGTCGGGTTTACTGTGTTTTGATAGAGTTAGAGTATGTAAGGAACGTTTTTTTGTATTTTGAAATGTAGAGTTGGTATTAATGAACAAAATGTGGTTTTGAGCAGAAAATTAACTATTTGCCTAATTGTGTGATGTGGGTGTGTTGCTGTGTTAAGAGTTTAGAAAAAGTATCTAATATGAGATCTGTATGTAAAACATTTACATTTTAGTCATTTATCAGATGCTATTATCTAGAGTGACTTACAGTAAGTGCATTCATTTTAAGATAGCTTGGTAAGACAACCACATATCGCAGTCAAATATAAACGACACGAACTTTCCATTCCAGCTAAACAATGGATATATAGCATGCACATTTAAAATCTATGAATGAAAAAGCTGTAGTATTTTAGACACACATGAAGGTACCCATAAGCCATCATTTTTGATGAAAAAACCCAAATGTGAAAAATCGGTGGTTATACCATTTTGGAAATACACTCTTCATATTTAATTCACTCAAGTCAAGTCCTGTCATTTCATTATCATCATCATCATCATCATCATCATCATCACGATTCATCACCATTATAATTTTTGTTATGAGAATTTGTCACCTTTATCCTTATCATCATCACCAACAACACTGTTATCAATATGAAGGGCTTTTGGTCCAGTGAATGTTAACATTACACATTCAGTTCCCATCATTCCCTCAGTGAATGTTAACATTACACATTCAGTTCCCATCATTCCCTCAGTGAATGTTAACATTACACATTCAGTTCCCATCATTCCCTCAGTGAATGTTAACATTACACATTCAGTTCCCATCATTCCCTCAGTGAATGTTAACATATCACATTCAGTTCCCATCATTCCCTCAGTGAATGTTAACTTATCCCATTCAGTTCCCATTAATTCCCTCAGTGGATGTTAACTTATCCCATTCAGTTCTATTCATTCCCTCAGTGGATGTTAACTTATCCCATTAAGTTCCCATTCATTCCCTTAGTGGATGTTAACTTATCCCATTAAGTTCCCATTCATTCCCTCAGTGAATGTTAACTTATCCCATTCAGTTCCCATCATTCCCTCAGTGGATGACAAACTCCCTCCTCCTCCACTACACGCCTGTCCTTGTTATCGTCAGCTGAAGCATTACACATTCCATAGTGTGTTACATCTGGAGGTGTGTGAGTGCGCCCCACTTATGTGTGTGAGCGCCACGTATGTGTGTTTGCGTGCCACGTGTGCCTGCATGCATCTGTGTGTATGTGTGCGTGCATGCAGGTGTATGTGTGCGTGCATGTGTGTGTATGTGTGAGTGCCGGCGTGTATGTGTGTGTGCAGGCGTGTATGTGTGCATGTGTGCTTGAATGCGTGCTCAGTGCATTCCTTTTAAAAAGTGTTAAGAGCTGTAACTGCCTGGTTTAGATCATTACGGGAAGCGTGTCTGGGCACTGGCATATCAGCACCACCATATCCCCTCTGTCTTTACCATAGAGATCTAACGGCAATTTTTATTATTTAAACACATACACACACACTGTTTGAAATCAATGACGCTACCAAAACAATCAGACTAATCTCAATCCTAACAGCACCTAGAGATCTAATACCTCTTAAAACAAACCTTCACTCTGTTTCTACCACACAGATCTCTAATGCTAGCAAAACAAACAGACTGGATCTACCAGAGAAATCTAAAACCAGAAAAATAAACCGAATCTATTGGTCTCTACCGAGACATCTAATACTGTAGTAGATGTAATGCTACTAAAAACCCACAGATGCTGAAATAACAAATCACAGAGCCCCCCTCCTGAAACACTGGCAGTCACTTAAATCTTGACATATAACTCCAGAGAAGTTACGTCTGAGGAGACAGGTAGGGGGAGGTGATGGTCATGGTAGCCAGGAGTATTCTCCTCTCTTCTGGGCAAGAAAAAATGGCAGCTCCAATTTGGGAAAGGGAGGAATACAAATAGAGAGTCTCATTTGATCATATAAACCACCCGTGTCCTGGACTGCTCTGCATGACGCTACGAAGCTTTAGGGGGTTTCCTAACACACTCCAGACTCTGTCTCATCGTCCACAAGGACATCCAGTTGTGCTCTAGGGCCCAAGGCATGCAACCCACCACAGCCCACAGGAAGTGACCCTCGCTGGGGCTGTAGCTCCTGGCTCTGGTCCTTCACCCCCAGACCTGGGCTCCAGAGCTGTAGACATGATCGAAGGCAGACCTGACAGGTTTGATTAGAGGGAAAATATGTGAATGTGTGTGTGTGTGTGTGTGTGTGTGTGTGTGTGTGTGTGTGTGTGTGTGTGTGTGTGTGTGTGTGTGTGTGTGTGTGTGTGTGTGTGTGTGTGTGTGTGTGTGTGCGTGCATGCGTGCGTGACCCATGTGTTCAGTCATTATTAAACTTCACCCTCCTAATCAAACTCACGGTCTAGTGACACACTGTTTCCTCTTTTAGATACATAAATAGGATAAATAAAACTTAGAGATAAAGGCAGAAGGAAGAAGTCCCCCCCTAGAAACTGATCTAGGGCCCGTTTTAAATTATTCTCCCAATGGTTCAAGTTAGGATTTGAGGATTGTAAGCTGATCCTAGATCGGTGCCTAAGGGCAACCGCTACCCAAGGTCAGATAAAGACAACAGTTCCGTTTCCTGTCTGATTAAATGACTTCCTCCCCTCGAGACAGCTGATAGGCTGGGCTGTGAGGATCAAATATCCCATTCAGCAATCACAACATCTTTCCCAGGCATTACATCCGAGTTCTTACCAATGCTCTTCTGGGAGAAGCTTTGGGATGTGACTAGTGTTCTTCCTGATTAGTATCTTCAAGTTCATATGATACAACAACATTTGAACCATGTACGAGACAGTGTTGGATTTGGGGCAGCTTTTAGGAATCTACATGACAGGGTAATTGCTCAGCTTTAAAACACATGCATGCAAACACACCCACACACAGATGGACAAAGCACTTTAGGGTGTGCAATTTGTTATGCTGATGCTAAACAGCCAGTGAACAAAATTTATATTCATCACAGGCGCTCTACTTTTACGTAATGTTGATTAAAGTGCTTGAAGGTATGCTATAACACTGAGTGCAGATTTCAGATATAAAGTGGTTACATTTTTCACATTTTACAAGCCTTCGATCATGTGGGCGCCACTGTATCCTACTGGTTGTGTAACTTTAAATGCTTGTTCTGTGGGCCTACAGGCTTTAGAGCTGTGTCAGTGGGCCTATAGATCTGTAATAGTCTCTCTCTCCCCATCTTTCTCTCTCTCTCTCTCTCTCTCTCACTCTTTCTCTCTCTCTCTCTCTCTCTCTCCCATCTCTCTTTCTCCCTTTCTCCACTTTCTCTCTCTTTCTTCTCTCTCCCTGTGCAGAGTTATGGGATCTGAACAGGACGTGGGTGTTTCAGGGACCAGGTCCCTCCCTGCAGCCCCAGACCATGCTGTTGGACGAGGCCCATGAAAGGCTGTATGTAGGGGCTAAAAACATCCTGTACTCCCTCAGCCTGGAGAGAGTTAACCACCAACACAGAGAGGTACTGTAGGCCTGTCTGTCTGTCAGTCTGTCTGTTCGTGTGTGGAGGGGATTTGAACTCTTACCCCTCCAGGTCATTAGGTTACCTAAACAGAGTGTATGTGTTTGTGCATCTTCATTATATTACCAAGTCTTTCCATAAAGAGCACACAGTTGGACACAGAGAGGAAAGAGATACTGCCATATGCCAGGTCTGCCCCTTAACCTCTGATAGGCTAGGTGGAATTGTCTCCGTATTACTAGTACTTTTCCAGCCCTATATACGTGTAATAATGGCTGTCAAATCCGACTGTTTCCTTGAGGTGGTTGAAGTAACAGTTGAGTGTGTTATAATGAGGTGTTATTAACTTTAATTCTGTTTACTTAAGTAGTCCCGTGTAGCTCAGTTGGTAGAGCGTGGTGTTTGCAACGCCAGGGTTGTGGGTTCGAGTCCCACGGGGGACCAGTACGGAGAAAAAAATTAATGATATGTATGCGTTCCCTACTGTAAGTCGCTCTGGATAAGAGCGTCGACTAAAATGTTAGACAATGACATAAAGGGCAGGATAACTTACTACGGAGAATATCTGTAATGTAGAGAAAATAATGTGATTATTATTGTCCATTTCCTTCTAAGTCATTATTATTAGGTAATGGAGATTATTATTATTGTAAAAAAAATGTATATTGTATCACTGATGAGATAGTATCTTTAATGATGATAGAGAGGGACATACATGACACAACATGTTATGATGCACACCAGTCAAACAGACATACTGTACATTGTGCATGTGTGAGTGTGTGTGCATGTGGATATGCATGTGTTGGTGTGTTATGTATTGTCATTTCTCCCCAGATCGACTGGGCCAGCTCTGTGTCACAGGTAGAAGATTGTCTGATGAAAGGCAGAGAGAAGGTAACATCATCTGATCATTCTACGTTTGTAGCACTCCGTAATTTTTTCAAAAATGTAATGTGTCATAGTTTACCCTTGAAATACATACCTAACCACTCTCCCTTCCTCCATCCTTCTTGTCCCTCCCTCCCTCCCTCCCTCCCCTATACCTTCCTCCATCCCTCTGCCCTCCCTCCCTCCCTCCCTCCCCTATACCTTCCTCCATCCCTCCCTCCCTCCCTCCCTCCCTCCCCTATACCTTCCTCCATCCCTCTGCCCTCCCTCCCTCCCTCCCTCCCTCCCCTATACCTTCCTCCCTCCCTCCCTCCCTCCCTCCATCCCTGCTCCCCTCTACCTTCCTCCATCCCTCTGCCCTCTCTCTCTCCCTCCCTCCCTCCCTCCCTCCCTCCCTCCCTCCCTCCCTCCCTCCCTCCCTCCCTCCCTGCTCCCCTCTACCTTCCTCCATCCCTCTGCCCTCCCTCCCTCCCTCCCCTATACCTTCCTCCATCCCTCCCTCCCTCCCTGCTCCCCTATACCTTCCTCCATCCCTCTGCCCTCCCTCCCTCCCTCCCTCCCTCCCTCCCTCCCTGCTCCCCTCTACCTTCCTCCATCCCTCTGCCCTCCCTCCCTCCCTCCCTCCCTCCCTCCCTCCCTCCCTCCCTGCTCCCCTCTACCTTCCTCCATCCCTCTGCCCTCCCTGCTCCCCTATACCTTCCTCCATCCCTCTGCCCTCCCTCCCTCCCTCCCTCCCTCCCTCCCTCCCTCCCTCCCTCCCTGCTCCCCTCTACCTTCCTCCATCCCTCTGCCCTCCCTCCCTCCCTCCCTCCCCTATACCTTCCTCCATCCCTCTGCCCTCCCTGCTCCCCTATACCTTCCTCCATCCCTCCCTCCCTCCCTCCCTCCCCTATACCTTCCTCCATCCCTCCCTCCCTCCCTCCCTCCCTCCCTCCCTGCTCCCCTCTACCTTCCTCCATCCCTCTGCCCTCTCTCTCTCTCTCCCTCCCTCCCTCCCTCCCTGCTCCCCTCTAACTTCCTCCATCCTTCTGCCCTCTCTCTCTCCCTACAGCCAGAGTGTGCTAACTACATCAAGGTGCTACAGCGGTATAACACCACCCACCTGTTGGCCTGCGGAACAGGAGCATTTAACCCTCACTGTGCCAAAATCAGGGTGGGACACACAGGACAGGTGAGCAGGGTTGGGAGGGTTGTTTGTTGACTTGGAGATACTAATGGGGCTGATATACACTCAATGGTCAGTTTATTAGGTACACCCATCTAGTACCAGGTGCGACCCCCTTTGCCTACAGAACAGCCTGAATTCTTCAGGGCATGGAAAAGTTGCTCAATTGCTATTATTAAGGGACCTAACGTGTGCGAAGAAAACATTCTTGCACACGCAAAATTCTGACTAAAATCAAATCAATTGTATTTGTCACATGCTTCGTAAACAACAGGTGTAGACTAACAGTGAAATGCTTACTTATGAGCCCTTCCCAACAATGCAGAGATAAAGAAAAAATAGAACAACAGAAAAATAATAATACAAAGAACAATACAAAATGAGTAACGATAACTTGGCTACAGACACGGGGCACCAGTACCAAGTCGATGTGCAGGGGTACGTGGTAATTGGGGTAGATATGTACATATACGTAGGGATAAAGTGACTAGGCAACAGGAATGATAATAAAAAGTAACAGCAGTGTATGTGATGAGTGCAAAAAGGGTCACTGCAGATAGTCCGGGTAGCTATTGGTTAACCCTTTACCTAATTATAATGAACAAAAATATAAACGCAACATGCAACCGTTTCAAAGATTCTACTGAGTAACAGTTCATATAAGCAAATTAGTCAATTTAAATGAATTTATTAGGCCCTAATCTATGGATTTCACATGACTGGGAATACAGAAATGCATCTGTTGGTCACAGACACCTTAAAAAAATTGTGTTCGGTGTCCATAGCTTATGCCTGCCCATACCATAACTCCACCCCCACCATGTGGCACTCTGTTCACAATGTAGACATCAGCAAACCGCTCGCCCACATGACGCCATACAATTGGTCTGCGGTTGTGAGGAAGGTTGGATGTACTGCCAAATTCTCTTAAACTCCGTTGTAGACGGCTTATGGTAGAGAAAACTTCAGACATCTGTGGCATTGTGTTGTGTCACAAAACTTCACATTTTAGAGTGGCCTTTTATTGTCCCCAGCACAAGGTGCATCTGTGTAATGATCATGCTGTTTAATAATTGTCTTGATATGCCACATCTGTCAGGTGGATGGATTATCTTGGCAAAGAAAAAATGCTCACTAAATGGGATGTAAACAAATTTGTACACAACATTTGAGAGAAATAAGCTTTTTGTGCTTATGGAAAATGTCTGAGATCTTTCATTTCAGCTCATGAAACATGGCTTGGGGTATAAGGAGGGTAGAAGCTGTTCAGTGTCCTATTGGTTCCAGACTTGGTGCATCGGTACCGCTTGCCGTACGGTAGCAGAGGGAACAGTCAATGACTTGGGTGGTTGAAGTCTTTGAAAGAGGTCCTGGATGGCAGGAAGGTCCTGGATGGCAGGAAGCTAGGTCCAGTGATGTGCTGGGCTGTACTCACTACCCTCTGTAGCGCCTTGAGGTCTGATGCTAAGCAGTTGCCATACCAAGCGATGATGCAGCCAGTCAAGATGCTCTCAATGGTGCAGCTCTAGAACTTTTTGAGAATCTGAGGGCCCTTTTCAGCATTCTGAGGGGGTAGAGGCATTGTCATGCCCTCTTCATGACTGTGTTGATGTGTGTGGACCATGATAATTCCTTAGTGATGTGGGAACCAAAGAACTTGAAGCTTTCGACCTGCTCCACTACAGCTCCATCAATGTGGATGGGGGCATGCTCCGCTCTTCATTTCCTGTAGTCCACGATCAGCTCTTTTGTCTTGCTGAAGTTGAAGTAGAAGTTGATGTCCTGGCATCACACTGCAAAATCTCTGACCTCCTCCTTGCAGGCTGTCTCATCGTCGTCAGTGATCAGACCTATCACCGTTGTGTCATCTGCAAACTTAATGATGGTGTTGGAGTAGTGCGTGGTCATGCAGCTGTGGGTGAACAAGGAGTACAGGAAGGGACTAAGTGCACACCACTTAGGGGCCCCCGTGTTGAGGGTCAGCATGGCAGATGTGTTGTTGCGTACCCTCGCCACCTGGGGCGGCCCATGAGGAAGTCCAGGATCCATTTGCAGAGGGAGGTGTTTAATCCCATGGTCTTTAGTTTAGTGATGAGCTTGGAGGGCACGATGGTGTTGAATGCTGAGCTGTAGTCAATGAACAGCATTCTCACATAGGTGTTCCTTTTGTCCAGGTGTGAAAGAGCAGTGTGGAGTGCAATAAAGATTGCGTAATCTGAGGATCCATTGGGGAGGTATGCGAAAAAAAATCACAATATGTAATTATGATTTTTCAGGGGGTGCTACAGCACCCTGAGCACCCCTAGTTCCTGCGGCTATGGATAGGAGTGGAACCCGGTGTGGTCGTCTGCTGAAATAGCCCATCCGTGACAAGGACCAATGAGTTGTGAGTTCCAAGATGCCGTTCTGCACACCATTGTTGTACTTTTTGCCATTCTCCTTTGACATCTCATCAACAAGCTGTTTTTGCCCCCAGGACTGCCAATGACTGGATGTTTTTTGCTTAGGTCACTCGTTTTGCCCATTCCAATGTTCGAGCGAACAGTAACTGGATGCCTGTCTGCCTGCTTTATATAGCAAGCCATGGCCACGTGACTTACTGTCTGTAGGAACAAACCATTTTTGTGAACGGGGTGGTGAACCTAATAAATGTATGAACACATTTAGAAGGACATGCTGCTGGTTTGGCTCAGTCTCGTCATCAGTCTTTCCTAAATGATCTGTAAATACCGCAACACATCCACTGGACAATGTGTGTCTCCTGAGAGAGAGAGAAGGGGAGTTTGTTTATTCACCTGACAGTGAAACACAGAAATACACAAGGAGTGACATAAATTATGAGTTTTTTTCAAAAATGCTATATATCCATTTTCAGAAATGTTGGTAAATAAGCTTTTATTGTTTAACGAATTTATGAAAGAGATTGTTCAATGTATTTATTCAATACTATATATCTGTCTCAATTTCAGAAGAATTTGTAGTAATTCTAGGTTTTAAACAGTCAAATGTAACAAATAACAAAAATATTAATAAAGAACTGCACAAATAATACATTTGTTTTGTCAATACAGTAATATGAGAAACAGTCATATGAGAAACAGTAATATGAGATACAGTAATATGAGATACAGTAATATGAGAAACAGTAATATGAGATACAGTAATATCAGATACAGTAATATGAGATACAGTAATATCAGATACAGTAATATGAGATACAGTAATATGAGATACAGTAATATGAGAAACAGTAATATGAGATACAGTAATATCAGATACAGTAATATGAGATACAGTAATATGAGAAACAGTAATATGAGATACAGTAATATGAGAAACAGTAATATGAGATACAGTAATATGAGATACAGTAATATGAGAAACAGTAATATGAGATACAGTAATATGAGAAACAGTAATATGAGAAACAGTAATATGAGATACAGTAATATGGAATCTGTAGGTAAAACATTGACATTTTACATTTTATTCATCTATGGTAGCCTACTGGCAGTTAGTTTATGTGTCTTCTGAAAAACAGAGAGAGAGAGAGAGAGGTAGAGAAATAGGGAAAGAGGGAGTTTGTACTTAAAGTTAGTTTGTGTGTCCTCTGAGAGAGAGGGATTGTGTTTGTTTGGACTGTGTGCATGAGAGAGAGAGAGAGAGAGAGAGAGAGAGAGAGAGAGAGAGAGAGAGAGAGAGAGAGAGAGAGAGAGAGAGAGAGAGAGAGAGAAATAGATAGAGCGAGAGGTAGAGAAAGAGGGAGTTGGTACTTAAGGTTAGTTTGTGTGTCCTCTGAGAGAGAGGGAGTGTGTTTGTTTGGGCTGTGAGTTAGTTTAGTTTATATAATCCAATGTCAGTCTGAGTGGACTTGTGACAACAGCACCATCAGGAAAAATAAAGAATCTTCCTCTGGCACCAGGCACGCTATGGCTAAGGTCAAGCTCAGGGATGTCGCTGTGTGTGCATGTGTGTGTGTTCTCACTGCTACTTTTTGGTCCCCAGGTCAGGCAGTTTGAGCTGGAGGAGCAGAGTGTAGAGAGCGGCAGAGGGAGATGTCCCTACGACCACAACAGCCCCGTTACATCCACCCTGGACAGTAAGAATACCTAACACATAATGCAACGCATTTTCACCTCTGTTCTTTCACTTTCTACCTTATTTTGTGTTTCATGATACAGTATGTTCTTCTCCTAGTTGTCTCTGTCTCAGTCAGGCATGCTAACCCTAACCCTTTTCAAAATTCGTACTCTAGTCTAGTAGAATTGCTGTTACTGAGAAAATTGCACAGTGCTCAGAGGCAGGTTTAGTTTTAGCACAATGCTGCCACCATGTGGAAATAAAGTATAGATTGTGATAAAAAAAAATATATTTTTTTTTTATTTCACCTTTAATTTAACCAGGTAGGCAAGTTGAGGTCAACTTGCCTGCCGTCTATCTCTCTACCTCCCTCCCTCCCTGCTCCCCTATACCTTCCTCCATCCCTCGGTCCTCCCTCCCTCCCTCCCTCCCTCCCTCCCTCCCTCCCTCCCTCCCTCCCTCCCTCCCTCCCTCCCTCCCTCCCTCCCTCCCTCCCTCCCTGCTCCCCTATACCTTCCTCCATCCCTCGGTCCTCCCTCCCTCCCTCCCTCCCTCCCTCCCTCCCTCCCTCCCTCCCTGCTCCCCTATACCTTCCTCCATCCCTCGGTCCTCCCTCCCTCCCTCCCTCCCTCCCTGCTCCCCTATACCTTCCTCCATCCCTCGGTCCTCCCTCCCTCCCTCCCCTATACCTTCCTCCATCCCTCGGTCCTCCCTCCCTCCCTCCCTCCCTCCCTCCCTCCCTCCCTCCCTCCCTCCCTGCTCCCCTCTACCTTCCTCCATCCCTCGGTCCTCCCTCCCTCCCTCCCTCCCTGGTGGCGAAGTAAATACAATATAGCAATTAAAACAATGGAATGGTAGACTTGACAGTAGATGAGTGTGCAAAGTAGAAATACTGGGGTGCAAAGGAGCAAAATAAATAAATACAGTAGGGGAAGAGGTAGTTGTTTGGGCTGTTTATAGATGGGCTATGTACAGGTGCAGTGATCTGTGAGCTGCTCTGACAGCTGGTGCTTAAAGCTAGTGAGGGAGATAAGTGTTTCCAGTTTCAGAGATGTTTGTAGTTCGTTCCAGTCATTGGCAGCAGAGAACTGGAAGGAGAGGCGGCCAAAGGAGGAATTGGCTTTGGGGGTGACAAGTGAGATATACCTGCTGGAACGTGTGCTACGGGTGGGTGCAGCTATGGTGACCAGCGAGCTGAGATAAGGCGGGACTTTACCTAGCAGGGTCTTGTAGATGACCTGGAGCCAGTGGGTTTGGCGACGAGTATGAAGCGAGGGCCAGCCAACGAGAGCGTACAGGTCGCTTTGGTGGGTAGTATATGGGGCTTTGGTGACAAAACGGATGGCACTGTGATAGACTGCATCCAATTTGTTGAGTAGGGTGTTGGAGGCTATTTTGTAAACCGCATAAATAACCAAACATAGTTTCCCAAAATTACCAACATTTGCAATTGATTGTAATTTTGTTCTTCATTGTGTGTTTGTGTGAAAAATCAGGAGTGTAAAACTTTGCTCTGGTGAAACATCTGGTTTATAATGCTTCTCTGTGTGTTTGTTAGGAGGAGAGCTGTATATTGGCCTGTACACAGACTACTGGGAGAATGACGCAGCTCTGTGTCGACTGAACAACCAGAGCTACACACGCACTGAGAGAGACGACAGACAACAGCTCAACGGTCAGTGGCTGGGCATTTACGGTGTCTCATTATTACTCTCTGTTTGATCGGCAATCTTAAAAAAAAAAAAAAAAAGTGCTACCGAAGTGGTTCTTTCTGGAATCTAAAAGGGTTCTGTAGCTGTTCCCAAAGGAGAATTGTTTGAATAACCCTTTTTGGTTCCAGGTAGAACCTTTTTGGTTTCTGATATAACCCTATTGGGTTCCATGTAGAACCCTTTCCACAGTGGGTTCTACATGAAACCCAAAAGAGTTTTACCTGGAACCAAAAATAGCTCTCTTATGTGGACAGCCAAATAACCTTTTTGGAACCCTTTTTGTATGCATCTCCCACTCTATTTTTCTGCCCCTATAAAGATTGATAGCTGCTTCGATTCTTATCCATCTCTACATGACTTCACATATCACACCTTTTTTTTCTAAAACAGATCGGACAAGTCAGAGACAAAGTAGGCTTAATGCAAATTATGATCAATACTCAAGTTGAAAACAAGGTGGGCTATAACACAGTACATCCCTGCTATGTACCATTTTGAGTTATATGGTTTAAATATTTCCTTTCCTGGAGCTCTAGGCTACATCTAGATACTTACCACTGAAGGGTCTGTTTTTACCAGAGAATTTCAAGGAAACACACACAGCTAAAATATTCCATGTGCTAATTTATTCTATTTCACAGACTATAAAACAAACAATTCATGGTTTTTCAGCTGTAAAATCAAAGTCCTTTTTAAAATGAAGCAACAAAAATGGCAAATGAAAGAAAATACTGTAGAAAATGAAAATGCAATTGAACATCATATTTAGAAATAGAGTGTTATGCAGTATTGGATTTATATTCCTAAATCATATAAAACAATGATTAATACAATGAGGAAAGTTACATATAATCAGATACTAGACAGCAGTTTTGATAATCTAATGATGCAATGAAAGCCTCCGATGTAGATAATAATATGTTAAAATTACTTTAATTAAATTGTATTGATTTAGTTATTCATCAGGTTTCCAGATTGTTTCATATACCACCAGGACAACATCAAATGTAAAAAAAAATATTATAATAATTTGACTAGTACACTGTGATTATGGTCAATGAATTTTCAAAGAACATATTCATGTGAAGAGAGTAACTGTAACCGTCCCTTTTTCTGTAGCAAACTTTCATATGTCTCGATAGTGAATTACATGACCTTTTTTGGCTCCATCTGATCCCACAACTTCAACGTATACAGCCTCACCACAATCGTTAGCAACATGGGTTATTTGTACTGTAGGAGTGGATACTATATAGATACATGTATTAGGAAATAGAATGACCATGACAAATTACTTTACACAAAATAGCTGAGTTATTAACCATGTTGGCTCCAGCAGCACCTGCAGTCATCAATATGTATGAATGCCTTTCCAATTGTTTTATTTAACTAGGCAAGTCAGTTTGAACACATTCTTACTTACAATGACAGCCTAGGAACAGTGGGTTAACTGCCTTGCTCAGGGGCAGAATGACAGGTTTTTACCTTGTCAGTGCTGGGATTTGATCTAGCAACCTTTCAATTACTGGCCCAACACTCTAACACCTAGGCTACCTGCCACCCCAATGTGGAAACAAATGAAAAATAAACCATGAACTTTTAGGCCTGAAACATGTTTAACTTCCGAATAACTACATACTACATACCGAAGAGGTCCAGTATGTAGCTTTGTGGCGACACAACCAAATTCACATAGAAATGTGATTGATATATCTTTCATTCTCATTGAAAGCAAGTGTGATAAGTGATAGATCCGTTCTACGTGTGCTATTTCTATGCTTCTCCCGGTCCTTAAATTGAGCTTTTACTTATTTTTGCTCTTTTGTTCACCAGCTTCAAACAGCTGAAAATAAGACATTTTGGATAATTGAAAATATTTTCCCATCAGTTTAGATTGTACAATGATTCTCTACACTTCTAAACTGAAATTAGGTGAACATTTTCGAATTTGTGCAACCAGGTAATGTCCGAGCGAATTCTACATATCATATTCCTACCTTTAACATTTCAGTCTGGGGGTTCATCAAAAACACAGTAAAGTCATAGCTTACCTTATTTCACAAATAACAATTGTGTGAGCAGAATTCTCTCTTAATTAACAGCAGAAATGATGGTGTAGTCCCTATTGAATCTCTGTGGCATGGGGAATTTCCTATTTGCTTACTTTTAACACTGTTTTAATTTTCCCAAATGGATACACTGAATACTTAAACATGTATTTCATTTTTTTTAACAATATTATTTCATTTTTTTTAACAATACAGAACTTACACATACAAACGACAATGTAACACAAACATAAACGACATCACACCTTCCCAGACCCACCTGCTCACACCGCCATCTCCAGCGCCCGCACCACTCTCTTCCACATGGCCTCAAACTGCACCATTTTGTTTCTCTCCGTTGCCCACTCACTTTCAACATTTAGATAATAAAGAATTTGACCTTTACATTGTCTTAACAACGGAGGATTAAACATGTATTTACAATAATAATACCAACAGTACCTTTTTCACAAACTATACAGTATACTCTGAGTGTTCCAAACTTTAGGATCAACTTCCTAATATTGAGTTCACCCTCTGAATGGCACACTTACCTGGCTGGAATGGAGTGTAATGGCTGGAACGTGTTTGATACCATTCCATTATCTGTTATGAGCTGTCCTCCCCTCAGCAGCCTCCACTGACACATACACAATCCATGTCTCGTTTGGCTCAAGGCTTCAATATCCGTCTTTAACCTGTCTCCTCCCCTTCATCTACACTGCATTCACCTGGATAAACCTGGTCAGTCTATGTCATGGAAAGAGCAGGTGTTCTTGATGTTTTGTACTCTCAGTGTATATGCTTTCTAGCCTAAATAAAGTTGAATAAAAGTAGATTGCGTGACATTTCCAGGACAGCACAGTGAACTTTGTATCGGAAAGGTTAATTACATTACATGGTCACTGTCAACTTCTCTTTCTGAAACTGTCATCTTTCCTCCAGAGCCTAAGTTTATTGGGTCGGTGGTGATTCCTGATAACAATGACAGGGATGATGACAAGGTCTACTTCTTCTTCACGGAGAGAGGGACGGACGCAGAGGGGGTTAACAAGGCTGTTTACACCAGGGTGGGACGGGTCTGTGCGGTGAGAACGGAACTAACGCTATGCTTTATCCTGCATGCCAGAATATCCCCATATACAGAGCCTTCAGAAAGGATTCATACCCCTTCACTCATTCCACATTTTGTTGTGCTACAGCCTGAATTAAACATGTATTTTTAAAAAATCATACACAATACCATACACAATACTGCATAATGAAAAGTGAAAACCTGTTTTTAGAAATGCTTGCAAATTTATAGAAAATGAAATACATAAGTATTTACACCCATGAGGATTTGATCTTGCAACCGTTTGGTTACTAGTCCAACACTCTAACCACTTGGCTACGCTGCCGCCATAGATTTTAAAGCAGATTTAAGTCAAAACTGTACCTCAGCCACTCACAAACATTTCATGTCTTCTTTGGAAGTAACTACAGCGTAGATTTGGCCTTATGATTTAGGTTATTGTCCTGCTGAAAGGTGAATTCATCTCCCAGTGTCTGGTGGAAAGCAGACTGAACCAGGTTTTCCTCTAGGATTTTGCCTGTGAAAAGCTCCGTTCCGTTTCTTTTTTATCCTGAAAAACTCTCCAGTCCTTAATGATTACAAGCATACCGATAACACGATGCTATGCTTGAAAATATGGAGAGTGGTACTCAGTAATATGTTGTATTGGATTTGTTCCAAACATACTGTGCCTTCGAAAAGTATTCAGACCCATTGACATTTTCCACATTTTGTTATTCTAAAATTGATTAATAACACAAAATACACCATAATGACAGAGAAAACCCAATTTTTTGACATTTTTGCTAACTTATAAAAAATAAAAAATAAAATGAATTATCACATTTACATACTATGTACTTTGTTGAAGAACCTTTGGCAGCGATTACAGCCTCAAGTCTTCTTGGGTATGACGCTACAAGCTTGGCACAACTGTAATTTGAGAGTTTCTTCCATTCTTCTATGCAGATCCTCTCAAGCTCTGTCAGGTTAGATGGGGAGACTTAACCCAAAGCCACTCCTGCATTGTCTTGGCTGTTTGAACTTGCCCTGCTGCTGAAAAACATCCCCACAGCATGATGCTGCCACCACCATCCTTCACCTTAGGGATGGTGCCAGGTGTCCTCCAGATGTGACGCTTGGCATTCAGTCCAATCTTGGTTTCATCAGACCAGAAAATCTTGTTTCTCATGGTCTGAGAGTCTTTAGGTGCCTTTTGTCAAACTCCTAGCGGGCTGTCATGTACCTTTTACTGAGGAGTGACTTCCGTCTGGTCACTCCGTAAAGGCCTGATTGGTGGAGTGGTGCAGAGATGGTTATCCTACTGGAAGGTTCTCCCATCTCCACAGAGGAACTCTGGAGCTCTGTCAGAGTGAACATCGGATTCTTGGTTATCTCCCTGACCAAGGCCCTTCTCCCCCGATTGCTCAGTTTGGCCAGGCAACCAGCTCTAGGAAGAATCTTGGGGGTTCCAAACTTCTTCCATTTAAGAATGATGAAGGCCACTGTGTTCTTGGGGACATTCAATGCTTCAGAAATGTTTTGGTACCCTTCCCCAGATCTGTGCCTCGACACAATCCTCTCTCTGAGCTCTACGGACAATTCCTTTGACCTCATTGCTTGGTTTTTGTTCTGACATGCACTGACAACTGTAGATCCTTATATAGACAGGTGTGTGCCTTTCCAAATCATGTCCAATCAAGGTGGACTCCAATCAAGTTGTAGAAACATCTCAAGGATGATTAATGGAAACAGGATGCACCTGAGCTCAATTTCGAGTCACACAGCAAACGGTCTGAAAACTTATGCAAATAAGGTATTACTGTTTTTATTTTTAAGACATTTGCATAAAATTCTAAAAACCTGTTTTCACTTTGTCATTATGGGGTATTGTGTGTATATATTTTTGTGTGTGTAGATGTTGTGTGTAGATTTTTTATTTAATCAATTTTAGAATAAGGCTGTAAAGTGACAATATGTGGAAAAAGTCAAGGGGTCTGAATACTTTCCGAAGGCAATGTGACCCTTTGTAGTATTACTTTAGTGCCGTGTTGCAAACAATATTTTATTTCTGTAGAGGCTTCCCTTTTTCACTCTGTCAATTAGGTTAGTATTGTGGAGTAACTACAATGTTGTTGATCCATCCTCAGTTCTCCTATTGCAGCCATTAAACTGTAACTGTTTTAAAGACACCATTGGCCTCATGGTGAAATCCCTGAGCGGTTTCCTTCCTCTTCATTTAATGAGTTAGGAAGGACGCCTGTATCTTTGTAGTGACTGGGTGTATTGATACACCGTCCAAAGTGTAATTAATAACTTCACCATGCTCAAAGGGATATATATATATTTTTTCATCTACCAATAGGTGCCCTTCCAGACGAGGCATTGGAAAACCTCTCTGGTCTGTGTGGTTGAATCTGTGTTTGAAATTCACTGCTCGACTGAGGGAACTTAGAGATATTTGTATGTGTGGAGTCACGTTAAGTACAAACCATGCAAGTTATTATGTGACTTGTTAAGCAAATGTGTACTGCTAAACTTATTTAGGCTTGCCATAACAAAGGGGTTGAATACTTATTGATTCAAGACATTTCAGTTAATTTTTTTTCATTTTTAAAAACATAATTCCACTTTGACATTATGCGATATTGTGTGTAGACCAGTGACAAAAAAATCTAAATTTGATCAATTTTACATTCAGGCTGTTTTAGCAAATGTGGAAAAAGTCAAGGGGTGTGAGTACTTTCTGGAGGTACTGTATACTGTCATCAACTCCCTCCCATTCTAACCTATTCCCTTCCCTCTCCCTTTCTCCATCCTCTCCCTTCAGAATGATCAGGGAGGTCAGAGGATGTTGGTGAATCGTTGGAGCTCCTTCCTAAAGACTCGTCTCATCTGCTCTGTGGCTGGACCCAACGGCATCGACACACACTTTGACGAGCTAGGTACAGATGTGTGTGTGTGTGTGTGTGTGTGTGTGTGTGTGTGTGTGTGTGTGTGTGTGTGTGTGTGTGTGTGTGTGCGAAGGCAGGGGATACAGCTATAGTACTTCTACTTGATGGAACCCTAAAATTCTCTCTCCCTTCCTCCCCCTTTGACTTGGGTCAAACGCTTCCCACAATAAGTTGGGTGAATTTTGGCCCATTCCTCCTGACAGAGCTGGTGTAACTGCGTCAGGTTTGTAGGCCTCCTTGCTCGCGCACGCTTTTTCGGTTCTGCCCACACATTTTCTATAGGATTGAGGTCAGGGTGATGGCCACTCCAATACCTTGACTTTGTTGTCCTTAAACCATTTTGGTCTCCTACCTGTCGTGACTTTGTATTAGTTAATGTGACGACTGTTGCTCATCGAATGATTAACTGTTTATAATTGCGTGATTAAATGAATCAAGCAATGAATCAAGCAATTATTAACTCATTAACCTGGGGCACCATGGGAAAATTAGTTTTATTGAGTTTCTATTTCCCAAATTAACTCAAAGAATACCAGAATATCAATTTTACAACAGTCGCTAAATGAATCAATCTCCTCTTGTCTCATTTCTGAACGTCGCATAATCCGGGAATCTGCACGAACCCGGGCTACACCAATGAGTTTACCACACCAATCTTAGTTGATTATTTATTTACTTGCAAGCTAAAATAATGATAAAAGATACACATACACAAAACACAGTCTAGGCTATTGATTAGGACTTAGTATAACAGGCCAACACACTATGGCACGTGTTACCCAAAATTGGGATTTAAAAGAGAGAGAAACAAAGAAAGTACACGAGAGAAATATACATTTGGGTTCATTTATCAGCTATGCTTATTTAAACCTAGCCTTGCCCCGAACTGCCGCTCTTATGGGTCAGAATATAATGATGTAATTACGTGTTGGAGGTCTCAGAGGGGCGTCCCGCATGGCTCGTTTAGGCTTCTCAATGATGCACTGCTCCGACGCATCTCTCTGGTTGTCCTCACGATGTCAGTGTCCCTTTTGGCTTAGTGGTCTGATTCCTCGTCCTTGCTCTGATAGGGGTCTTCTGAGGACAGACAGCTCTGTAGCTCAGAGCTCACAGCGTAGGAATGAGACAGTGTAGATACCACGATTCAATGAAGAGGGGAGGCTAGGTGGTTCGGCTTGAATTCACCCACTTAGACACAGCTACTCATCCGTAGCTTGGGTAGAAAAAGATTTCTTTGTCTTCAAACTTTGTGTTGCGTTTTGGGGTTCGTTGACCATTCAGACCATGGCTGCAGCCTGGGGTCACTTTAGTCTGATATGTTAATTCTTCAGTCCCATGTCTTATACCTTCTGGTCAGAAGTGGGCGTAAGCGCCTTTAGGGCAATTCTGTGAGCGTACCAAGTTAAGAGCAAGGCCTAGATTTTACTCAAATCCAATTTTAGACACTAACTTCACATTTCATCCTTACCAAAACATTCTCTTTGATTTGGATACTTTCCACACAACGTACAATGTATAAACATCAGGCATATACTTGGAAAACTCTTAAAGGTACAATGTTTTCGTAATAACGTCATCTCTTAACCTTTAATAACAAGACAAAAATTACATACATTTTCATATTCCATCTCGTCATGACCACCATTGTGGCTGACGGAAACCATTGTTCCAAAGTCCCTTTATTGCATGTTTAATGTTCTGAGGCCAGTTCTCCATAGTGAGGACAAAGGAATTTTTCTGTGTCCTAAGATTTATCATGGGCGTGAGGGTTCACAAAACCCCCACATCCTCATACACCTAGATCTCTCCTCCTCTGTTGGGGGTTGAGAGATAATCTGTAGGTTTGTGGTCTCCTGTAACCTGACCTGATCAGGACAGTCATGACATACCTTACCAAGGCCCTTCTCCCCCGATTGCTCAGTTTGGCCAAGCGGCCAGCTCTAGGAAGAGTCTTGGTGGTTCCAAACTTCTACAATTTAGGAATGATGGAGGCCACTGTTCTTGGGGACCTTCAATTTTGTAGACATTTTTTGATAGCCTTCCCCAGATCTGTGGCTCAACACAATCCGGTCTCGGAACTCTACGAACAATTCCTTTGTCCGTAATGGCTTGGTTTTTGCGCTGACATGCACTGTTAACTTTGGGACCTTATATAGACAGTTGTGTGCCTTTCCAAATCATGTCCAATAAATTGAATTTACCACAGGTAGACCCCAATCAAGTTGTAGAAACATCTCAAGGATGATCAACGGAAACAGGATGCACCTGAGCTCAATTTCAAGTCTCATAGCAAAGGGTCTGAATACTTATGTAAGTAAGGTATTTCTGTAGCGTCATACCCAAGAAGACTTGAGGCTGTAATCCCTGCCAAAAGTGCTTCAACACCTTTGTGTTGGATATGTTAGTAGTGGCAAGAGATGTCTGTGTCTTTCTCATCTGAGATTAAATTGGCCTCATCTCTCTTCTTAGATAGCGGGGAGGTGGCTGGTATGACTGTTTCTCGGCTGGTATGATTGTGGAACTCTGCCTAACGTGGCATCCTTCAGGTCCTTGGCAAATATTCTGAATCCCTCATGGACCAGGTGTACATGGTCGTACAAGTTCTTACATGTCAGGTTGGGGTGGTGAGAGATGCTGACATTTGTTAGTGAGGCACAGTCCATGGTGATTCTTTGGTTGACATTATGGATCATTTGCCAGGAGAGATCTTTCCTTGGTAGAAGGGTGGATATAATCATGTTTGTCCTTGGGAACAGGGTGTGTGCTTTCTCTGCCACTCTTTCTCCTTTTGTGCGCAGGTCATTTGTCCCAGTATGTAATGTAAGGTTGTCAAGACTTTCCAGCTTGGCTTGATAGAGCAGTTATTGTGCACTGTCAGTAGTGGGACACCATAATTTAGCTGTCTGGTGTCTTGGGAATAGTCTCTTATCTTCCAGATACTTTCCATTAGAGTCTATCAGAACTGCAGTTTTGGGCGGTCTCCTGGGTTGAACCGGATCCTGTCCCTTGTCCTCTGGAGGTGTGTTCAGCTGAACGTGGTCAGACTGCTGGGAGGTTGGCAGGTCAGGGTAGGTAAAGTTTTTGGGGTGCACACGGCTGCTACAGGTAAGGGAGGGAGTGATGTACTGTAGGCCTCCTATTTTTTAACTCCAAGTTTGGGGTGTTGCAGGCATTGTTAGTGGAGACATGTCCGTTTTTAGTACATCATCCACTAAAGGATACATCCTGTCAAACTCTTCTTCAAACAGCTCTAGACTGGCATCTGAGCCTTGGATCATTACTGTTCCATTATTATATATATTAATATGAATTCAATTTTGGGGTTGTGTCCACATACAACTGTCTCATGGTCTTGTTTCCAGACATGTGAAGATGTTTGTTTGCTTTGCTGAGGGCTGCATGCCAAGCATTTGGACGTTCAGTGAAAAATAGAAGATCCACATGGATTTCTTTGTCTTTTTGTTGCATAAAGTCTGCTCTAGGGTCTCTGGGTTTTTTAAACTTTTGCTTTATATTTTTTCTTCCCTGCTTCACTGGCAATACCTTCTGCATATTTGATAGCAAGGTTGCTGAGCTTGGGGCTTGTAAATGTATCCATCTTAGTTGTTTACAGCTGGATACAGTAGATGTTACAGCTGGTTTGCACTTGGCTAGTTGTACCTAGGAGTTTTAGAACATAAACAAAGCCTACCTTTCTTGTTTTCTGTCTGAATTCTTTTCTCTTGCTTGTGTAAGTTTAGTTACTTGTTTTACCGTCCTTTGTCCTGTCCTTTGTCATTTTTTTATTGTCAATTTTTTCATTTATTAGTTAGGTTTATTAGCTAACAGCAGGTAGCCAGTAGCTATAAACTCTCTTACAGTAGCAACTCCATAGCAACGTTTATACAGTGGGTGGGTCTAATCCTGAATACTGATTTGCCAAAACCGCATTTCAGCAGGTGTTTATTCCACAAGTTACCACCGGCTAAATCTATGACGTTAAAATGCCTATTTACTCTGTTCCATCTGACTGCACAATCCACTGTCTCATCAGCCCAGCCAGGCAATTTATTAACTTGATCTCCACTATAAAAAGCATCTAGAAATGATCTCACATTACTTTTAGACTAACATTTAGTTTTCAATGGAGGAGATTTGCGTAAACCTTGCTGTCTTTCTCTCCAACATTTGCAACATTGTTTCAATATTAAAATTAGATCTTCAGCTGTCCCATAGTAATGAACATGTCAGGAGTCAGGATGAGACAGAAAAGCAGGAAGCGTTTCTCAGCCAGTTGAAATAATGAATCAGCAGGCATACTTTTTAGGCATATATACAAAGAAATGTAAATTGAAAAAATGTGAAACGAAACAAATTGCAGCTAGTTTGCAGTCTTTCCAGCTTCAGTTTGAAGTGATTGTGTTAGCTGTGATGTTTGCTGGCTCCTCTGAACAACAGTGTCCTGACGAGTGAAAACATTTACTATGTCAGGCGAAATCACGCCTCATTAGCTTATTGTTATGCATGTATTCCAAATAAATAAATGTGTTATTAAATGTCACATTTCAGAGGATGTATTTGTGTTGAAGAACAAGGATGAGAAGAATCCAGAGATTTTTGGCCTCTTCAGCACTACAAGGTCAGCTGAGTCATGTTTTTAATGTTCATACCATTTACTGGTATATTGAAATGAATATATCAAAATACATTTCTCTCCCCTCCATAGTGCTGTGTTCCAGGGCTATGCGGTGTGTGTGTACCACATGGATGATGTGCGAGCAGCGTTCAATGGCCAGTTTGCCCACCGGGAGAGACCAGAGCACCACTGGACCCCCTACGAAGGCCGGGTCCCCTACCCACGCCCCGGATCTGTGAGTCCTGTTCCACCAGCCACCCCCACAGCTACAACATCTACTGACTTATCAATATACCTGA
Organism: Salmo salar; assembly: GCF_965601325.2. Lineage (NCBI taxonomy): Eukaryota > Metazoa > Chordata > Actinopteri > Salmoniformes > Salmonidae > Salmo > Salmo salar. The sequence continues at coordinate 95,254,887 of NC_138300.1, forward strand.
TTGCCTCTCCAAACCTGATGAATAAGGGTCCAAGCACTGCATGGTGGAATTTGCTTAAGAGATGCACCTCCATTACAGCAAACTCCATATATCCAAACCATACCATTTCAACAATATTTTTGAACAAGGTGATATTTAAGCAGCAGAATTGTACATTCCCAGCACTCCCCTGTCGTTGGCAGCTGCCCTTTGCAGATACATAGTGTTACAAGTTGTTGTAGAACCTTTCCTGTGAATGTCAGAGCAACTGTAGCTATCTCTGCAGGTAACATCGGGGAAGAGGACAATCTAGGCCTGAGTCCAATACAGGCATGCTATATTATATTTTTTATACAGTAACACACAGCTTTAGAAGCAATCATTGCACTGGCATAACGCAATTTCTCTGGACCCCCACAACACATGATGTCGCAGGGCGTCCATTTAGACTGTTGGCTGGTGGCAACAATGTAATCACTGGTTCAGTAATTAAAGTTGGAAATTCAAACATTGCAGATTGTAAAAAGAATGTTAGAGACAATAGCATACTAATCAGCAACCAACGTATTTCTTAAAAATATACCACACTCCTGTATAGCCTACCTGAATCTGCATGACATGAGCCGTCCTCACGCTCTCTCCCAGCTTGGATAGAAAATGGTGTAAACCCTTTCTGCAGACGGTTCTACATGGAACCCAAGAGGGTTCTACCTGGAATCAAAAAGGGTTCTCCTATGGGGACAGCTGAATTACCTTTTTGGAACCCTTTTCTAAGATTGTATTATTAATGCTAATCTCTTTTTTATATGTAGAGGCCTATAGGAGCTGCAATATGTGACTGCATTGCCTTGTTTTCACAGCTGCCTGTAGGTCCAGGTTGCCGGCCCAACAGTTTTCTATATTGAGTATTGACAACCCAAACGGTCTTTCCTGAGACATTGTGCATTATATGCCCATTGTGCTTCACATAATTTAAACGTATCTTGAATGATGCATGCCAAGATATACCAGAGATAAGGGACTGTTGATTTTGCAACCACACAACTCAAAGGCCAGTTCACCAGTATGAACAAAATCGCAAACCGCTTTTTTTGTTTGAGCCAAGAACAGTTGGTCGCTAAAGATGATCATCTGTTTGCATCTGCCAAGTTATTGGCTGTCCAGTATCCAGACGACCTGTCCCAGACCTACCTGGACACTTAATCTCTTTCTGTCACGTGTTGCGGCCGGCAACAAAGGAGAATGCGAGAAGCTCAGTTAAAGATGTTGCAGAACTGCTGTATTTGAAGCACCACCCGCTTCTGCACAATTTCCCCGATGTTGCTACGGCAATCAAGCTGTTTTTAACCATCCCTGACGCACTTTTGAACACCCGAGTTAGCTCCACTCATTGCACTGGCGCCCTGACCACGGCATTTGTTCACCGATATCCCCTTATACTTTCAATAGGTTCAATTATTTATTTTTCAAGCCCTGAGGCACTTTCATCAGTCACATTCTTGAAGCACAAGAAACAAATACTTAGCATCCTAGTACATATGGAAATTAAACAATTTTATAAATTACTTTTTGGAGGGTTACTGACAGCATTATTCATATACATTGCATTCGGAAAGTATTAAGACCCCTTGACTTTTTCCACATTTTGTTACATTCCAGCAAAAAAAAAATCTATTTATTAAATCGTTTTTTTCTCTCATTAATCTACACACAATACCCCATAATGACGAAGCTGTCACGTCCTGACCATGGTAAGCTGTTATTTTCTATGGTAGAATAGGTCAGGGTGTGACGGGGGGTTTATTCTATGTTTTCTAGGTCTATGTTGTTAGGTTCTAGTTTTTCTATTTCTATGTTAGTTTGTTTGGAATGATCTCCAATTAGAGGCAGCTGGTCCTCGTTGTCTCTAATTGGAGCTCATACTTAAGTAGGGTTTTTTTCCACCTGGGTTTGTGGGAGATTAATTTTGAGTCACTGTATGTTTCACCTCTGCGTCACGGTTTGTTGTTTTGTCATTTCAGTTTATTTGTGCATTGCATAGTTTCACAGAGTAAATGAAATGTGGAACGACACACACGCTGCACTTTGGTCTGCTCCTCTCTTCGACAACCTTGACAGAAGCAGAATGTATTACAAATAAAAAACTGAAATATTACATTACATAAGTATTCAGACCCTTTACTCATTACTTTGTTCAAGCACCTTTGGCAGCTATTACAGTTTTGAATCTTCTTGGGTATGACACTACAAGCCTGACACACCTGTATTTGGTGAGTTTCTCTCATTCTTCTCTGCAGATCCTCTTAAGCTCTGTCAGGTTGGATGGGGAGTGTCGCTGCACAGCTATTTTCAGGCCTCTCCAGAGATGTTCGATTGGGTTCAAGTCCGGGCTCTGGCTAGGCCACTCAAGGACATTCAGAGACTTGTCCCGAAGCCACTTCTGCGTTGTCTTGGCTGTGTGCTTAGGGTCGTTGTCCTGTTGGAAGATATACCTTCACCCCAGTCTGAGGTCCTGAGCGTTCTGGAGCAGGTTTTCATCAAGGATCGCTCTCTGTACTTTGGTTCGATCATCTTTCCCTCGATCCTGACTAGTCTAAGTCCCTGCTACTGAAAAACATCCCTACAGCATGTTGCTGCCACCACCATGCTTCACCGTAGGGATGGTACCAGGTCTCCTCCAGACATGACGCTTGGCATTCAGGCCCAATCTTGATTTCATCAGACCAGAAAATCTTGTTTCTCATGGTCTGAGAGTTTTTGGCAAACTCCCAGCAGGCTGTCAATAGCCTTTTACTGAGGTGTGGCTTCCGTCTGGCCACTTTACCGTAAAAGCCTGATTGGTGGACTGCTGCAGTGATGGTTGTCCTCTTGGAAGGATCTCCTATCTCCACAGAGGAACTATGTAGCTCTGTCAGAGTAACCATCGGGGTCTTGATCACCACCCGGACCAAGGCCCTTCTCCCCCGAATGCTCAGTTTGGCCAAGCGGCCATCTCTAGGAAGAGTCTTGGTGGTTCCAAACTTCTTCCATTTAAGAATGATGGAGAACACTGTGTTCTTGGAGACCTTCAATGCTGCAGAAATGTTTTGGTACCCTTCCCCAGATCTGTGTCTCGACACAATCCTGTCTTCGGAGCTCTACGGACAATTCCTTCGACCTCATGGCTTGGTTTTTGCTCTGACATGAACTGTCAACGGTGGAATCTTATATAGACAGGTGTGTGCCTTTCCAAATCCTGTCCAATCAATTGAATTTACCACAGGTGGACTCCAATCAAGTTGTAGAAACATCTCTAGGATGATCAATGGAAACAGGATGCACCTGAGCTCAATTTCGAGTCTCATATCAAAGGGTCTGAATACTTATGTAACTAAGATATTTCGGTTTAAATTGTTATACATTTGCAAACATTTTTAAAAACCTGTTTTCCCTTTGTCATTATGGGGTATTGTTTGTAGATTGTTGAGGAAAATAAATAAATGTAATCAATTTCAGAATATGGCTGTAACGTAACAAAATATGGAAAAAGTCAAGTGGTCTGAATACTTTCCAAATGCACTGTATATACAGTACCACTCAAATGTGTTATTTCATAGTTTTGATGTCTTCACTGTTTTTTTACTATGTAGAAAATAGTAAAAGTAAAGAAAACCCTTGAATGAGCAGGTGTGTCCAAACTTTTGACTGATACTGTATACAGTATATAAAGAAAAATAGACAACTATGTCAGACAGGCGCATTGGCTCTCAGAGCTTGTTTGAGCCTTGCGGGGCAGGAGGGGTGTCCGGTACGCCAGTGAATTATTGTAGTCTATTACAGTGTAATGCTATTTTCTTATTCCAAAATGTCTTCTCCCCCATCACTCTCGATCTCTCTCTCTCTCTCTCTCTCTGTCTCTCTCTCTCTCTCTCTCTCTCTCTCTCTCTCTCTGTCTCTGTCTCTGTCTCTGTCTCTGTCTCTTTATCCCTTCTCCCTCTCCATCTCTTTCCCTTCCTCTCTCTTTCCAGTGTGCCAGTGAGGTAAATGGTGGTGGGTTCTCAGGTTCTAAGGAGTTCCCTGATGAGGTTCTGCGATTCGTGCGTTCCCACCCTGTCATGTTTAGCCCGGTCCTCCCCCTCCACCGCAGACCAGTTCTACTGCAGACAGAGCCAGGGGGGAGGAGACTAACTCAGATCGCTGTGGACCGTGTCCAGGCCCAGGATGGACACTATCATGTTCTGTATATAGGAACAGGTACAAATCCTGAAATTGTCCAGTGCTGTGTACTGTATCTTCAGGGTTAGTGCTCCCTCCACTGGGCATACAGTATCACTCACTGTATGCCCAGTGTTCAAAGCATTCAAATTATTAATGTCACTCAATCTGCCTTTCATGAGATTTTGCTTAAAATATTTTGAACTCCAAAAATGTGCATTACAATCGCAATCTACAGAGACAAGATGAAGAGAGAGAGGCAATGACATCCCAAAACAAAGCCTTTGACTCTTCCATTTGGATTTCCTCTCTGAATGGGTGGTTGTATTGGTGAAAGGGTTATATTTACATCAGATAACACTCTCTCCCGTAGACGACTCTGTTGTGTTGAAGGTTATCACCATCTACAACAAAGACACAGACACCATAGAGGAAGTTCTACTGGAGGAACTGCAGGTGTTCAAGGTACTTTTGTTAGTCCTCGCCACCATGTGGCAAACAATAGTCATTGCGCACATAAAAAAGATCGGCACTTAACAATTTTATTTAATTGTGGAAGTTCAAAAATATATATATTTTACTTCTTTAGGTCCCTTTTCCAATAACTGAGATCCTCATATCAGCTAAACGGGTATGAAATCTATGTATTGTCTTAAAATGTTTCATTAATAAAAAGAAAATGTGCGGTTGTTTAAAACTGTAGCACCTTCATCTAACCACAAGATCACAGTGTATTGACATCTGAATTTGGGGAATGTAATGCATTTTATGTTCTTGATATCACAGGAGGCTGCTGAGGGCAGAACGGCTCATGTTAATGGCTGGAACGGACCACATGGAATGACATCAAACACCTGGAAACCGTGTGTTTGATGAATTTGATACCGTTCCACTGACTCCGGTCCAGTCATTACCACGAGCCCTGTCTCCCCAATTAAGGTGCCACCATCCTCCTGTGCTTGATATATACTCCAATGTGTACCTCCATTCATTTCTGTCCCTGTTTTGTTGTTTCCATAGCAACAGCTCTATGTGGGTTCTGAGGTTGGTGTGGCTCAGGTGAGGCTCCATCAGTGTGACCTGTACGGGTCTGAGTGTGCCGACTGTTGCCTAGCGAGGGACCCTTATTGCGCCTGGGATGGAATCACCTGCTCACGATACTACCCTGCTGGGGTTTACACCAAGAGGTGAGACACAAACACACAAGGCACACAGGCATGTACAGTCACACACAGACACAGACTCATGCACATGTGCACAAGCACACAAAGGTGCAGAAGGATCACATATCACTCATTAGCACCTCATCCAGCACCTCTATCCTACCTAATTCCTCTCTGTCCTTATCTCACTCTCTCAAATGCCAATCTAACACCCTCCTCCCTTACCCCTCTCTCAGTAGACGATTCAGGAGACAGGATGTTCGCCATGGCAACGCTGTACAGCTGTGCAACGGGCTACAGATTGATGGTCAGTCTATGTGTGTGTTTGTTTTCCTACATTATCAGGACCCCAAAGTCCTAACATTTCACCTGAAAGTCCCAAAAAGGTAGGAAAACAATTGTTGTTGAGGTCCTGAATTTGTTCAAATGCTATTTTAAGCTTAAGGGTTAGACTTAGTGTTTTGGGTTTACGACTAGGGTTAAGGTTAGGTTTAGGGTTAGGGTTAGGGTATTTGGGGTTAATGTTAGGGTTAGGTTTAGGTTAAGGTTAGGGTTAGGTTTAGGTTAGGTTTAGGTTAGGGTTAGGTTTAGGTTAAGGTTAGGGTTAGGTTTAGGGTTAGGTTTAGGGTTGGGGGTTAAGGAATATAGGAATACTTTAATGGTCAAACATTTCTACACTCCAAAAAGTCCTGACATTTCATGTGTGTGTGTGAGTGAAGCTGTCCCATCTGAGATTTAACTCCTATGAGGTATGTTTCATGCAGCTAATAATTTTGAAGCTCAGGTCCATAAAAAAATGTACCTGTGGATGATAGAGACGTGTGTGTGTGTAGAGAAGCTTTGTGTGACAGGCAAGAAGATAAAAGAGATCACTGTAAGTTGAATTACTATGTTGTCCTCTTTTTTTATATCTCACATCTAATGTCTCCTGATGTCTATGTAGGGGAGCAGTACCAGGGTGCAGTGGAGAGGCAGGTGTATGGGGTAGAGAGTAACAGTACTCTACTAGAGTGTACCCCTCGTTCTCTACAGGCCAGAGTCATGTGGTACATACAGAGAGACCCAGACAGAGAGGAGGTGAGACACACACAAACATCACTTTCCTCCCCTATTCCCTGCTTTCCCACCTCTTTTTAACCTTACCCTTCTCTCCCTACCTCCAGGTCGGAGGTGATGAGCGTGTAGTTATGACAACCCACGGGCTGCTATTCCTTCGTGTTCGGAGCGGGGATGCTGGTGTGTACGTGTGTCAGACGGTGGAACATGGCTATGTCCACACCCTACTGAGGGTCACGCTACACGTGTTGGGAGGGCAGAAGGTTGGGGCCCTGATACACAGGACAGGGGAGGAGGGGGAGGGAGAGGGGGAGACAAAAGCAACCTGTCACCTCCCTATAGATACCTCTCCAGGCCCCCACCCTGGTTCCAACTCTGACCCCAGTTCCAGGCTACAAGGAGCCCTGCCAGGGTTATCCCTAGCCCCAGCCCCAGCTCCAGGCCCTACCTCCAGGCTGCCAGGCCCAGGTCCTACTTCCAGGCTGCCAGCCCCAGGCCCAGGTACTACATCCAGGCTGCCAGCCCCAGGACCAGGCCCTGCCTCACAGCTGTGGTACAAGGAGTTTCTCCAGCTGATAGGCTATGGGGACTCCCAGAAGGTGGAGGAGTACTGTGAGAGGGTCTGGTGCTCAGGGAAGAGACGCAGGAAGACTAAACGCAGATACACCCAGCCAATGGAAATAGGAGAGAGGAAGGGGAGGGGGAAAGGAGACCCACACCGAGCCCCCAGACACACCTTGGACACCTGAGGGGGGAGAGAGCGAGAGGGATTGAGACTGTACAACACACACACACACACACACACACACACACACACACACACACACACACACACACACACACACACACACACACACACACACACGCACGCACGTACCCACGCACGCACACACACATACACACACACTGGGACAGGTTTTTTCAGTAGAGAATACTACAACCAATGAAGCTAAAACGTGACACTGTCTTCTCTTAGACTTGAACATATTGTCTTCTTCCTTCTAATAACCAGACTTTGTTATATTGTGTTTTTCCTTCCGTGGTTTCTGGTGGAAACCTTGCCACTGGTAGATATGCAGAGTGTGTCTGCCCCTGAGTGTCCGTCAGATCGAAGGCATGTAGAACAGACTAATTGTTTGGAACGACGTGGCCTCTGACTTTAAGACCACAGAACTGACAGCAGGCCTCTCTGAACGGACAAGAGATTCACAGCCATGCCAGATGAACCCACAGATAACAGACATTCAAACCGATACATTAGAAATAAAACGTGTATGTTTCTAGAGATACTCTTGAGCTGCTCGTGTTTAAAACCACTGATTAGAAAATACATAACGTATACGCACATCAACAAGTCGTGTTTCTTTCTAATGTGTCTTACTGTAATTACATGATTATTATTATAGGTATCTGTTTTGAGTTTAGTAGTGCTTTCGATTTTATTCAACTGGAAACAGTACTGTGATATTGTTTTACTGTATAGTTAAATGTTAACTTTCATGACGATGTAGGCGAGTATTACATACTTTGTCAGATCGTATGGTTTAACTTGTGATTTCATTTGGTTTTACATGAGATTTAGAATTCTAGGTAAGTTGACATCATTGAATGATTATATTAATGTGGAATTCTGTGTGTGCGGATCAGAGAATATTCAACAAAGAATACCACTGAACAATATAAACAGTTTGGAGAATGTACTGTTGATGATGGAACATGGATTCTATGGAATAGATGGAACCCCGCAATAAAAGTCATAGATACTTGATCTGAGTGTATCTCAACAGATGCATTTCCCCTTCAGTAAATGGCCAACTTAAATGTGAACTGTCTTCAACTGGTAATTATAAAGAGTTGATTGATTAATATTCATATCAGCTCCTGCATGGCTGTCTATTTCACTCTCTTCCCCCGTCTCTTCCCCCGTCTCTTCCCCCGTCTCTTCCCCCCTCTCTTCCCCTCTCTCTGTCACCGGGGTCAGTAATGATGCTCGAGATGGAGTTCATAATAACCGGAACAGAAGCCAATCTACGTCACCACATTTTCCCTCTGGAATAAAGAAGAGCACCACAGTGACCATTCAAGCATGTCATTGGCTAGACCGAGGAGCCTGTCTCATTAATATTCAAACTTATCTGAGGAATTAAACTGTTTTACATTCTGACACCGTAACTTTCATTAAGGTGTTTTTGTTGAGTAAGAGTTTTGGCCTAAATAGAAACGTGTGTGTGTGTGTGTGTGTGTGTGTGTGTGTGTGTGTGTGTGTGTGTGTGTGTGTGTGTGTGTGTGTGTGTGTGTCTCCCCTCTACCTTACCTCATACCTGACATTAAAAAAAGATGTATGTTCTCTCACTGGTGTCACCTTTAGGATTCAGCTATCAATAATGTGGCTGACACACACACACACACACACACACACACACACACACACACACACACACACACACACACACACACACACACACGCGCACACACACACACACACAGACTGGAGTTCACACAGCTGATCTGTTCCACTGGCTACCATAGCAACGGTCTATAAGTCCCCTAACACCGTCCCTCTCACCACCTCACCACAGCTACCCTTCTCTGTGTCTTAGCACAGTAGCACTGTCACTCAGTTAGTGGGTGTTACACCACAATGTTACACCACCCTTAACACCCAGCCCAGCCAGTAGACCCGCTAGCTGCCCAGCTCATTTCTCTCTCTCTGTGTGTCTCTCTCTCTGTTTCTCTCTCTATCTCTGTGTGTGTCTCTCTCTCTCCTCACTCTGTCTTCCCATCAGCAGCACAGTGATGTTTCCATCAGTGCCTAATGCACCATAACACTTTATTCCGTATGAAATGGTCTGTGTGTGTGTGTGTGTGTGTGTGTGTGTGTGTGTGTGTGTGTGTGTGTGTGTGTGTGTGTGTGTGTGTGTGTGTGTGTGTGTGTGTGTGTGTGTGTGTGTGTGTGTGTGTGTGTGTGTGTGTGTGTGTGACTAGATGAAAGCCTGGAGCATGAAGGGCAGATAGTGCTCAGTGGTTGTCTGTTATCTATGTTATGTCATATTCACCACACACAGAGACAAGACAACAGACGCCCCTGTGGTCCCACATTTCACGATTTTACTCCCTTCACTATATCATACATACACTTCATCTGAAACATTCAACCCAGATTAAAGCTTCCAATTAATACATGGTTGATTATTCTTTTATTAATCTCTCCATTCTGTATTTCTCATATCTGTGATTCAGGAGCTCTGGGATATATTGCCAGCTTTCACTTCCTGCAGTCTTTATTATATGCATAGCTATTTCTGAATATTTCTCAGGTATGTATATCAGGGCTTTAGGTGGGGAGAAAATGCTGTCTGTACAGTTGTGGAGGTCATATTAGATAGGGTTAGATAGACCTCATATTAGATAGGGTTAGATAGACCTCATATTAGATAGGGTTAGATAGACCTCATATTAGATAGGGTTAGATAGACCTCATATTAGATAGGGTTAGATAGACCTCATATTAGATAGGGTTAGATAGACCTCATATTAGATAGGGTTAGATAGACCTCATATTAGATAGGGTTAGATAGACCTCATATTAGATAGAGCTGATAAGGTAAAAATATGTTGTTCTGCCCCTGAACAAGGCAGTTAACCTACTGTTCCTAGACCGTCATTGTAAATAAGAATTTGATCTTTACTGACTTGCCTAGTTAAATAAAGGTAAATAATAA